>NC_090445.1:1412017440-1412320470 GCF_031143425.1 Pleurodeles waltl | reverse complement strand
TTTTAATGCTTTTGTTGTGTTCAAGGATAGTTCACCAGATTCAAGGATGACATTTGTGAAATTTCAGGAGTCTATCATAGCGAGCCTTGATGTGCTGGAACAGGTTAGAGTTCCTAGATAAGCAGTGGTGGAGGATGTGGCTAGATTGAAAGATCGTCACTTTGCTGAGCACATTCCTCCCACGGCCCCAAAAAACTTTCCTGCTAAGAGATGTAGAGTCTGTGCTCGAAGAGGTATCAGGAAGGAGACTAGGATGTACTGCTCTGATTGTCCTTCAAAGCCTGGGCTGTGTGTGAGTGGCTGTTTCAGGAGCTATCACACACAGAAGAATTATTGGAAAATTCCGTGAGCGTAAACTGCTGTTTTATATTTTTATATGTTCAGTTTCACGGTTGGCATTACTGTCATGTTTTCACTTAGAGCTTTTGTGTTTGTAGTTTTGTACTTATTTATAATTAGTGGTTTCTTTGTTGTTTAAATACAAAAAAAAAGTGATGACGGTATGCGTGGGGTGGTGCTTGGCTGGCGGTGTGAGTGGGGTGGTACTTGGCTGGCGGTGTGAGTGGGGTGGCGCTTAGCTGGCAGTGTGCGTGGGGTGGCACTTGCCTGGCGTGTGCATGGGGTGGCGCTTGGCTGGCGGTGTGCGTGGGGTGGGGCTTGGCTTGCGGTGTGAGTGGGGTGGCACTTGGCTGGTAGTGTGAGTGGAGTGGCGCTTGGCTTGTGGTGTGCGTGGGGTGGCGCTTGGCTGACCGTGTGCGTGGGGTGGCGCTTGGCTAGCGGTGTGAGTGGGGTGGAGCTTGGCTGGCAGTGTGAGTGGGGTGGCGCTTGGCTTGCTGTACTAGCCAGATGCCATTCCACACACTCATCAGCTTGTGTGATTGCTGTATCAGGCTTGTGGGTGTATGAAAGTGATGGGCCCTTGAGTGGTGCCGTCTGTCGATGCGAGTGTTGTAATGTGCTGGGCCTGTGGCTGGTGGCGTGAAAGGTCTTGTGCATGTCAAATATGGAAGGTGTGTGAATGAAGTGTAAAGCGGTTGGTGCCTTGTCGTGGCTTTACAGCTCACGAGCTGTGAGTCATTGGTTCAGTTTTTTGGCCTTTCACTCATTAACAGTGCATTTCATTTTTGTGAAATCTCTTGTTAATAAAATTTGATCCACTGAGCCATCACTCACCCTCATGCCAAATCCAACCAGTATGTGTGGTAAAAATGACAAAACCTGCTCCGCTGCAATCAGGCGTCGCAGCACACCTGTGAAACGCTAGGTGTCTCGGGTGGTACCCCGATGATGAAGCATGCCACCAACTTGGTTGGTGGGTGAGGGGTCTTTTTAGCATAACCAAAGTGCGTTTCTTTTCACAATTTCAGTGTGTTGAACAACATATAAGTAGGTGGACACATCAAAATGTATCTATTGCAAAACTACCTGTGTTTGGGGGGGGCACCTATGTTTTTGGTCCCGGGTGCGGCCTTCATCTAGGGAAACCTACCAAACCCAGACATGTTATAAAAATAGACACCCCAGGAGTCCAAGGAGGTGTGGCTTGCCTGGATCCCCCAACACTCTCTTATCCAGACTCCTCTGCAAACCTCAACATTTGCTTAAAAAAACATATTTTCATCTATTTTCTTAGTAGGATCACCACTACGGCACAAATTTCCTACCACCCAGAGTTCCCATCAGTCTCCCAAGTAAAATGATACCTCACTTGCGTGGGTCACCAAAGCAGAGTCAGCCTAAAAGATGTATAAAAGAAAAATATGTGCTTATCAAGTTGCTGTGCTATCCCCTCAATCTCTACAGGTTTTTGGCATTTTTCTGTTGCAGGCACCTGAGCCACCAACACAAGTGAGGTATCATTTTTACCTGAAAACTTGGGGGAACGCTGGGGGGAAGGAAATGTGTGGCTCCTCTCAGATTTCAGATCTTTCTGTCACCGAAATGAGAGGAAAAAGTGATTTTTTGGCCACATTTTGAGGTTTGCAAAGGATTCTAGGTAACAGAACCTGGTCAGAGCCCTACAAGTCACCCCATCTTTGATTCCCCTAGGTGTCTACTTTTCAAAAATGCACAGGTTTGCTAGGTTTCCCTAGGTGCCGGCTGAGCTAGAGGCCAAAATCCACAGCTAGGCACTTTGTAAAAAACAGCTCTGTTTTCTTTGTGAAAATGTGATGTGTCCATTTTGTGTTTTGGAGCATTTCCTTCTGCGGGCGCTAGGCCTACCCACACAAGTGAGAAACCATTTTTATCTGGAGACTTGGGGGAACACTAGTTGGAAGAAAATTTGTGGCTCCTCTCAGATTCCAGAACTTTCTGTCACCGAAATGAGAGGAAAAAGTTTTTTTGGCCAAATTTTGAGGTTTGCAAAGGATTCTGGGAAACGGAACCTGGTCAGAGCCCCACAAGTCACCCCATCTTGGATTCCCCTAGGTGTCTAGTTTTAAAAAATACGCAGGTTTGCTAGGTTTTCCCAGGTGCCGGCTGAGCTAGAGGTTAAAATCCACAGCTAAGCACTTTGTGAAAAACAGCTCAGTTTTCTTTGTGAAAATGTGATGTGTCCACATTGTGTTTTGGGGCATTTCCTTTCGCGGGCGCTAGATCTACCCACACAAGTGAGGTACCGTTTTTATCGGGTGACTTGGGGGAACCGCTCCTCTCAGATTCCAGAACTTTCTGTCACCGAAATGAGATGACAAAGTGTTTTTTTGGCCAAATTTTGAGGTTTGCAAAGGATTCTGGGTAACAGACCCTGGTCAGAGCCACACAAGTCACCCCATCTTGGATTCCCCTCGGTGTCTAGATTTAAGAAATGTGCAGGTTTGCTAGGCTTTCCCAGGTGCTGGGTGAGCTACAGGACAAAACCCACAGCTAGGCACCTTGTAAAAAACAGCTCTGTTTTCTTTGTGAAAATGTGATGTGCCCATGTTGTGTTTTGGGGCATTTCCTTTCATGGGCGCTAGGCCTACACACACAAGTGAGATACCATTTTTTATCGACAAACTTGGGGGAACACAGGGTGGAAGGAAATTTGTGGCTCCTCTCAGATTCCAGAACTTTCTGTCACCGAAATGAGAGGAAAAAGTTTTTTTTTGGCCACATTTTGAGGTTTGCAGAGGAGTCTAAGTAACAGAACCTGGTCAGAGCCCCACAAGTCACCCCATCGTGGAATCCCCTAGGTGTCTAGTTTTCAAAAATGCACAGATTTGCTAGGTTTCCCTAGGTGCTGGCTGAGCTAGAGGCCAAAATCTACAGCTAGGCACTTTGTAAAAATTGCTTTGTTTTCTTTGTGAAAATGTGATGGGTCCACTTTGTGTTTTGGGGCATTTTCTGTCGCGGGCGCTAGGCCTACCCACACAAGTGAGGTACAATTTTTATCAGGAGACTTGGGGAAACGCTCGGTGGAAGGAAATTTGTGGCTCTTCTTGGATTCCAGAACTTTCTGTCACCGAAATGAGAGGAAAAAGTGTTTTTTTGGCTAAATTTTGAGGTTTGCAAAGAATTCTGTGTAACAGAACCTGGTCAGAGCAACACAAGTCACCCCATCTTGGATTCCCCTAGGTGTCTAGTTTTAAAAAATGCACAGGTTCGCTTGGTTCCCATGTGCCGGCTGAGCTAGAGGCCAAAATCCACAGCTAGGCACTTTGTGAAAATGTGATGTGTCCACTTTGTGTTTTGGGGCATTTCCTTTCACGGGCGCTAGGCCTACCCACACAAGTGAGGTACCATTTTTATTGGGAGACTTGAGGGAATACTGGGTGGAAGGAAATTCGTGGTTCCTCTCAGATTCAAGAACTTTCTGTCCCCAAAATCAGATGAAAAAGTGTTTTATGGCCAAATATTGAGGTTTGCAAAGGATTCTGGGTAACAGAACCTGGTCAGAGCCCCACAAGTCACCCCATTGTGGATTCCCCTAGGTGTCTAGTTTTAAAAAATGTGAAGGCTTGCTAGGTTTCCCTAGGTGCCGGCTGAGCTAGAGGCCAAAATCTACAGCTAGGCACTTTCCAAAAAACTGGTCAGATGCTAATGTAAAAATGTGATGTGTCCATTTTGTGTTTCCTGTTGCGAGCAATAGGCCTAACCACGCAAGTGAGGTACCATTGTTATTGAGAGACTTTGGGGAACACAGAATAGCAAAACAAGTGTTATTGCCCCTTGTCTTTCTCTACATTTTATCCTTCCAAATGTAAGACAGTGTGTAAAAAAGACGTCTATTTGAGAAATGCCCTGTAATTCACATGGTAGTATGGGCACCCCAGAATTCAGAGATGTGCAACTAACCACTGCTTCTCAACACCTTATCTTGTGCCCATTTTGGAAGTACAAAGGTTTTCTTGATACCTATTTTTCACTTTTTATATTTCAGCAAATTAATTGCTATATACCAGGTATAGAATGAAAACCCATTGCAAGGTGCGGTTAATCTATTGGCTCTGGCTACCTAGGGTTCCTGATGAACCTACAAGCCCTATATATCCCCGCAACCAGAAGAGTCCAGCAGACGTAACGCTATATTGCTTTAAAAATTTTGACATCGCAGAAAAAAGTTACATTGTAAAATGTGGAGGAAAATGACTGTTTTTTTCACCTCAATTTCAATATTCTTTAATTTCAGCTGTTAATTTCTGTAGGAAACACTTGTAGGATCTACACGAATGACCCCTTGCTGAATTCAGAATTATGTCTACTTTTGAGAAACGTTTAGCTTTCTGGGACCCAGCATTGGTTTCTCACCATTTCTGTCAGTAACTGGAAGGAGGCTGAAAGCACAAAACATAGTAAAAATGGGGTATGTCCCAGTATAATGTCAAAATTGTGTTGAAAAATTGTTTTTTCTAATTCAACTCTGCCTGTTCCTGAAAGCTGGGAAGATGGTGATTTGACCACTGCAAACCCTTTGTTGATGCCTTTTTCAGGGGAAAAAATGCAAGCCTTCTTCTGCAGCCCTTTCCCCTCATTTTTTTTAAAAAAACTACATTTTGGCTGTATTTTGGCTATTTCTTGGTCTCCTTCAGGGCAACCCACAAAGTCTGGGTACCTCTAGAATCCCTAGGATGTTGGAAAAAAAGGACTCAAATTTGGCAATGGTGGCTTATGTGGAGAAAAGGTTATGAGGGCCTAAGCGCGAACTACCCCACATAGCCAAAAAAAAGGATTGGCGCCTGATGGGGAAAAGGCCGGCCAGCAAAGGGGTTAAGCTCCTGGGTGGGCCCACCTACAGGTATTGTTTATATGTAACTTGGGACTACCTGGAACCACATGTAGTCCCTGGGCAGAGGCATAAAAATGTGCCAGGGGCTACCACCCTGTGGCCAGGGGATCACCACTTGCCCGGGGCAATATTTTGTATTTGTGTGGGGGAGGCCCGTTGGCTTCCCCTGCAGCCCTGGGGACCATCACCTCCCCGGGGCTTCAAGTTTATGGGATGTTGGGGGACTGCTTGGCTCCCCCGCAGCCCTGGGGACCACCACCTCCCCAGGACATTCATCATATTCTGTGCAGGGGAGCCATGCACCCCCTCACAGCCCGGGGATCACCACCTCCCTGGGGAATTCATCATGTTCTGTGCGGGGGCAGGCATCCCCCCGGCAGTCCCAGGGACCATCACCTCCCTGGGGCTATAATAAAAATGTGAAGGGGGGCTGTTTCAGACCCCCAAGCCTCGGGGACCTCACCTCTCTGGGGCGGCTTCTACACGGCAAGGGGGGCCACTCAGCCTCCCTCCAGGAGCCACTGATGGCCCTGGGGCCACCTCCCCCCAGGGCTGGCTCCTGCTATGTCCCAGGATGCTCACCCTGTGACATACCTGTTTGCTGTGGCTTGGCTGCAGCTTTGACAATTGCAACCATGTCACAACATATATATGCAGGGCACAGAGATGGAAGCATTTTTCCAACAACAACAGAGCTGCTACTTAAAGCATCTCAGTGGTTGCTGGAGCAATGGGTATGCAGGGGAGACTTCGAGACTCCCCCCACGGTCCTAAGGGCATATTATAAAATAAATTTAGCAAATCGTCAGAGACCATGGCGGAAGCCATAACTCTTACTCTAACTGGTGAATTTTTATGTTTTTGTACGTTTAAAATGTGAGCCTAACTATAATGTCCCTTTAACCTTTGGTTTTTTTTTAAGTGAATTTCTATGTTTTGTTTTAAATTCTATTTCCTGCAAGGTTTCCTGCATCCTTTGGGTATATATATATATATATATATATATATATATATATATATATATATATATATATATATATATATTTATTCGCAAGCACAGTTCCGGTAAATGCAGAATCCGTTCCTAAGGGGTCCGGTCCTGGTCCCGGAATCCCAATATTTCATCAACAACACCCTCCTAATATAAGGATAGAGAATCTGGACACCGTAGGAAAGCAACCATCATATGATATTTAATGACATGTTTCGGCCATAGCCTTGTTCACAATGGCATACATAGACTTTCAAAACACCTAAATAACCCAATGTGTAAAAACAAATAACAGACCAAATTCAAAGCGACACTATAAAATTAAACAAATTTGGCTGCCATATTGGAATGTCAAATTATTACTTCCTGTCCTTACAATCACGATATATCCCATCGGAATAACTGTACTTTATTCATTTTATTTTATTTTATTTTGTTATAAACAGTACTCAATTTCCGTGGTGTGGTCTTGTAACCATATTGGTGCGGAGGAATCACTCAGGACTTGCGTGTACTATGTACAAGGGGTTTTATTTTTAGGTTTTGGTGGGTTACAGTTCAGGTATGTATAAGTATTTCTTCAACTGCAGTTGATAGGGTGGCTGTTACTCTCGTGGTTCGTTCTTCACTCTTCTCTTTCTGTCTCCTTGTCTCACAGGTTTCCCAGGGAAGCGCATGTGGAGAGAACAGAATAATAGCGGTAAGTGGTCAGGGTTTTATTTTCTCCTTAAGGTTTATTTATTCTCTCTTCCTGTCCCTCTTTTCTTCTCAGGGACTCGTTTATCTGACCTTTTCCTGTTACTGTTTCTTTCTAGGCGCTTTCCTCTTTCTCTTTCCTCTTGGCCTAGATCTTCTGCTTCATGCCTCTTTTATTCTCTTCTATGCCCGTACAATTATGTGCGCCGTGCCTTGGGTGCGGACTATACTGGATACTGTGCTTTGTTGTGGTCTGTTGATAGTGCTTTCCCAACTCTCACCCCTCTCAGTGCCCGTGCCTTTTCTTTTCCTTCCCCTACTTCCCCCTTCTCTCTCTCTCTCTCTCTCTGTCTCTCTCTCTCTCTCAGGGACGTGGTCCCACGCACCTGGAACTGCCACGCTTCTCCAGAAGCGTGGCGGGATACAGCGATCTGTCCTCCCGGTTGCCTGTTGCAGGTGATCCCGTCAGGCGTCTCCGGCCTTCTCCTCGAGCAGAACACTGGTTTTTGCATCTCCGGGTTCTGGTCGGGCTCCACTCTCTGCCTTCCTCGTCCGTCTGTCTTTCGCCGTCTTCCTCCTCCGTTGGTCTTTCGCCGTCTTCCTCCTCAGTTGGTCCTTTCCCGTCTTCTTCCTGGACTCCAGCCTCCTCTTCACATCCTCCGACCCCCGCATGTTCTGACATCAGCAGTTTTGACCTCCCAGTATCCCGCCACCGCCGACCGTCCCACCAATCACAGGAAGGGAGGCTGGGAAGTTTGAGATCACAAGAGGCAGCGTCAGCACAAGTCAGGGCCATGTGCGGGCGATCAGGTTCCAGCCCGTCACAGGTCTCTTATCATCATTACCAATACTCTAATTGTAATTGTAATCGCTATCCATAAATATAGCTAAAATACTTTGAAATCTGAAATATAAATCCAAATATAAATACTCCTTCTTTTAGTGTAAACATTTTTTCTAAATATAAGAAGAACATATATATATATAGCATAAGATATGAATAGCGAAATGACTGGCCAATACTCAATACATCATATATGTGCATAAATTCATGTCTCATCATGCCAAAGCATATCTATAAATTGTTCGCCCCAGTGGGTTGGCTCTATAGTCAGTATAGTCTCTAAATATTGAGACATTATAAAAAAACACCACTATATATCCTTTGGTCTGGATCTTTTCCTAAAGTCACCTCCTACATGTGTTCCAAACTTCACTAAATATATAAAAATAAGTTGTGTGTAAAAAAACAAAGCAAGAAAAGAAAAGAAAATCTACCAAAACCTAACCACTTTATCATCTTTATGCATTGGTCTAACAAACATCTCTATAAAAAAGTGTCATAACTATTGATCTAAGCATACATAAATAGATATATAAATATGTATATTTGTGCAGATCAATCATATACCCCAGAATTTTTCATATGAATATAATTATACAGTACATAAAATTAATAACAAACTCCTAACTGTTAAATTCACTGCTAATCCTCCATAGTAAAGTGACTTGTGCATTAATTTATCTTAAAACTCTTATCAATCTGAGTATGGACTATTCAAAACAAACAGTAAGGGAAACTTTATCCATATTAATGTCTTAAAGAAGTCAGCCCCTCAAGTGTACAGCTAACACTTCACTTAAATTCAATCCTAGTGGGACCAGAGTTTCACAGTCAATAATGTATTTAGACTCTAGAATCCTCAATTTTAATACTCTACCTCCACCACGTACCTCTCTTTTTACACAATCAATCACTACAAATCTTAACTTCTTTTCGTCTCCCTCATGTACAGCATGAAAATGTCTCACCACCGGATATTGATGGTCATTATGTCTAGTGGCTCTCATATGTTCAAGGATCCTCTTTTTGGCCTGATTGATCGCACTTCCCACGTACAGTTTATTGCATGGGCAGATCAGGCAATATACACAATAGTCTGTATCACAATTAAAAAGTCCTTTTATCTTAAAGTGCCTATTTTCAGTTGTTAAAATATTACAATTCACACTGTTGGCACATGCTTTACAATTCAAACAACATACAAATCCTGTACTCTTCCCTTCACATCCAAAATTCTCTTGAGTAATCATATTGTGACTTAAGTCATCCATCAAAGATTTACTCTTTCTAAATGTAATTTGCGGTGACTCATGTACATATTGTGTCAGCACAGGGTCTGTGTGAAGAATGTGCCAACGTTTATGTAAGATCGAACTGACTTTATCAGATTGTTTTGAAAATGTTGTAATGAATCTTATATTTTCGTCATTATTTGATTTTTTATGGGTATCGAACAGAAGATCCCCAGTTTATATCTGTTCCAAAACTACATAAAGATGAAAACAATCTTCCAGGGAGACCGATAGTATCAGCTTTAGGGTCTCTACTGGAGAATACGTCCAAATATATTGACTTTTTTATAGAGATCCCACACCAATTTAAAAACATGGCTTATATTTTTGTAATTAAAATGACACCAAAATGACAAAAATCCAATGTAGGGAACCAGAAATACGAAGTTTAAAGAGTAAAAGTAACGCTAGTGATTAGAAGCAAATAGTGCTCAAAGGGTTAAAAAAGTTCACGCAAGAAGGGAACAAAGTCAAGAGTTCGCACCACCCACAAAGTAACACTTTTACACTTACTTCCAGAAGTGGTTGCTGGGATCTCACAGCCATCATTCTCCGCCTTCCTACCCAAGGTACTGGATGCCATCATCTCCCTCACACCCCACCACATCAGCTTCCCCAACACACAGGCGAAGCAGCAGAAGACAAAACAGGGGTTTTACCAAATTAATGGCTTCCCACACGTCCTTGGTGCCATTGACTGCACACATGTCCGCATTGTGCCACCTGCTGCAACCGAACATGTATACCGCAACAGGTAGCAGACACACTCCATCAATGTGCAGCCCATTGTCGATCACCGGGGTTTGATCACCAACATCGTGGCAAAGTATCCTGGGAGTGTACATGATTCATTCATCTTCCATCACTGCACCATCAATCAACACTTCCAGGATGGACGATGTGGAAATGGACCACTTGTTGGTAAGTACAGAAACCCAGTTAAATACACACTGCACAGCAACCCTGTAGGACACACACACATACACCACAACATCGACACGTGGACAGGAACACACTGAAGTTGTGACACCGCTAGGCATGTTTGATATCCTCCCTCAATGGGATACTCACCTAGGGACAAATTACAGTTCCAAATAACAACTGATGCCACTCCAGAGCCAGACGAGGACAATTTAAAACAACACAATGGCAAAGACATGGCCCCAACTGGCAGTACAATTTGGAAGATTAATCTTTCAATATCACATCAATAACCCTCAATCCAACACCCTTCAAACCAATACGTACTGTGTAAGGGGTGTGTAATGTTTTTTGCTGCAGGTCAAACACCATGACACACATGGCATGATGATGACTCCAATGAAGGTCACATGTAATCATTGAGGCTGTACCAATATCTCACATCACTCCTGCTCTCACATTGCCCACTACCAATAAGCAAGTGGACTGTGCTCAGAACACATCTTGATGGGACAATATTGAAAGTGCACATTCCTAAACATACGCATTGTGACAAATTAACACACACACAACAGATGTACAGACATACGGACCTTCTGAAACTCTAAATGACAACCTCACAACCAAGTTAGCCATCTGAACTAGAACATGTTAAGTAGTATAGGTACAGGTTACAACCTGAGTCGACTTGGCAAGGGCAGAGAAATAGGTCTGCAGTGAACTTGTCACACATGTGAAATTAGTGCATAGTCAATTGTTAACATGTCAGTGCTCACAATGTACGGAGATGTTTTGCACATTGTCGCCTTGCAAAATCTAAGGGTCTCACTGATGGTTAAATAATTCTATTGCATATGTGAAATTGTATGGGATGTCCAGGATATGTGGATGCAAACATGTTACCACCACTGTCGAATTGATTCTGTATGGAAGTATCATCTCACCCCCAGTTAAGACACAGGGACACCTATTTCACAAGTCACAATGCAAGGAAGCACACACTGTACTGCAACTCTACAAAAATACTGCTGACATCCGGTCAACAGCCAAACACCCGTTCAGATAAGGAAACAACCCGATGCTGATGGTACATCCTAGAAGCGTAGGAATCCACACAATAACACAAATACCAATGAGTCACAGACAACACAAGAGAACAACTGCCATGCAAAATGATATATATGGTGCATATATATCACCATGTTGATGGTGCAAGGTACATCAACATGTTCTCACTAGTTTACTCCTTCAGCTCATCAGGGGTATGGGATCCAGCCATGGATCATGACCCCATTTGCAAACCCAAGTACTGCAGCAGAGCATGCCTATAATGAGGCACATAGGAGGACACACACCATAGTCGAGAGGACCTTTGGCATCCTAAAGTCAAGATTCAGGTGCCTCGACATCACCGGAGGCAGCCTCCTATACTCACCAGAAATGTTTTTTTTTTAAATTTTGACCTGTGCCATCCTGCACAACATATGTGAAAAAAGGAACATTCCCCTATATGAACCCGAGCCACAAATGCCTGAAGAGGAGGAAGAGGAGGATGCTGTCCATCAACATGAGGGGGACCATCCAAACACTGCTGCATGATTGCGTCGGAGACAACATATTGCCCAAAATTTCATTTAACTCTACTCACCCATCACCACTGTCTCACCATATGTCAATAAACACCTATACTAATCACTATACCATGGTCTGGATAATCATTTTTGCATAACATTATCTCTAATGATCAGAATCAGAGTGTAGCCTCATGGAGCGTTGCTGGAATACCGATTAGGACACAGAACATTCCTAAACTAGTTTGATGCGTGTGAATGTACAGCCACATTCACTCACACAGTAAATGACATATATCCTGTACATTTCACATTTGAAGGGCAATAGCAGAGGGCCACACCTATTTCACACATACATGTTGGCAACATGGTTCATCGCAGCATATGGCACACAACTAAGACACCATCAGTCAATAAGGTAAACAAATGCCTCATACATGAGGCAGTGGATGTGCTATTGCACTGGTAACAGGAATGTATGACCAGACCCTTGACAGCAGTAAGTCTTACATCACCTATCTTTGCAAGGACTATGTGTGACTAGATTTCCATATAAGCAGCAAATTCATAGCACAAGTGCCCCAGGTATGACTAGCATTGCTCACATGACATCCCCTGCACGTGGCAGCCCATGTCCTAAGTCCAGGCACACCCATGTTCCCGGTCTCACCTCACCCTTCTTCACAGGTCCCTGGAATGGTAATATGTGTCCCCAGATAATCCCTCCTCTACACACTCCCAGGCTCACAATGTAAGTCCAGTGTGCTCCCTCTTTAGTATGGTATGCCATAGTCATTTTACTTCTGTCTGCATGGACGACAGGTTAAATAATGCACTGGCTTGTAGTCTCTAAGACCTGTTATCACCTGTACATTGCTTCCCATGTGAAAGGTACTGCTGGCCCTTTGAACTTGAATCTCACCTACAGGACTTGTGAGAGACTGATGCTGCACACACCTGTGAGCACCTCCATGGAGACCAGCCATTTGAACATGCACTGCCCTTGCAGCTGCTTGGAACAGCATAGAAGCAGCCATTTTATCTATAAAACTGTTATTCCTTGCCGTATAAATCAGCTGTGTAACACAGCCCTTGGGTTAATATGTTACGTTCCAACACACAGGACAAACACAGTTTTCCGTTTCCACTGTCTTGTTTCTCCTTTTAACCACTCTCATTCTGACCACTGTGTATTTACCCTGTGAAATGTTTGGATCCTGATTGACCCTGCATCCTGTTAGCCTGACTGGCTCCTGTCTTTGCGTTACCCTAAAGGTTCCTTGGGCCCACATTTGTATCATAGTTGTTTTCCCAACCCTCATATTCCTCCTGGGGTATTGTGTCAGGTGGGTCTACAATGCATACTCAAATACATTGCATAGCATAATCAGTTTATTTATTGTACCATGGGGGTGAACTTGTCTCCAAATAGCCGAATCATGGCCTATCCCTTGTCTGGGTCTCATGTATGCATGAGTGACAAATTGTAACAGTGTACCATGGCTGTATGCATGGATTGGGGATGGTGCCTCCAGCACAACAAACAACGTCAGATAATGTGCATGAAATGTCTACACATTTAAGGACCCTGACAGTCCACACGCTGATTCCATTACTCCCAACATATTGATGGGACTTGTGTGGTGAATAGCTATGAGATTAATCAGCACAGAGGCACTGATGTTCCCAGATGCAGTGGGAATTTTAGAGGCTGTGTACAAATGTTATGAGTAAACCTGCCGGTATAAGAATCCTGAGACATTAACTTTGTCAGCACACCAAGGTTGCCCTGTTGACAGTCTCATAACACGTATGCAGTGACAGGGTTCGACCTTCCCCATGTGTGTTATCAAATCCTCATTGGCTTTCCTTCTATTGATCTGCGAAGGATACTTTGTAGATACAGGAAATGGCTCCACAGACTCATGACTAGACCTGCACGTAACTGTGACAACATAGACGCCAATAATTATACAGGCTAAACATTGGCCCACACACATGAACCACACACCTCTATGCATTTTACCACTGGAAATATGTGAACACGTGCTGCTTGGTCTGCTGGTCCTCCACTGCCACAGGAGAGACATGGCTCAGTTATATGACTCCAACTGTGGCGTAACATTACAATTGTGTAGTATATTTGGTACTCTGTGTCACAAACACGGTACCCACATAGTATGATTCTATGCCTGACTCATGGTGGGTTAACAAACAAGTGCCTAGGAAGTAGTATCCAACATTCCAGGACATGCGATGGCTAAGTTTTAAAACATTGACATGAACAACTGTCTGCTATCTATCCAGTGCATACTTTGTCATTGGTGGTGTTTATGTTCCAAAAAACCTAGGAAGTGCACATAGCAGTTGTTGCTATGTGTACGACTAACACATGTCTTCTCTCATTTCCACACTGACTTGCATCTGAGGGTTGGACACATTGACTCCACATGCATACAATCAGATTTGCAAAAATGCATCTTGTGATGGTCACACAGTGGGTCAACAGAAATAGTAGTAGCCAAATCACATACATTGACCCATAGGCATTGAGTTATTGTAGTGAGTTGTGTCGCTTTGCTATCCTCTCTTGACGCAAAACATGTCCAAACTGGGTAATACATAATTGTATCCCACACGTTTAGCCATCTATTACGTCAGTGAAGAGTGAAAATCCGGTACACCAAGTAAAGGATCATGGTCCGCAGTAGTATGATCTGTCACATGTGGCCATACACCGTAATGCCCAATGTGGGTGCAATCAGCCTATCTCTGTATTGTCAGAACTGTCATGTCCCATTAAAAATGAGAAATGACCCAAACCCAGTTAATGACAGAAAGTTTGATGCATATGGGTCAAAAAAAGATGCACATGCGTCAAAAAATTACGCATATACGTCAAAATATGACGCACAATGCCCTGAAACATCCATTGGCCCTGAGGGGTAATTCCCACACTGTACTCCCGGAAATTAGTTAAGTATGAAACATATTTAACAATATGGATGCGGGGTTATTTCTCATCATGTGTGTCAAAAAAAATGACGCACAGACTGTAAGCGTCATAATATTTTGACGCATAACAAGAAAAATGCACCGCATTTGAGGCAGGAAGTGATGTAATAGGATATCCTGTTTACAGATATGGTACAGTGGGTGTACTTTCACTTTCACTTTGCAGTCTTTGATATTTCCTGACTGTGTGGCTGTGTTTAGACTTGTCTCTTCATGCATTTTGTGATTTTGTCTCCAGTGTGGTCTTTAAATTGTCTTTTTGTGTATAATAACTGTCTGTGGTATCCTGTCTGAGTGTTTTTTTGGTCATTTGTGTTGTCAACATTTGGCTTTGTTGTGTTGGGAATCTGTTGTGGGTAGTGGTAGTTTGGGTATAGTTGGGCTGTGTTCTTAGTTATTTTGCATTTTCCTGTCCTACTTTCCCTCTATTCTCCTTTGTACCCCTTTATCCCCTCTTTATTTTTGGTGCAATAATGTTGGGTAGGACTCGTCTTGGCAAGATGGGAGAGGAGGAGCTGGGTAGGTTTATTTGGCTGGTTTGCCCCTTCCTAGCCCTGATGATAGAGGCAGGTGGTCCTGTGATCCAAGGCTATCACACAGAGGCAAGGAGGCTCCGGTGAGCAAAGGTGTTGTACCATCTGCAGAGAATATGCAACACACCGCAAAATGACCACCAGCTGAAGCACCGCTGGGCTGACCTTGTTCCCAGGGAGCAAGACCTGCTGAACCACCTGGGGATTGTGATTGGTGGCCCTGTTGGTGAATACAAATTAGAGTAATGAGCACGTTTAAATGCTCTGTAGTGACAGTAGCTGATTTTTTCATATTCTGCCGGCAATGTTTTTGAACATGTGGAATGTTAGTGAAACATACAGGGCCACATTTCTACTTTGTTAGCACCTCAATTGCGACCTGTTTTGAAGCAAGAGCGGCGCAAACTTACAAAATACAATTGTATGTGTCAAACAGCAACACAAATGCGGTGCAAAATATGTATAGATATGGGCCACAGCTGCCTGTGAGGTATACAAATTTCCTACATATTACCGTCATTTGTTATTGAAACAGCTAGACTAACTTTCTAAACACAACAGGAGCCTGAAAATTAGTGCTGGCTTCACGTCAATTGATGATGGCAATGTGGCTCAAACATATGTTTCATATGTGGTCGGTGAGTGTTTCAGGCAACATATTTTTGAAATCCAGAAAATTTCCAGAAATATTGTGTCCCTCAATTGTTTTCGGATACATGTCTGAACCGGATTCTGACACATACGTAACAAGTTATAGCTTACCTCAGGTAACATCTTAGACTGATATTTTGAGTTTGTAGTGCCACATTTCAATTAGGGATGGCTGGCAAAAGGTATGCACACGGGTTCATATCTCTATGGTTGGTGCAACTCATCATAACTGTGGCACATCAAATGAAGAAAATGATACAAATTGAGGGCTAACAACTGTCCCTGGCCCTCTGTACATTGTACCTGTGTGTCTAAAACTGGTCTTAGTCACAATGTCTGGGTGACTGGTATTGCAGTCCTCACGGAAAGTGGCTTTGCATGTCTCTCATGGATACACATGATGAGAGGAATACACTCCATGATTTTGTCTGCTCACTAATGAAGGAGCATGTTTGCCACCACATTATAGTTAGGGCCACTGCATGTGTGCGGATATGTGTGTATCACTCACTGGAGTCCACGGGTCTGTACAAGTTTGCAGTGGTCTGTAGGATGCAGTATCATCATGTATGAGAGGCTTTACATTCTGAGTTAATATTACACATAGTATATTTTTTTTAATTGTTGTACAGTGCACAGACATTGAGCACATTTCTCCCTTCCATGCCTTACAGGTGGACCTGCACCCTACACTATTGGAGAGGTGGCTCGATTTGCGGATCCTGACATCTCCAGTAAGTGTTGATATTTCTGTTCTGTGTTGTGTTTGCTGATGATGTGTGATTGACTCCTGTGTGTTGGACACATAGCAAGGTATGATGCGCTGGTCAATCATCTGTTTTGTTCCTTGAGTGGAGTATCATTTTTTCCCCATCTTTGAGTTGGCCAATCCTTATCGTATTGTCATATTTAGGGATTCTAGGTCAGTCCTATAGGCATGGCAATGTGAATAGGGATGAGTTATGTGGTTAAAACATGAAATTAGAAAATGTAGCAGTGAACCACATTAGTGAATTAGTCATCCAATCAGACCCTAATTCTCCCAGAATAGGGATGCCAACGTCTTACCCACAGACTTCAGCCTCCCTATTCACTAATGAACATGTTTGACTGTATGTTTAACTTCCTAGCAGCATATGGCTCCACATGTTGTGCTATGAGTATGAGGCACTTGAGTACAATGGCCTAGGTGTGCATGAAGCTCATGGCCAGAGGTGTGCTTGCATCTATCTGTTTGTTGTAAGTCATGGGTTACTGGTAGGAAATGACGTTGACAATGGTCTGCGTTTCCAAAGATAAGTGTTGATGGGATTGTCCAAGGTTTGGGTGTATCCTATTTGGAGTTCCTCCTTACCTGTGGTGTGCTGGCCAAACCCATGTACAGCTTTCCAAAGCTTCCTGCGTGTCCTTGTTGTTAGAACATATTAGTTGCTTGTCCACCCCCCTCAGGCACAGGCGTAGGGTTGTGAATAGTGTACCTAGGACTGATGATCCAAGTTTGGTACACAGACATGTAAATCAGTAAATCATTTGTCCAGACCTAGGATACCCACTCATGATTAGCACATGCATTCTATACTGACAATTCCATTTACAACTCACAGATCTTGTGGCCCTAGATTGCCATCCAGAACATAGAAATGTGTTGGCCTGTCAGTGGTGGAGGATTTGCAGCATGATTTTTACGTGACAAGTGGCAGAACAATGATGCCAAAGTCATTCCACTTGTTACCCATCTTGTAGGGTTTGGATGTGCTGTTTGATAATAGGGCATGTGTAGGCTGGCTTGCCATGTACTTCCTCTGGGACTATCAGTGATCTGTATGATGATATGGGCTGTTACAGGTACATTAGATGTATTGTCTGATTTACTTCTTGAGCCATTTCACACAATGAAGTACCTAATGTTTGGTTTTCTATTTGTCTTAAAAGCTGCCAATATGAC
This sequence comes from Pleurodeles waltl, assembly GCF_031143425.1. NCBI lineage: Eukaryota > Metazoa > Chordata > Amphibia > Caudata > Salamandridae > Pleurodeles > Pleurodeles waltl. The sequence continues at coordinate 1,412,302,802 of NC_090445.1, read as the reverse complement.
TCCCATCCAGATTTGGGAGTTTCACCACAGGGCAATGCGTTACCACCACTTTCTGGATGTGGGGTCTGGGTACCGCAACATGGCAAGACAATATCGCCATGAAAGAGCCTCTGGAGTGTGGAGGGCATTTGCCCAAGGGTGCCCTTCCGTGTCCACCACAGCCACCACCACCAGCACCACCACTACCACCCAGGTGACACCAGCAGTAGCTGGGACCTTTGCTGGACCATCTACAGCAACAGCCCCAGGACCAGTCACAGCACCACCTGCACCTCAGCCTACGGAAATGGCACCGACAAGGGGCCATACTTCATCCACTGGCACCCAGACCACCCCTGCTGCAGCCATAGCCCCTGCAGCTTTTGCCCAGATGCAAAGGAACTTGGACCGTGTCCTACGGAAAATGACCAGACTGCAGCAGGAGATGGCACAAGTTAACCAGAGGGTGCATGCCATCAAAAAGACCCTGAGGAGGGCCAACTTGTAGGCTTATACTCAGACATGATTCCCTCCCCTCCCTCATCTTTCCTGGTTCCTTAACTTAGTGGGTTTAGGGGGCTTAGTGTTAGGTTAGTATAGGCTGTTAGTTTAGTTAGTAGTAGTGGGTGGGGGGGTGGGGGTTTCATACTTTTTTCAAATGTTTTTTATTATGTGTGTGGACAATGCTGGGGTTTTGGTGTTCTTAAAAAAGAAAAAAAAACACATATATATATATAATAAATGTTCTTTTTTTAGTATTAGATAGTATGTGTTTAGGTTAGTATCTGTTGTCCTCCATGTGTCCCGTCTTATAAGGGGGGTGGGGGGTTGATGTTTAGATCGTTTCGTTAAATGTGATAAGTAAGTTTAGCTTAGGTTAGTTACGGACAGTTGTGGGTAATGTGTAGTTAGAGTAAATTAGGTTAGGTAAGGTGTTTCCCCTGGTTTTAGCTTCTGTTTTTACTGTTTAATAAATATCTAGGCAACCCTTTACAGTATGTGTCAAATGCTTGTAGATCAGGGCCTTGCCATGAGTGAACAGTGTCTCTTTTGTATTAGCTCTTTTGTGTCCCCTGCTGCAACCATATCCCAACTGAGCTGTTACATTGGCAGCTACACCAAAGCTACTTAGCTAAGATTCAGCTATCTATTGCACCCACCACTCACGGTTACTATGGATCCCAAAGTGTGGTTATTTTGTGCTGGATGTTTTCAATGTCACATACTTTGCTACCAGATTTTGTATTGGGGACACTGTGTTAAGTCTGCCTGCAGCCTGATCTCCAAGCAAATCTTTATAAGGTGAGTGGCAGTATGCTCTCATGTAGTATGGTATACATAACTCACACATATCATTTGTTACAATGTTCAGCACGGTTACTTATTTGTATGGAAACTCATACACATCCCTTCAAGCTGTTTGGTGTGTGTTAGGCAAAAATTGGGAAAAATGTCACATATGTAAGTTTTGATTTTCAGTAACAATCTAAGGCACTATTTTCTGGCTTAGACATCCCTTGAGGAGGCGTTATTCTGTACAACACAGCATTTTGGTGCATAGTTTATATTTTCCTCAGAAATAACCCTCAGGGAGGGCAGATGATGGTACAATCCAGGCCACTGTGCATAGTTATCAGCCAAGATTCGTTCACGTCAGGTGTATAGACAATCAATGATGCTTGACCTGAGGGTAACATCACTGATGGCCATCACGGTTGATGTGTTACATTACACATAGACAAAGTTGTTGTGTAAGTGCTATTTATTTAAAAGTGCTGTGTGCGATACGTACATTGTCCATGATTGTGAGTCCATTAGTGTGACATCTTCCATTGTGATCCTACACAAGTGCAAAAGGACATGTCATTGGACATGCTGGGGTGAAGTGTCAGACAGTGCAGAGGGACAGGATTTGCCAATCGGTTAGTGAGAGACAATCACAGGGCAGGCTGACAAGATAAACAGTGGGTTGAAGAACAGTGCTTGAGTACAGTTGTTGCAAGACTGGCATGTTCCATAGCACAGGACCTTGGTAATAGGTGGCCATGTGGCAGGGACTAGTGCTACCGGGTACTCTTACGGGTGAAGGTGATATGTTCCACGTCTTCATCTTCTGAAATGTGTGTAGTATCCTCTGCCCTTGGAGGTGGTGGTTGTGAAGGGGCAACACACACCTCAGTATTTGAAGACGTGAAGTCAGACATCCCAGTAGCTGCTAACTGTGGGGGTCTTAAGGGCAGTACAGCAACAAGGAGGAGCTGCTGGTTTTTAAGAATAGCAGCCACATCACGGTGGTAGGCAGCCAGGTCGGCCCTGAGGGGTTCAATATTGCATCCGTGCATGCATTGACAGGATTGTTATTGTAGGTATTGGGTCAACTCTATTACAGTTGTGCTGATTTCCTTCAACCTTTTTTCAACTTCCTACAAGATTGTTGTTCGTCCTTACATAGCTGCTGCCTGTTCTTCAGTTGACATCATGCACGAACGCACCCCCTTTGGGCTGGCTGCCATAGTTTGCATCCTCACCCGCACCTTCTTGTCCAGCTCCTGCTGTACTCCAACTACAGTTCTCTCAAATCTGATGCCAGGGTCGTCAGAGTCCTCAGCTGTGTTGGAGCTGGCAGGTAGTACAATTGGGGTGGTGGGTGGGTCCTCTGTGATGGCTGCTGTATCTGTGCTCCTCCTTGTGACTGAAGGTTGGGTCTGGAGGGTCCAAGGACAACTTGGAGGGTCTGCTGGCTGATGTTTGTCAGCTCGTCATCCATGTCATCAGGGTCCTGGACAGGCATATCCACAGGAGAGCCATCGTCCTCTGCAATGAGATACGGTACAATTAGTGTGTCTGTGTTGTGGGCTTTGTAATGTGACATGCCTGCCTTCCGATTATTTTAACATTGTGATCTTGGTTCCTGTTCATTGTTCCTGTCTTTCATATTAGCATTCTCCCAGGCCTATGCCCCACCTCCATGTCACATGTATTGTGGTCAGTTTGTGGACTTGTCAGCATCACATTCTCTAGGTGTTGGTTCAGGCCAAATTGTGAATTGCCACCTTCTTGTCCTACTCAACCGTCTGTCTACTTCCATTCTCATGGTGAGGCCTTTCACTGGCTGTGGGTGCTCTGATGGCACTAGCACCACACATAACAATCTGGACCTGCCCCAGTCTCTGATCTTTAACATCCACCTATATGTAGTAGTGATGTAGCATATACTATGTCTAGCTTTGTTATGGCACAATATGGATGTCAGCATTGGTAATGTGTACTGCTGATGTTGGGGAATGTGTGGTACATTGGATTGCACTGATAGTCGTAGCAGTGTTCTATTTCCTCCTCTGACTGTGCAGGTGTATTTCTGTAACCAGTTACATGTGTCCTCCCCCTCAATGCTGTTGTCTGAGCAGTATGACATTTGGGATGTTGCACAGTGTGATTGGAGCTATTGTGACGCAGGCACAGGGTGGACCCTGACATATGCAACATGGCTATGGCATTAGTGATGTGTACCTCCTAATGTTAATGTCAATGGCTGATGTTTGTAGCAACTTTGGACAATCACATTTGACTGGATTATGACACTTGTCTCGATTTCAGGGGATTGATAACGTTGTCATCATGAACCCTCTAATTTGGGTGTGTTTAATCCATGGGGACGCTACTGCCATTATGCTTACAGTTAACATTTGTGCATTTTAATTACCCCTGCGACTTACCCTGCATGTGCGCTGTCTCCTGGTAGTCTGCGAGGTCCTGTCCTTGAATCCCTGTGACGATCTCCTCAGGGATGACGGCTGCCACCATCTCCTCCATGTGGTCCAGGGACTCCTGCGGTGCTGGACTTCCACCTCCAGTCTGCAGTACTGCCTTCCTGTTCCTACCCATCTTTTCCTTGGTCCTGCGCTTGCATTCATGCCAGCGTTTCTTGCACTCGATTACTGTTCTCCGTACTTTTGCCACACTGTTGATCTTGTCAACAACTTGTTGCCATATTTCCTACTGATTTGCTACTTTGAGGTGACAAACAGTTGGTGCTGGTGTTCCGTCATCTCTTTAACCAGAATTTCCTGCTCCTCTGCATTGAAGCAACACTTTCTTTTCTTCTTCTCCCTGTCCTGGGTCTTCTGTGGGTCCTCCTGGCTGGTTCCTGGTCTGTTGTCATCTTCCTGGGGTCTGTGCAAGCATCCGGGATCCATTTTGGCTCTCCTATTCACATTTTGCAGTGTTTGCGGCACTTTGTGATGCAGTGGTTTGAATAAAAAAAATGACTTGCACCTGTGGTTTGCACCGCCGTGTGTCAAAGTATAAATTTGACGCCCGCACAGCGCAAAGAAATGGCGTTAGCCGGTGGCAATATTTTTTGGCGCAAAACTGCGTTGGCGCAGTTTTGCGTAAAAAAGTATAAATATGGGCCTAACTGCTGAAACAAAGAAAAACCATCACTCACTTCAACATTCATACAGACCAATGTACAAATTATCCATCTCACGCTAAATGGACTTTTGAAGCGAAATATATTTTTTTCTAAAATACATACATGACAATAACTACAAACAAAACAAATAATATATACACTCCGTGTCAGAGTCTCCTCCCTTTCGTGAAACCTACAAGATGCTCAATAACTGACTTTGCAATTAACTAACCTTATATAGGCAGGGCTAGGCACACAGCTCGTACAGGGACAGTACCCTATGCAAATACACATAACATAACATGAATCTTAGAGAGCAAGGAGCATGCTTAACGGCATAAACAGAAGCCCATTATTACATTGGAATGCATAGCTGTGACTAATGCTGTTCTAAAAACTGCTGCCTCTGACAGAAACATGTTAACTCAGCCTAAAATGTCTAAAACGTGTACTTTGTTTCTGTGTTGGTTTATAGTCATGGAAAATCTGAACAGTTTTGGGAATGGTGGAATACTGCTCTTGACAGTGTATTAACTTAAAGATATACATAAGTGTTAGACCTGGCAACTTTTGGTGTGTTTCACCTGTCTTTTTGCCTTCTAACCTCCTGTTTTTATAGTATGCTGGACACTGCTTTTGCTGGTTTATAGTCTCTGCACACTTTATCACTGCTGATCAGTACTAAAGTGCGAGTGCTCCCTATGTAACTTGTACTGGTCATTGGCTTATCCATGATTCACATATTTGATTTACTAATAAATCTCTAGTAAAGTCCAATAGAGGTGCCCAGGCCTGTAAATCAAATGCTACTAATGGGCCCGCAGCACTGATTGTGTCACCCATATGAGTAGTCCTGTAAATATGAATCGGACCTGCCACTGCAGTGTCTGTGTGCACAGTTTTAAACTGCCAAATCAACCTGGCAAATATATCCACTTGCCAGGCCCAAACCTTCCCTTTTACTACATGTAAGTCCCCCCTAAGGAAAGCCCTGGGTAGCCCCATGGGCAGGATGCAGTGTATTTAAAAGATAGTACAATTACTGGTGTGTTTTACATGTGCTGATAGTGAAATATCGCCAAATTAGTTTTTCACTATTGTAAGGCCTATCTCTCCCATAGGTTACCATGGGGACTGTCTTTAAATATTGTTTAAGTGTAGTTTCCCATTGAGAGCATAGAGAGATTTGGAGTTTGGAGTCTCAGAACTCACAATTTAAAAATACATATTTTAGTAGAGTTGGTTTTTAGATTGTCTGTTTGAAAATGCCACTTTTAGAAAGTGGGCATTTTCTTGCTTAACCATTCTGTGCCTCTACCTGCCTATGGAATCCACATCTGGGTCAGACTGACAGTTGGGCTGTTTGTGAAGTCAAAGTGAGCTGAGGTGTGTCCTGCATATCCTGATGAGTCTTTCTGGGCTAGAGTGGGGAGGGAGGAGGTGACACCTGCACCTGTTAGGGCTATCCTTGTCCTCACACAATGCAGTCTCCAACCCCCTGGAGTGTGTTTGGGGCCAGGCATAGTCAAGGCAGGATCTTGTGAACAATAGAGGCTTTCCGTAGAAGTTTGCCTACTTCAAAGGCAGAACTTCGTATAAGTAGTGGACCCAAAGCCCCAGATGTTTAGAACACTTCTGGATCAAGAGGAACCTCTGTCAAGGAGAAGAGCTGAAGAGCTGGAGGAGGAGTACTGCCCCATTGCTGTATGTGCTTTGCTGGGTTGGCCTGCAGTTGCTGCTTCTGCCTTAAAGAGGACAAAGACTGGACTTTGCTGTGTATCCTGCTTGTGAGGTTTCTCCAAGGGCTTGAAGTAGAGATTGCCTCCAGTTGAATGTTTCAGGGATATCAAAGACTCCAGATTCATCTGCCTACATCACTGTGTGTTTTGTGCTGCAACAGACGAAAAACTACCATAAGGCCGTCAAAGACGCTGCTGCTGGCACCGTGACCTGACAATGCCACAACTGAGCCATTGCTTGCACCTTGAGCTGTGGGTCCCGCACTCCACATCACCTTGCTCACACTGCAGTCTTGGTATCCCTGACGATGACGCTCTACACTGACACCAACATCACTGCCTGCACCGTGGCCTGAGGACATCGCTCGTGAAGAACACAGGACCCCGTCCTGTCCCACACCACAGCCCCAGTCCACCGATGCCAGTGCCATCGACTCCCACCACATCAACAGACGCCACTGTCTGCATGGCAACCCATGGGTACTGCACGGAACCCACCCCGCATCACACCGCCGCCTTGGGCGTACCGGCAAAGTGCTTCAGCACTGACAATGATGCTGCCTGTACCATGACCTGGAGACTTCGCACTTTGCACCACCCCACTTCACACCCCACCCCGCATCACACCTACGCTGCAGGACGCCATCACCAAAACGCTGCCTGCACCGTGACCTGTGGACAGCGCACATCTCATCGCCCCGCTTCGCGCCACAATCCCGATGCCATCAACACCAGCGCTCCTGACTTCGTCCTTAGCCCAGAGTTCAAACTGCAACGCGTGTGACTTTAAGAGCCCGATGATCCCTGCACCGACCTCCAGAACTGATGCCCACTGAAGGATGGCGATGCCAGCAACACCACACTCCAGATCTCATTGCGAGGATCACAATGCTCTACATTTCCAAGGTACTGGTTGCGGGTCTTCCTGACACCGTAGCTGGCCTGTCATGTCATGGTCAGCCTGACCTGTTGGATTTGTTGTTCAACGCCAGACGGAGCTATCGACTTCAAGGAGCTGTATTTTTAAGTAATGCTTGAAAGATTCTCATCTTTATTACTGTATGTTGGATTTTTCACAGATAAATATTGGCTATTTTTTTTTAATTGGTGTGATGTCCTTTAGTAGTGTTTTAATGTATTACTGTGTGTTATGTGCTAATGCTTTACACATTGCTACTGAGAGAAGCCTGGCTGCTTGTGCCAAGCTACCTATGGGGTGAGCAGGGGTTATCTGAGCTAGGTATCTCCCTTACCCTGACTAGAGTGAGGGTCCTTACTTAGATAGGGTGCAAACCAATTGCCAACTAGATACCCCATTTCTAACAATAACATTTAAAAAAATGTAATAGGTTAAGCAAGGTCAGGTTGATTGAAATAATACATCTTCAGAATGGTGGCTCAAACTCAGTGGTATGTAAGATAATAGGCAGGTGAAGGTGTGTGTGAACATTTGCTGTCTTAATTAGGGTATATGGGTGGATAGATACCTTTAGACAAACGTTACACAGCTATTCAGCACTTTATGCCTGGTGAAGTGGTTCACCACACTTGATATTTCATGTAACGACCAAATGATTTTGCACCCTTAGTCACACCACTGCATGTCTCTATTTCCACCTTTGTTGGTCTACCTGTTTCAGGGCATGTTATTTGTGGAGAGACTAAAGGGGTAACTTTCTTCCGGATGATACATTGCTATGGTTATACCTAGAAAGATGCCACTATCAGTTACTTGTTAAATTAGAGGCAGGGTGGCTATTTACAGGGTTAAATGCCAGATTAAAGTGAAACAAGGCACCTATTTGGGGGCACAGCACTCCCCCTCTGTCCCTGTCAGGCCCGTGGCCCCTCCCCTTTTGCAGGAAAAACATAATAAACATAGTTTATTATGTTTTTACAGTAAAGGTTTGCAGGTGCTGCTACTGGCAGGGGTGGGGGGCTCTCCGCCTCCATAGCGGAGGACTGCCCCTGCCAGTTGGGTAAAGCTAAGTGCATTACACATTCCCTGAATTGCAATGTTAGGTGATGCACTTCTTAGGTTGAGTGTATAACACTTATTGTGATTATTTGGTGATTATGTAGAACCAATCCCCTCATATCGCACATCTGATTTCTTTGCATGTTTGAGGAAAGGGCAGTAATAATGGAAGAATGCCCATTTGATAGCCCTGTACATATTTATTCAGCAGCCTATTGTTCATTTGATTGTGACAAAGCTAACTGTTATCCAAGCACATGGAGGCGGGACAAAATGACAGGACATCACCAGTCACTTCTGAAGCATTGTAAGTCTGGTGAATTTTTCATTTCAAGGAATGAAACCATTCAATGTTTTATTTTTTTTAAATTTAGTTGAAAGTTGTTTATGTATTTATATATGAACATTGTGCCATAATGCCAATAATAAATATCACAATTAAGTTATAACATTTTTTTCACTGGATACTTGTGGTACTGGAATTACTTTAGAACCCAAATTATAATGTTTTATTTGTAACTTGCGTTGCCCTTGCCTAGCTTATAGCAAACGTTCTTCTCAGTCAAAAAAGTTTCCTATTCATTATTATTATTATTACATTTCAGTTACCATTGATGCATGATTGTTTTCATCAGGAAAATATATAGTTTTTTTTTTTAGCTGTTCATGTCCTGAATGTTTTTAATTTGATAGTATGATAACAGAGAGAACTTATTGAACAAGTCAAATGGACATGCACAACAATGGTTGAAAGTATACAAACTTCTAAATGAGGCATCATTGACAACCAATCCTTCATGCTTACATCACATATGATAGTGTATAGTTAAAAAATGTAACTATTCAGACTTATGTAGGTAATGTAAGGTTCTAATTCGGTAAGCGGACCTCACAATAGGCCATCCTTAATTAAATGACCATCTGCTCTCAGTGACTTTAAGAAAGACATCCCAGCATCATCGCATATTTACTTCCTTTTGAAAATGTAATTTAAAGCATTTACCCATTGTAAGAAATTGGATTTTTGTTGAGTGGAGGTGAAACCCGACTCAAGCAACATCCACATTCCTTGTCAGAAGAACCACAAAAAGTCACTAAATTAACATTTGCTTGCACCTCTGGTGTCTTGCATAAAAACAGTTAGGCTTAACTTAAAGTTAGCGTGTAAAGTATTTATGCAGCACCTAACAGTAATGAAGTGAAAAGACAACACAAGAAAAATCCCACACCAACTTAGAAAAATAGAGTACTTCTTGATTACATATTTGACATAAAAATTAAAAAAATCCAATCAGTAGAACCAGAAGTGGGAGGTTAAAGTGAAAAATAGTGCCTAAAAGATCAAAGTGCTAACCGTGGGCATGGTAGTTGTGCGAGACCGAGACAAAGTCGAAAGTTACGACTGATTCCGAAAGAGCGCAGTTTGGGTACTTGAAGTAGGTTGGGCCTGGTCTCCACTTACCTTCTGATTTAGAAAAAGTTTGGATAAAAAAAAGTCTGAGAATGTAAAGTTCAGTATAGCAAGGCAGCTAGCAGTGTCTGAGGATGAGGCGTCATAGTTGGGGAACCGGTGGACAAATTTGCGATGATGATTTCTGTGTTCAGACTTAGGCCCTCATCATGACATTGGCAGTAAATCCTGCTTACCGCCATGGTGACGGCCACCAACATACAGCCGCAGTGGCGAATATCCGTACGCCATATTATAACATACACACAACAGTCCGACGGAATACTGCCACATACACAAATCCGCCAGCCCAAAGGTCAGTGTAAAACTGTTGGTTCCAACACCCTTAACTTTACACCAACAAAACAACGCCCACTACATCATGACCCACAAATCACCACGGCAGACATTCAATGGCGGTAAACCATTAGCGGTACACAAAGGCGCGCTCAGGATGGCCACCCAAATACTAAACTACACAACATTGGCCAATACCAAATACACACACCTGACACTCATACACACACCACACACACCCACAACACTATAAAACACACACCCACATCACCCACAAATCTTTACGAATACAAATTATTGTGACCAGAATGACATCAAGACCACTGCGACAACTAGACACACACCCATACATCCCTCATGCACCCCACTACGCACACCCAACCACAGTACCCAACACCCACACACTTACACACACCACACAACACCCATGTCACCACAAAGGCACCCCTGTTTCACAGATGAGGAGTTGCGGGTCACGGTGGAGGAAATAGTCAGGGTAGAGCCACAGCTGTATGGAGCACAGGTTCAGCAAATATCCATTGCCAGGAAGATAGAGCTATGACGGGGAATCGTGGACAGGGTGAACACTGTGGAATAGCATCCAGGAACAAGGTACGACATCAGGAAGAGGTGGAACGACCTACGGGGGAAGGTACGTTCCGTGGCAGCAAGGCACCTGCTCACCAAACAGAGGACTGGCGGTGGACCCCCACCCCCTCCCAAACAGCTCACAGCATGGGAGGAGCAAGTCTTGGCAATTCTGCATCCTGAGGGACTCACTGGAGTTGCCGGAGGACTGGACGCTGGTGAGTCAACATTTACTACTTATTAATCACCGTACCTGCATGCCATCTCACACCCTCACCCTTACTCCTATCATTCCACTCCATCCCACACCCTGCACCTACACATACGACTAATCCCAATGCCAAGCCCTGCATGCTATACCGATGCATGGCAAACCCTCCCAGCCCTGCATGGACACCCATCACAAAAGCATGCACAGCATAGGGGAACTAACAATCCCACAATACATCACCATACACAAACAAAGGTCGCAGGGCAACAGCAACGATAGAGATGAAGCGAGGGATGTACAATAGATCACAGGCATGAAGCATAATACATCACTTACATCCCCGCAGGTGCCCAGCCAATGTCAGCGGACAGGAGGTGTCACGACTATCCACTCCCCCAACAGAAGATGCCCCAAGTGATGATAGTAACTCTAGACTTCTGCATCTGGATCAACAACCTGGCTTATCAGGGACCACTGGACAGTCGGTCACCCCAGCCCGTTCCCAGTCCACCACAGATCCTTCCCTATCAGTATCCAACACCACAACACCCAACCAGCATCTCCACATCTCTGTCCCGAGGACACGTCCATCAGCAGTGTGCCCATCTGTACAGATACCCCAGTCCACACCTCACCGCCAAGACAATCAGGGACCTGGGGTCAGTGGGCACACCATTCAAGGGACAGGGGCACAGGGGAACATGGACACTGGGAGGACCGCTGTGCTCCAGGGGGAGGAGAGGGGCAGGGAACTGACTCTCCAGGAGGCACTCACCAAGATCCTGGGGGCCTACCAACAATCCCAGGGCACGATGGACCAGATCCTTGACAACATGCAGGAGAACAAGCAGCTGCAGGAGGGACACCATCAGGAGATTAGGGAGGACTTGCAGGCCCTCAACACCACCATGATTTCCATAGCAGGGGTGCTGGCAGGAATGGCCAACATCATGAGGGAATCAACAGCACAGCAACGGGCCCCTACCACTGGCCAGTCTATTGACCAGCCCTCCACTTCTGCTGCCGCTAGTGGACAGGAGGCCCCGCCACAGGACCCACAGGCCACCAGCATGTCGTCTGAGGGCCAGGTTGTGCAACATGCAGCATGCCACTACTATCTGGAAGACCTTCCAGAGTGAGTAGCACAGGGATCCACCTGTCAGATGGAGGCACCTGAACCTGGCCTTCAGGAGGCCGAAGGTCCTTTCGATTATTCTTCTGGTTCACCCATGTGCCTCATCATAATGGTTCTCAGCCCCTGTCCTGGCATTCCTCACAAGGGTCAGGAGACACAATAGTTTTGGGTAGCCAGAGTCACCTGCAAGTATTGAGGGACAAACATTAGCCTGGGGATAAAACCTGAAGGCATACAATGACATACAGTTGGTGGGGACTCTGGCTCACCTATTAGCCACACCCTGTGCCTCTGTAGTTGGGCCATCATATTTGGGATGCTGCTATTCTTCAGGACAAAGGCATCATGCACTGGCCCAGGATACTTGGCAGTGACGTGGGAGGTGTACTGGTCCACCAGGCACACCATTTGCACATTCATTGAGTGGAACTTTTTCCAATTCCTGAACACTTGTTCATTCTGGTGGGGGGGCAAACACAATATGTGTACAGTCAAAAATCCCAATAATATAGGGGATATGCCCCATTGAATAGAATCCTGCCTTCACAGTGGTCAAATCTTCCACCTGGAGGAAAGCAATGCAGCTTCACATGTGTTTCACCAAGGCAGACAATGCTCTTGCCAGCACGATTGAGAACATTGGCTGTGACATTCCTGCTGCCAAGCCCACTGTCACTTGGAAAGAACCAGTTGCCAGGAAATGGAGCACTGATAGCACTTGCACAAGAGGGGGGAATCCCTCTGGTATGACGGATAGCTGATATCAGGTCAGGCTCCAAGTGGGCGCACAGCTCTGTGATTGTGGCCCTGTCCAGTCTATTGGTGACTATAATGTGTCTGTCCTCGAATGTAGCCAAGTCCACATGGGGTCTGTACACGTGGGGTTGTCTCCTCCTCCTATTCATTTACAGCGCTATGTATCTAAGGGACACAAGAATGAGTAGGCTGTCACAATATTAACAGTGGAACCACCACCTCAGTGTACGTACAGCATCAGTGTGATGGGACAGTGGGAATGGCAATGTATGTGCAGTTCTAGGCAATGACTCAGTTATGGATAATCTGATTGTTGTTCACCACCATGAAATGTCAACTGCCTGTCCTGTATCTTGGGACAGTCCTCATTGGCTAATATGGGGCTCTATGGAGTACAGTGGCCAATGGGGATCAGCGCCGGAGTTGATGGTGTACACCGCTGCGGACATGACCACCGTTTTCTATCTAAATCCTCACTTGTTTCCTGAGGACAACACCTACACTGCATGTGCTGCTGTGACCTGTGTCTGAACCTACAATGGCCCATGTGACCGGGGAAGAGCCCCTGCCTTCACTTTGGAGGAGTTGGAGCGACTGGTGGATGGGGTCCTACCCCAGTATGGACTGCTGTATTGGCCTCCAGACCAACAGGTGAGAACACCTTGGGCACGATGCATGTGGGAAGTATGCATGTAGATGTGTTTGCAAGCATCTTGTCATTGGGGGGAATGTCTGGTGGTAGTGTACATGATGAGCCCCGGGCGATGTGTGTGCCAATGGCGATGGAAACGAGATTGGTGAGCCATATGTGTGACAGGCTGGAATGCATGTGTAATGGTGTCCTCCCGTCTGTATCACCTCTGCAGGTCAGCGCCCATCAAAAGAAGGTATTGTGGCGTGCCTTCGCCAAGGACGTGCGGACCCTGGGGGTCTACAGCAGGCAGAACACCCACTGTCGGAAAAGGTGGGAGGACCTGAGATGCTGGGCACGGAAGACCACGGAGGCCCAGCTGGGGTTGGCCTCCCAACGAGGAAGTGGTGCCCGTCGGAGCCTGATCCCGGTGATGGCCTGCATCCTGGCGGTGGCCTACCCAGAGCTGGATGGGCGCTTGAGGGCATCTCAGCAGCCACAAGGGGGTGAGTACAGTGGAAATTACAACAATAATTGGTAGGTGGCATGGAATCTGGGTGGTGGGTGTGAGTTAGTGGGTGCCCCTTAATGCCAGGTCAGACATTGCTGCGTGATCCAGCTCAAGGGTTACAGGTGTATAGCAAATCCAGGTAACCTAGCTAGGTTGCATTCCATGTCAGACAGGGCTTAGTGGGTCCCAACAGGGGTGCAGTTGTCAGTGGTTGGCCCTCATCTTGCTGTGGCATCTAGCCAATTGAATGCCAGTGCAATACATAGTGCTCAATCCTGATCCCTGTGTGTGACAGTACTGTGTATGTCATCTATGGTGTTGGTGCTGTAATTGACCCAGAGCTCCCTTTCTCTCCCTCCCCCCCTCCCCCCCTCCTTCTGTCATCCTGTTCATGTGTGCATTAGCTTCATCTGGCAGAGGAGCAGGGGCATCGGCGACCGAGGGAGCTGCATCCAACAGGACCCAGGAGGCCGAGTCCACCGACGCCGAGGGAACCAGTGGGACGGAGGGTGAGGGGAGCAACACGGCGGAGACATGAGGTGACAACACTGACTCAAATTCCCCTCCGATGGAAGCTCCCTGGTGGTGGTGGACACCTCTGTCACCACCCCAGCTGCAGGTACAACTGCCACCCCTGTAACAGCACCGCCCTCCCAGTAGCCGCTCAGCGAGTTGCCCGTGTCAGCTCACCCAGGAGAGTGGGCAACTTCTTCGCCCCAGGCACCTAAGGCCCTGCCCCAGTGAGCCCTACTGCCCTGAGTGAGGAGGCTATTGACTTCCTGAGATCCATCTCTGTAGGGCAGTCAACCATTGTGAATACAACCCAGGGGCTGGCATCCCAGATGCAGCAATGCAATGCATTACTGGAGGGCATCCACAGTGGATTGGAGGCCCAACAGAGATCAATTCAGGCTCTGGCCTCCTCTCTGATAGCAGCCATTGTCCCTGTTTCTACTGTCCCCCCTCCAACTACCACTTCTCAATCCCAGCCTCCACAACCCCAACCCATCCCATGCACACATACAGACGAGCATGCACTCAAGAGTGGCACAGTCAAACACAGGCACCACACTTCAGTCCACATGCACTCACGCAAACACCAGACAGTTGCACTCACAACCACATCCAGTGCCTCAACTGTCTCCCCCTCCTCCTCCTCCACCTCCCTCACAGTCACATCCACACTCATACCTGCATGCACTGCTTTAACATCCACCACCAGCATCGCCAGACCAAGCAGCACACACACCTCACTAGCAGACACCTCCACCACATCCATCCACGTGTCCCCTGTGTCCTCACCCAACAGCCATCCACCTCACATCAGCACACTGCCCATGCACCTTCACCCAAGTCCAGCAGATGTACTCCTCCAACAACCACTCCCACAACCTCCACTCCCATCCCTCTTCCCTCATCCCGCCCCACTGTCCATAAGAAGCTTTTCCTTGCCCAACTTGACCTCTTCTCTCCCTCTCCCCCATCTTGCCCGTAAGAGCAGAGTCCCAATGACCCAGCCCAGCACCTCTGCCAAACAGTCCACAGGGACAGAAGACGCATCTCCTAGTCATGGAGGCAAGACAGTGAAGGATCCCACTCCCCCTTCCAGGAAGGATCCCACTCCACCAGCCAGGAAGGGGAAGGATCCCACTCCACCAGCCAGGAAGGGGAAGAAGCCCTCACATCCTGCCAGGAAAGGGAAAAAGCCCTCGCCTCCATCACCTCCTGCAGATGCTGGCAGGATACCAACACCACCACCACCACCACCACCAGTGGGCATGGGGCCCTCATCCCCTGCTGAGACACAGCAGCCCTCACCTCCTTCAGAGGCTGGCAGGGTACCAACACCACCACCACCACCACCAGTGGGCATGGGGCCCTCATCCCCTGCTGAGACACAGCAGCCCTCACCTCCTTCA
This sequence comes from Pleurodeles waltl, assembly GCF_031143425.1. Taxonomy (NCBI): domain Eukaryota; kingdom Metazoa; phylum Chordata; class Amphibia; order Caudata; family Salamandridae; genus Pleurodeles; species Pleurodeles waltl. The sequence continues at coordinate 1,412,287,194 of NC_090445.1, read as the reverse complement.
GAGGCTGGCAGGGTACCAACACCACCACCACCAGAGGGCATGGGGCCCTCATCCCCTGCTGAGACACAGAAGGCCTTGCCTCCAGCAGAGGCTGCCAGGAGGCACCTTCCCCAGCTGAGACACGGCAGCCCTCATCTCCAGTAGAGGCTGGCAGGGTACCAACACCAACACCAGTGGTCACGGACCCCTCACCTCCAGCTGAGACAATGCAGCCCTCACCGCCAGCAGAGGGCATGTAGGCCACCCTCCAGGGACTTCTGTACAAGAAGCACCCTCCAGAACCAGTGGGCAAGTACCCAACCTGAGAGACTGTGACCTTGCACTCCCCAGCAAAGGATAATGGGCATGGAGCCCCCTCCAGAACCTGTGGGCAACTGCCCGGCTTCAGCTGAGGTGCCCCCCCCCCTTTCCCCCTGAGGTGCCTGCCCACTTCCAAAATGATGCCCCTGCACAGTTCTGTGCAGATGTTGTCAGGAAACAAGTTGGGTCTTGGACTGTGGGCTGTGGCCATGTGGGCCCTTTGTACTTTAGGCTGGGCATTTGCCCTTTCTGGACAATTGTACATATCTCTTTGTTATCCAATTGGTTAATTTGGTGGCTGTTCCCATTCAATACATTCTCAGTACTGCCTTACTGTAGTCCTTGCATTATTATACTGTGTGTACTGTGCCATTGTTTTTCATCTGCAGTTGGTTGTGCGTATGGTGTGTGTGTGAATGGTGTTGTGTCACTCTCCTTTTCCTCCCTCCCTCCCTTGTGTGATAGGGGGGCTGTACTCACCATTGTCGTCTTCGTCGGCGTTGGTGTTCCAGGTGGAGCATGGCGTAAAAGAGCATCAGGAAGACTTGCAGTTCCAGTTCCATGGTGCTGTTGATCGTCTCTGTTTCTCTGATGGTGAGTCTTTCATCTTCTGTGATGTGTTTACGCAAGGCTTTTGACAGTGTTGGTACCGCCCTGGAAATAGTGGCGGATTATAGTGTCATGATATGGTGGGTGGTACCTTGTCTTCTGCCTGGCTGTTGGTGGCTACCACCGTGGTGTGTGGTGTTAACGTCCTGGCAGATCGTGTGGTACATTGGCTGTCTATAGGAGTTCTCACTGCCATGGTCTTAATTTGGTGGTAACTACCGCCAGCCTTTTGGCTGCATTACTTCCACTTTGACCGTCACCGCCAATGTCATAATGAGGGCATTAGTCTCTTTTATAGAAGCTAAAAAATCTCCAGCGAGACAAAGCTGGTGGCCGTACGCATCGAGGGCTCCAGGAGATCGGATACCCCTTCTTCGAGGAGGCACTGAGCAGTATTTACTGCTGCAAGAAGAAAGAAAAAGGAGCTGCCATGAAGTCAGGCTGACAAATTTCAGATTTGAGTTATCTGTGCACCTCTAACAGGACCTCAAAGGGTCCAGGACTGGAGGGGCACCACTTTGACTGTCAGGACACCCTCAAGGTGGGTCCAGGTGCGGGCTCAAGATGGTTGGAGCCTTTTCTGTCACCAAGACTCTAGTCAGGAGGCCAGCCAACTAAAGCTTGGAGTCATTCTGGAAGTCCTGAGTTGAAGCTAAAAAGCAGGTCTCAACCAACAGGACTGCCCCTGAGGGCACAGAGGAGGCAGCAGGGCAGTCCTCTGAAGTACATAGCAGGCCATTCCTCTAGAGTCGTTCTGCGGGGCTAGAAGTGAACCAAAGTGAGGGTCTAAGGGTTCTACTTTTACATCTGGTGCCAGCTTTGCAAGTGGAAGAAACTTCAGGAGTTTTCCTCCCATCAAATTGTTTGGAATTTCCTTTCTCCCTACCATGATCTCAGGATGTCTGTAGTCTCAAAAGGCTAGTGTGAAGTTCTTTGTGTGTAAGCTTTGGCAGTGCCTTTGAAGTGCAAGTGGGGCTCTGCACAGCTCTGCCCCTTCATCCTGCCAGGATTCCCCATCCTGCAAACACCAGTCTCCTTATTGTGTGACTCTCTGGGAGGGATACACACAGTCCAACTGTCAACTACACGTATTCAAGTGATCCAGGAACAGTCTCCAGGCATCAAATGGTTAGAAGAAAATGGCAACTTTCGAAATGTGGCATTTTCAGAATTCTGACCAAAAATCTGACTTTACCATTAAATAGGATTGGAATTCCCTAGACATCAAACATGAAGTGTCCACCAGCTCCCAAACGTAATTGCTTATTGAACACAAGAATGTAACTCAATATTATTTTATGGGAGAGGAAGGCCTCACAGTACTCCAAAAAGTATTTTTGAAACTTAAAGGTGCATGTCCTACTTTTTAAACACACTTCCCCCTGCTCTTTGGGCTGTTTAAGGCCTACCTGAGGGGTGACCTATATGTATTAAAAGATGATTATGAATCCTGGTAAGGTGTTTATTTTGTCAAGTTGAAGTGGTAGTTAAAAGTGCACATAGGCTGCAATGGCAGCTCTGAGAAATGTTTAAGGTGCTACTTAAGTTGGCGGCACAATAAGTACAACCGGCCCACGAGTAGCATTTAATTTACCGGCCCTGATTAAAAACCTATACCACTTTACTAGAGACTTAAATATGCCAATCCAGTGTAAGTCAATTTTACCATGTTTCAGGGAGAGAGCATAAGCATTTTAACACTGGTTAACCGTGGTAGAGTGCACAGAGTCCTAGGGCCAACACAAATGTATTTAGCAAAAGAGGAGGAGTAAAGGTAAAAGGTTTGGGGGAATACCACCCTAAGGCTCACAGTTATAATATTAATTTTGTTAACATATTGTGGAAGTTTAGTGTAGTTTCTTTTCTTTTTATCAGGTTTACCCTGCTTTGATAATTGTTTCTGTTTTTTAGCTTTTTGTCAAATAATGTACTACGTTTCTCTCACTGCTCCTCAGTTTCTAAATCTACAATTAAATTCTTAAAGATTGTCAATTTAGTGCTAAAGAACCCCAATAACATGTTCAATTTGTACATATTTTTAACAATGGTGTAATGTACAAAGCGCACGGCAATAAGTGAGTCGGGTTTCTCCAGGTCTCAGTCTTGGTATTACAGACATTAAAATAGGTACCTTTTGGGCTCAGTATTCATGTCCTCAACTTTCATGCACAAACACTGATTAATTTCTAAACAATAAGTGTGAAAACATTAAGGTAATCCATGTTATTCCTGCTTACATTTCACATGCGTTATTTATGCATACATTCCCTATGAGTGTTTACATTCTCCAGGGTGTTGTGTTACAGTCGTGTTTTTTTTCAGACAGCATTTTACTTTCTGTCCTTTTGTCTCACTCATTAACGTTTCTGCTTTCTTCCTCTGTGATGGGTTTACCATCTTCCTCTTCCTCCATCTTTCGGACCTGTGTGTTTTCCCACTCTTTCACTCGGTAAATATCTGGGCCCGTATTTATACTTTTTGACGCTAAACTGCGCTAACGCAGTTTAGCAACAAAACGTTTTGCGCCGGCTAACGCCATTCTGAAGCGCCATGCGGGCGCCGTATTTATTGAATGGTGTTAGCCGGCGCTAGCAGACCGGCGCTGCCTGGTGTGCGTGGAAAAAAACCACGTACACCAGGCAGCGCCGGCGTTGGGGAAAATGGCGTTAGGGCGTCTTAAAATGGTGCAAGTCAGGTTGACGCCAAAAAATCGCCTCCACCCGATTTGCGCCATTTTTAACGACGCCCAGACGCCATTTACATGACTCCTGTCTTAGTAAAGACAGGAGTCATGCCCCCTTGCCCACTGGCCATGCCCAGGGGACCTATGTCCCCTGGGCATGGTCATTGGGCATTGAGGCATGTAGGGGGGCACAAATCAGGCCCCCCTATGCCAAAACAAAATTTAAAAAAAATAAAAAATTATACTTACCTGAACTTACCTGAATGTCCCTGGGATGGGTCCCTCCATCCTTGGGTGTCCTCCTGGGGTGGGCAAGGGTGGCAGGGGGGGTCCCGGGGGGCATGGGAGGGCAGCTGTGGGCTCATTTTGAGCCCACAGGTCCCTTAACGCCTGCCCTGACCCAGGCGCTAAAATCCGGCGCAAATGCGGGTTTTTTTACCCCGCCCACTCTCGGGCGTGATTTTTGCCCGGGAGTATAAATACAACGCATTTGCGTCGCAGTCATTTTTTTAGACAGGAACGCCTACCTTGCATCTCATTAACGCAAGGAAGGCGTTCACGCAAAAAAATGACGCTCTTTCCTCAAACTTTGGCGCTAGACGCGTCTAACGCCCAAGTAGAAATATGGCGTTAGTTTTGCGCCGAATTTGCGTGGAAAAAAACTATGCAAATTTGGCGCAAACGGAGTATAAATATGCCCCCTGATGCAGAAAATAAGTGCCAGTTCCCCAAAAAAAGTGCTAGTACCTACCATCAGCACTCATTGACTCAAATTAAAAACTGGATTAGTCATTTCATATAATCTGGAGTAGCAACTTTTATCACTGGAAATCAAATGTATTAAATGCAAATACTTTGCCAGTATGATGGAATTTTATAATTCTCACATTGTGGGATAAGGGCTGGTTTGTGGGCATTTATGGATGGGCCTACCTGAACAAGTTAATGAAAACACAGAAACGTGTTAGTTTGTTGATATTGACCAATCATGTTGTGCTTTAGAAAGACACACAAATTTACTCCTGACAAGGGAATGAGTGAGAGAAATCCCTTGATGGTATGGGGAGGGAACACCACAACACTACTGGCAGTACAGGTGAATAAGCTTTTTCATGGAGAAAAATATTTTCCTTATAAACAAAAAAAACAGATTTGTGCAAAATGCAATTGGCTTCGCATTTCCTCATTCAAAATTGTATCCCTGTTACAATTCTACATGCAAAAATACTGACCCATTGGTGGACTCAATGTGTGGAACTAATGCAGGTTGTCAGGGGCACTTACAGAATTCTAAAAAAAAACATGAATTTTCTCCAAATATATTACAAGATTACTGGAGCATTTTTAAAAACTTTTGCTGCATACCCTGTGAGATTTACGTTTCAAATGCACAAAGTTGGTATGGATCTTCATTGCACAGACGTCAGGACCAGTTGCAGCTCGAGAAGCGCTAAAGTGGTGGGGCAGCGCATGACAGGGGGCTACAAAACAAACAAACAGAAAAATTAAATTTCAAAATAAACTTACCTGACCTTCTGCCCCTCCACATCGCCCGTCTTCAGGATGCATTGAAGGTACAGGCTCCCAGTCTGCCCTGTGGCCAATCCAAACGCTGCTCTCATGATGCTGGCACCATGAGAGCAGCATTAGGATTGGCCTGAGCGCCCTGGCTTTGCACTCCCAGGCAGTCTGGGAGCTTTGGCCTGCTGTCTTCAACCCGGCAACACAGTGCTGGGTTGGAGAGAGCTCAGTGCACGTGTGTTTGGCCGTGCTGAGATGGCCAGCTAAACACACATGCACACTGAGGGGAGTGTACACCACTCCCCCTCCGTTCTCATCATCCGCCATGGCCCCGCTCCTTTAAAACTAAAGCAATAATAAACATTGTTTATTATGGTTTTATTTTTAAAGTTTTGCAGCTGTTGACAGGAGATGAGGCGGGGGGGGTGGAGGGGGGCAATAATCCTCCGCCATAACAGAGGAGCCACCGCTGGTCAGGACTGCAGAAACTCTGCAAAGTGAGCATAATTGTTCTTGTTGCAAATGAGGGTTAGTGGTGAGAATATGGATGTTTCAAGGAAGGAGCCCTGGCAGTGATAATTTTATATTTTTCGGGAAGCCACGAAGTCACAACTTCACGGGCATTCACTGGTGTTTGTAAAGCATGTCACAACCCAAATGCACGTGTAAACTTACACCTAAAAAGTTAGAGATGGTTAAGTGGTTCAGTTTGGTTGAGAAAGTACAAATAACACCTTTATATTTCGTGTTGCCAATGTTTCCCATTTATGGAAAAAAATCAAACTGCGCTTTTGCATATTTATGTGTGAACTCTCAAAATTCAGTAGTTCCCTTTCGGCAGACAATCCACAGGAGGCCTGCCATGCATGCAGGCGGTCTTAGCTTTCACTATGTAGGAACTCTCACAGTTAGTTTGAGCACGCTTTTTCCAGGATAATGGCTGTTCTGGCAAGTTAATAGAGTGTATTTTCCCAAGCATCCAGAATATCGACTGTATGCAGAAGCTAAAACGAGAACTAACAGGTAGCACAACACACCTTTCTTATCATCTATGTTACTGTGCATCTACTGTCACCCTGCCCTAGCTTTCACTGCTCTCTGCAACTCTTGTGCTCTCTGAACCCACAAAATTGTTTCTGACATTCCTCGCACTTTAGTTGATATTCGCTCTGTTTGCGTGAAAAGTGTATGGATGGACTGTTGCTGAAAGCAATGTCCGTTTTGATTCAGAACGGAGCTAAGTGCAGGCTTGGTAAGTAGGACCCCGGAGACTTGATTATTGTCATCTCGCTCAATGCCAACATTTTTCTGGAAGAAGCAGGAGGGCTTTGTAAACTGCTTGGCACTGCTCTCCAGTCTGTATGAATGAATATTTGTACGGATGTGTATTTGGGCATCAGGTGAATGTGCCTTTGTGCACGATTTTCAACACACAAGTATAGTGTGGAAGTGGGAGAGTTAGAAAATGTGAATTATGGTCCTGTGTATACAGCCTTGTGCTTAGGTATGTGTCGAAATACAGTACTGGGGTCAGTGGAAGTGCAGGAAGGCATGCAATAAACATCACATCGCTCCCAACGGAGCCTTAAATTAATGTAATGTAGTTCTTCTGGGCAGCCCGGGCAAGCACCTCATTTCGAGTTAACATGAGCCTGTGTGTAGCTTAGCACCCGTCCATACACTCTGATGCTCGAGGTCGTGACACCAAAATATACTTTGCACACATATCCGTAGAAGAATGCAGCTTTCCAGCCACATTTTGTGATAGATGGCTTTAGTGGCAACTGTTGTTCTCCTTTGTGCCATTGTGAAGTTGTTAGCTGCAGGGATCGCTGGCCGTAGAATTCAAGAATTTCCCTATTAAGAAAATATATTTTAAAAATAATGAAATACGGCTGGATGATCTGTAATTCTTATTTCCCTTATGGTTATAGTCACTGCGTCAGGAGCTTTACTCCAAAATGTTTTAAAAATATTGCGCCATCAAAATATCGACTGTTGTTTTCAAAATATTAAAGATCATAATATCGAGAAGGTAAGTGTATGTAGGTAAATATAGGTTTACTATTGGCAAAAAAAGTTCATCCACCTCAGTTTTTTCCAGGAAAGTTTCCCTTTGATCTGTCAAGCAGGGGCAAGAAAAAGATAGGGCCAAAAAAAACTTTTTCCCAATGCAATTTACATAGAGAAAATTGGGAAATGATACAGAAAAAAACAGGTGTACAGAACTTCTCCAAATTTGGCAGAATCCTAGGGCCAGCTGTTCAAAGCATGTTCCTGTTGCCAACAGCCCAATTGATGGGTTCAGGACATTTGTAACTAGAAAAATGTTTTTGGAAATGTACAAACTGCATTATGCTATTCCTTAACCTGTTACCGAATCGCAATTTGCATTTGCAATTTGGTACTTGGAAAGGGCGTGATTTTGCATTCCCCTTCCAATTACTAATTTAGGCCCTCATTATGACTTCGGTAGTCTTTTACAAAGACCGCCGAAGCCGTGGGCGCCAGATGACCGCCAGTGCTGGTGGTCTTTCGACGCCATATTACGAAGGATTTCCGCCACAATTTGGGCAGAAATCCTTCAGCAGTTGTGCTGGCAGTCGGCAGCACAGAGGCACTTCCACCGCCGTCACCGCCATGTCAAAAGGACTCCGCCCACCATATTACGAGCAGTAATATGGTGTGGCGGTGTCCGGATGGTGGGGAGTTGCAGGCAGTAGAACCGCCTGTTCCAGTTGCCTGGCAGACGACCTCCTCGACGGACAAGGTAAGTCGATGGTGTAACAGGGGAGGGGAGTTTTGTGTGTGCGTGTGTGAGTGGGTGTATGTCTGTGTGTGTGAATGTAAATGTGTATGCGTGTGTGTGTTTGAATGCGTGTGTGTATGCATGTGTGATTGTTGAAGTGAGTGCGTGATGGAATGTTTGTGTGAATGCGTGTATGTAAGTGTTGGTGAATAAGTGTATGTAAGTGTTGGTGAATGCATGTATGTAAGTGTTGGTGAATGTGTGAATGCGTGGTGCATGTGGGTGTGTGTGCGTGTATGCAGGGAGGGGGTGCTCTCACGGAAGGGGTGGGGATGGGGGTGCTGTCACGGAATGGGGGTATTGTATGTGCATGGAGGGTTGGGGGAGTCATCTTCCGGCGACAGGAAAGGAATTTCCTGTCCCCAGCAGCCTTTTGTATAGGTGCTACTGCCACGGAAACCCCGGAGGAAAGCTGACTCATTATACCACTAGCGGTCTACAGTGGACAGGCAGCCCAGAGGTACTGTCCTCCAACCCGGCTGTCCTACTGCCCTGGCAGTATCAGCAGAGATGTGGTGGTTTGGCAGAGAACAAACTGCCACACTCGCAATGTGGTGGTCTTCACTGCCGGCCTGTCGGCGGTGAGGCCTCCACTGTGGCCCTGGAGGTCTTTGTACCACCAGGGTCGTAATGAGGGCCTAAGTATGGCATGGTATGTATTACTGTTTTGCAACTGATTTCCAAAACAATCCTAATTTGCCACCATTTTAAAAGGGGTCTCCTTAGGACCCTTTTCCCCTTGAGAAAGTTGACAAATTATTTTTTAAGAGCCTTTGAGGAAAACGGGCTGCATTTAAAAAATAAAAAGAAATCATAGACATTGTGGTCTGCTAACCTCAGCAGGCCACCATCCCTGTGATGGCTGTGATTCCCAATGGGTCCCAAATTGTGATCTATCTCATTACTATTAAGAAGGCTGGTTGATCTGTGACCTTCAAGGAATCTCTATTTGGGAAACAAATTAATGCACTAGGAATATCGATTTCTTAATTGCGATTCTGAGTTAATTACAATTAGGAAATGAGTATTCCTAATTCTTGCACATGAAAGAGCATACATGTTCTATTTCTGCTGCTACGGAGTCACCAAACTGTGACAAGTTTCAGTCATAAATGTAGAAGAGAGAAAAACTAAAGTAGAAAGCTGCACTGGCATGCGTTTTAAATGTGCTATTTGCTTATATTTCACATTTCCACATTGGGGGCCTTTTCGATTTAATGACATGATAGAAGGTTAAAGTTGATGTTAAAATGTAATTTAGGCTCTAAACTAATAATCAATGTCAAAACCAATTTAGATTTCTTATGTTTTATGAAAGATTAATGATTTTGAATTTAGGTGCTTTTGAGAAAAATGCACTTTTCTTCTATACCTAACGTAATGCAATAACAGCACTCTTACAATTTGTAATGAAATGTTTTAGTTATACTGATGAAATGTCAATGCTGAATTTATAAGTTGGATATTAAGTGTGTTTTCTTAACAAGTTCTATTCCAATGCACTTTATATTTTCTTATGTTAGCATAACTGAGGCCTGCATTTTGCTGTCATGTAAACATGCTGAATTTGTTTTTTCTTAACACAAAGCCTTCTTTTAGATTTCTTTCTCATTAGAAGTAAAGCCCCACCTGTAAAAAGTCCATTGTTTAATCATAGAAGAACTATATTCGTTTGGCGTTGAACTGGATATAATGCAGGAACATGGACTAATTTGTCTAATTTGTACAAAATTGTTATAACTGTTTGGAATAACACAGAAATAGGAGATGTCCTCATGACAGACCTGGGAGGATGTTGGGCCATTGCAACCTGAAGTTTGCAAATGATTCTAACTAGATGATACCCCTTTTTCGTAATATGAACTAATCCTGGTAGCCAATCAGAACATTTAATGAGATTAATATGTTGCTGCTGATCAAACTGCGCTCAGATGCTCAGTAGCAGATATAGAGCAAATGCTGAAGCAGTCTTGTCTTGACCTGAGACAGACACTCTCCTGATGCTTGCTGACTAGATGCTTTGCTGATGAAGATTCCCTGAATGCTGTATCCCAAAGAGAAGTATCTTCCTCACTGCCAATTCCCTTGACCTTTGACATTACCCTTTTCAGGTTAGAAACTCTTACTATGCTGAGACTCATTTTATTTTTATTTTTAGTTAGTGTCCTGTAGCCCGAGTTATTCAATTTTTCCAAATTGATTTTGTCATTTTTGTATTTTTGTACTATACCTGTCTGTGTTACTCACTACACATGTATGTCCTTAATTTGGTTAGTTGCATGGTTGACCTGTGCTCAGCCAATGATTATTGACAGTATTGCACTTGATTTGACTAAACGATTGTGCAATCCGAGCACTGCATGGTTTCTGTGTCTCAGATCTTTCTGTTAACTTTCTGTATCATTCTTCTTTAATGCTTCGTTTTGTTAATGTTAGTACGCCTGAACCTATTTTGTCACCTTGGGCAACCATTGGTTATTATGTATTTCTATAACTTGAATTTGTGCATAGTCTACATGACTTTGAGATTGTGTTTGTAATAAAGCTTTGAACTATATTTCGGATTGGAGTTTTCCTTCTTGGCCACACTGGTTACGGTGTCTGAATTATTGTGACAGTTTTGAAGTATATTGTTTATGTTTCACCTCACATCTAACTGAGTCATGATATTTGTTGACCTCGTTGTGCATTTGATTCCTTTTGAAGGATGACAATTGCTTCCAAACATCTGGCCCCTACTTCTTCACTCAGAAAGTGTGCTTTTGTGGTTTGGCCTAAATATATTCCACTGTTTTAAAGACATTAAGGTTCAAAATGTAAAGCAAAGTTTAAAGGTATCTGTTGCTTCAGGATTCTATTTGGACTCCTGCAGGACTCAGATGAGAAAGAAACAAAAAATTAATTAAGATTGGTGAGTCGGCAGAAGTCCTGTGGGATGGAGCAATGTAATTGGTGGCCTCAACATGAAAAAAAATGTTGCAGCTGCCATTACAGAACTTGGGAACTTTGTAAATAATGTGAAAGATCATAGAAGAGGGCAGAATAGGGATACCCTAACACCCAAGGCCTTTTATAGGTGTCCCTGAGGTATAACCCAAGGGTAAACATATTTTTAAAAACTTGTGGGTGCGTCAAGTTTTGTGGGAGTCTCATGAGAGCCAACGTGGCCCCCTGTGTGATCTCGCTGGACTCCCACACAATTGCCGTAGGAGTACGTTAGAAGGGGCAAAGGCTTGCACAGCAGGGTATAGCTGCCTGAGTGGGGTTGTCTGCAGGTCCTAGCACACTCAGAATTTGGCACAGAGACTGTGTATAGAGCCCACACTGCCCCTACCATATCTATTATCTAAAGTCCATAAAGATCAAAGCAACCCCCAGATAGATCTATTATTTCTGTGAGAGGTAGGTTGTTAGAAAATACTTCAAAATATGCTAATTTCTTCCTTTGCCCCTTTGTAGCGAGTTTGCCTTCCTTCATCAAAGATAGCCAAGACTTCCTGGCCTTTACTGGTATCTAATGAAAGCATGATTATCTCTTGATCCCTTTAGGTATATGTGCTCCATATATCAGCACTGAGAATGAATGGGCATAAAAGCATGTAGCTACTTTTTAAATAAATACTTTTTAAGAGCAAGATCAATGTCTTACACTATTCAAACTGAAATGTTGATTAAGAAGATTTCATTTTGCCTACATAATAACTTTTCTTGTTTGACTATGACATCTACTCACAGAAACAAGAGACTACAATGGTCACCTGCTTCACCCCTAGGTTTGCTAATCTGATGATGGACTGGTGGGAGGAGCAGGTGTCCTGGGCACGAAATACCCTACTGCAATCTCTCCTGAATTTCCTCTCCTGAATTAGGTATATTGATGGTCTTTTTCCTGATCTGGGAGGGTGATGTCAAAACAGCAGAGGAATTTATTGCTATCCTTAATGGCAATGATTGGAACTTAGGCTTTGCCAGCAATATCAGTAGGTAAATTATTAAATCTACAGCTGGTAACAGCTGGTCACACAGTTAGCAGTTACCCTGAGACATTCAAATGGTGTATCCCCTCTGGGGAACTATTTACATAAAACGGAATTGCAGCACAACAGAAAAATAATTTCATGTTGAAAGGTTACTTTTCATAGGTCTGTGAACTAGCCAAAATGACCTAACATGTCCTCAGGAAATTAACAAGCACTGACAAAGCCATAAGTCTCGACTCTGCAAGAGCTAATGGCTTTGACAATGTGTTTTAACCATGTTGTTAACCAGCATTCAACATTGCTAAAATATAGCAGCATAGACGAGAGTGGCATGGAGTGTAGTAGAGCGGAATGGTGAACGGTGGAGTAGAGTGTTGTAGAGTAGAGTGGCAGAGAGTGTTGTGTATTAAAGTGGCAAAGTGTGGAGTTGCGTAAGTGGCATACACTGGAGTGGCATAGAGTAGAGTGGACTGGTGCACTGGCATAGATTATTGCAATGTATAGTGACATTCAGTGTAGTGGCATTGCCTGCAGTGCTATTGAATTCAGCAGCATACAATGCTGCCTTCTAGAATGTAGTGGCAGTGGTGCAGAGTAGAGTGGTGCAGAGTGGAGAGGCACAGAGTAGAGTGGTGCAGAGTAGGGAGGCGCGGAGTAAAGTAGCACAGAGTTGACAAGCGGTGACAACTCACCTGAAGTCCAGGTATCAGCAGGAGAGAAGAGAGTGACTCACAGCCCTTCACAGTTTTTGCTACAAACGGTGAGCGAGCAGTCCCCAGGGGGGAGGGATAGGGAATAGAGGAAGAAAAAGGAAGAGACAGCAAGTCCTGAAAAGTCTTGATTCTGCAATGATTGTTAGTGAGGTGCTTCCTGCCTTGTGATTAAGGGACCCTGAATAAGAAGGACAGTTATTGTTAGTATCAGATACCAATTCACTCTAATATCTTTTAGACATGTGATTTAGACCAGTGGTTCCCAACTTTTTGACTTCTGTGGACCCCCACTTTATCATTACTGGAATCCAGGGTCCCCCCCACTGAATCATTATTGGAATCCGGGCACCCCACACTGAGCCGTTACTAAAAGCTGGGGACCTAATCTGTTAATATTATTTAATTTTCCAAGCAGTCGTGGACCCCCTGAGGAGGCTTCACGGACCCCTTGGAGTCCACGGACCACAGGCTGGGAACCACTGCTTTAGACCACTGATTAATGACAAAAATACACAACAATTACTATCTTGCTTTTTGTCTTTAGTAGACAACATATCACTGTTCTCATCACAGATTGTTCTGAACACTAGGTGGTGGACAAGTTCTTTAAAGGAGCAACAATCTTATCCATAACATCACTGCATAGATGCCTCTCAGGCTTATAAATGTCACTCTCCAATTAACAAAATAATGTTCAACGTCGTCATCTGCCTAATAATGCCACCTTGCAAATTACTAAACAGTGTTCATCATTGTCGCCCTGTTTGACCATTGCCCCCTTTATCCATAGCAAACAATGTTCAAGGCTGCCATAAAATTTGGGTCTTTCCCTAAGCAAAGGAGAGGACACAGCGTAAAAGTCGGTCAGCTTTCACAGTAAACACTAACCTTCATTTCCAGAGGCACATTTACATTCTTATTTTAAAGATGCCTATCTTTTTCTCTTTGGCAGGAATGTAGCATTAGGAGGCCTTGATCCGGAAGCAAGTTGGGGGGAAACTGGAACCTGGGCAAGGAGTCAGAACGGAGCTGGAGCCGCACAGGTAAGAGTCTTGAAGCCAAGCAATGAGAGCAACAGCGAGTCCGGTTTTATATAGGAGAGCTCTCACATAGCTTGACACAGAGAGTCGAGTGTGTGAATCATCGTTTCTAACAAGTGCTGGAAACAGTTCTTGGCAATGTGCAAGAGGATGAATCATAAAAGGTGCATTTGGAGTCATGTGAAGAAACACTCTGTATTTAGTTTAATATCACGTTTTTTTCATTTGGTCAATGTGTCAGAGTAATAACAATATAGAGTCAAAGGGCTCATAGATAATGCACTAGAGTCATACATGAATTACATAAATGTTCACTACATTTATACATGAATGTGTAGACCTTGGGATCCATTAAGGATTCCAAGAGGGTTGAAGATAGCTCAAGAGGAGCTTGTTGAAACAGTACCTCCCCCCAAATGCCTACCTAAAGGGTGTGGTTTGGAAGGGTAGCAAGCAAGGAAGAGTTGCACTAACCTTCGGGTATGCACATGGGCTGCAGGCTCCCATGTTTGCTCTTCTAGGCGGTATCCTTTCCAGTCTAGTGAACAAAATAATCACCCTTAATGCAAGCATGACTCTAGGATGTGATGGACTTCGAATTCTGCATGTTCACCCACAATTGTTAGAGGTTGAGGGGGGCATAGGTTGAGTGGTAGGAAGGAATGGCTTAAGTAAAGAGAAATGAAATGCATGATGAATATGGTACTCATCAGGAAGGTTCAGTTTTACAGCCACTGAATTGATTATTCCTACAATGGGAAACAGGCCAACAAACCAGGGTTGTAATTTCTTAGGTCCTTCAGTAGACAAATGTTAGGTGCTTAACCACACCAGATCTCCCTCAGCATAATTAGAGGCAGGAGAATGATGTTTATCAGCTTGTTTTTTAATTAGTTCCTTAGTGTCTTGCAATGTCTGCTTGGCCTTTTTCCTGATGTCTTGTAGTTCAGTGATATATAAGTTTACCGCTGGTATCTTTTGTGAAAACTGGAAGAGAAGGAATCTTGGGTGGTAACCCTGATTACATTAAAATGGGGACATATTGTGCGTGGAATGAATACTATTATTGTACACTAGTTGTGCTATTGGTAGAGACTGGAGCCAACCACTTGTTAGTGTGTCTAGGAAGCAACTGAGAAATTGCTCCATGGTTTTACTGGTTAGCTCCGTTTGACCGTCTGTTTGAGGGTGATATGCTGCTGAAGATAAACATTGGTCAATGAGGAGTTTGCAACAGAGTTCTAGCCATAAACCTGGATACAAATTGGGCATCACAATCCGAAATTATACTAAAGGGCAAGCCATGGAGTCCAATTATGTGAGTAATAAAGGGTTCAACTAGCTCTTTGCTGTTGGGAGCTTTGGAAGTGGAAAAAAGTGAGACATCTTTGAAAACCAGTCTAAAACCACTAATATACATGTGTCCCCATGATCTTTTGGTAAATCGGTTATAAAATCCATGCTAATGATGTGCCGGGGGGTTGGTGGCACAGAGAGAGGGACCAACTGTCCTGCAGGGGCTGAGTGAGGAGATTTATTACTAGTACACACAGGACAAGACTGTACAAAGGACCGAATGTTGTTATCTAAAGACTCCCACCAAAACCATGGGTTACATAACTCCTTGGTTTTGTTTTCTCCTGGGTGACCGGCTAGGAAGGATGAATGGCACTACTGCAATATCTGATCTCTCAGATCCATGGTGATGAATTAGGGTTGTAACAAAGTCAAATATGTTAAAAAAATGACACACACCTCATTTGCCGTGAAGTAAGAGCTCTAGCTGATGTGAACAATTGTACGTTTTTATGGTCCGAGTAAATGGTGATTGGAATCCGGGCCCCATAACAAGTGGTGACACCACTTCTGGAAAGGCATTTTAATAGCCAAAAGCTCCCTGTCAGCGATGGTGTCATTTTGTCCAGCTGGTAAGAGCTTTTTGGAAAAGAAGACTATTGTACGCATGTTCTCAGTTTGCAGGTCACATTGAGAAAGGATTCCACTTACCGCCACTTGGGAGGCATCAGCCTCTACATAAAATGGCAAAGATGGATCAGGGTGTTTCAAAATAGGGCAGAAGTTAATTTTTTTTAACTTATCAAAAGCTTGTTGTGCTTCTTGAAACCAATGGAAGGGAATCCTTTTTCTTAGCAAATGGGTGATCAGGCTACTGTGTTGAAAAAATGTGTAATGAATCGCCTGTAGAAGTTGGCGAAGCCTAGCACAGGTTCTAATTCCTTCACAATAGTAGGAGCTGGCTATTGTATAATAGCTTCAGTATTTAATATCCATATGAACTCCTTAGGAAGAGAGCACACAATCTAAGAATTCTACCTGGGAACCATGAACCTGACACTTGTCAAGCTATGCAAAGAGTTGGTGGTCTTGCAGTTTCCAAAGGACTGCTGAAGCATGTTGCTCATATTTGTGTTCTTTGTCAGATTAGATTAAAATGTCATCTTTATGGATGATTACATATTGATCAAGGAACCCACCTAGAACCTCATTGATAAAAAAAATGAAATACCGCTGGTGCATTGCATAACCCAAATGGCATTACACAATTTTTTTAAATTACTTCATTTTGTGTGAAAGGCAGTTTTCCATTCATCATCTTTGTGGACACGTATGAGGTGATAAGCCCTGCGAATATTGAGCTTGGCAAAGATGGAAGCCTTTTGCACTAGGTCTAACATGACTGGAAAAAATGTGTTAGACCCGACAGCCTTAGGGTGGTCATCCCCAACTTTTTGCCTGTTTCCCTCCTCTTTTCTGACACTGTTTGGTTTGGTTTTAGGACTCTGCACATGTTACCACTGCTAACCAGTGATAAAGTGCACATGCTCTCTCTCTTAAACATGGTAACATTGGTTCATCCCCAATTGGCATATTTGATTTACTTATAAGTTCCTAGTAAAGTGCACTACATGTGCCCAGGGCCTGTACATTAAATGCTACAAGTGAGCCTGCAGCACTGATTGTGCCACCCCTAAACCATGTCCCAGGCCTACCATTGCGAGGCCTGTATATGTAGTTTCACTGCCACTTCAACTTGCCATTTAAAAGTAGTTGCCAAGCCTTATACACCCCTTTGTCTACATATCAGTCACCCCTAAGGAAGGCCCTAGGTAACCCATAGAGCAGGTTGCTATGTAGGTAAAAGGCAGGACATGTACATATGTGTTTTACATGTCCTGGTAGTGGAAAACTCCTGAATTAATTTTCCACTACTGTGAGGCCTGCTCCTTTCATAGACTATCATTAGACCTGTCCTCATATTCTTTTTGAGTGGTAGATTCTGATCTGAAAGGGGTAAACAGGTCATATTTAGTATGGCCAAAATGGTAATAGAAAATCCTGCTTATTGGTGAGATTGGTTGGATTTTATATTACTATTTTAGAAATGCCACTTTTAGAAAGTGAGCATTTCTCTGCACTGAAAACTATCTGTGCCTTACAGCCTGTCTCCAATCAACGTCTGGTCTGTGTAGGTTGACAGGTCCTTTGTGCATTTCACCCAGACAACCACAACCACATGACACTCAGTGACATCTGCATTCATCTGCATACTGAATGGGTATTTCTGGGCTGGAAGTGTGGAGGGCTTGAAACTTAAATTTCAAAGGCAAGAGGCCTGCCCTCACACAAAGGACAGATAACCCCTCACAGGGACCCTGGCAGACAGGATTGGGCTGGGAGGGGAACGTGTGCACTTCAAAACCACTCTGAAGTCTCCGCCACTCCAAAGACATTTTTGGGTATAGAAACTGGGTCACTGACCCAACCAACTCAAATACTTCTGGACCTCCACCTGAACTAAGACCTACCTGGCTGCGCAAAGGACTCTCTGGACTGCTTAACTGAGAAAGACTGTTGCCCTGCTGGCCTTTGACTGTGTTGGAAGGACTCTGCTTTCCCCCAAAAGTGCTCTCCAGGGGCTTGGATTGAGGTTGCCTCCTGTTCTGAAGTCTCAGGGACCTCTAAGACTTCAACTACTAGCTTTTTGCTAGTGCCCGAGTCTAGCGACCCCGGAATGATTTCAGCAACGCCAGCGATGCCGCTGCCCGCTCCCACTCCAGGGACCTCGCTGCATGCAATGACCAGGGCCTGCAGCACTAGTCTGACGTTGCCGCGTTTCTGCTGAAATCACTCAGGGTCATCGCAACACTGCGTAGTAGACACATCCCACTCTGACAGACCGGAACCAGTGACTCCGCTGGGTCACAAGGAATCAACACATTGTGGACGACCCTGCATCATCTCCCCCTGCCTCCGGATGGAACCAATGCCTAACCTCCCCCTGCTTCACAACACAAAACCAACGCCTCTCTCCTCGAAAGCCATAGCATACTGAAGCCACACTTACTCCAGCGACGTCTCTTCCAACTCTGTGCAATTTTCTTGTTCTTCGTTTTCAAAATGTACTGTACCTGGGGGTCCGTGTGACTCCATGACTGGCACCAGTGGTGTTGAATTATTGGGAATGACTCCGTCAACAATACCGTGATAGCCCCAGTTAGAGTTATTGTGGGCCATATTTATACTTTTTGACGCAAAACTGCGCTAACGCAGTTTTGCGCCAAAAAAATTAGCGCCGGCTAACGCCATTCTGAAGCACCATGCGGGCACCGTATTTATTGAATGGCGTTAGCCGGCGTTAGTCGACCGGCGCTGCCTGGTGTGCGTGAAAAAAAACACGTACACCAGGCAGCGCCGGCGTAGGGAAAAATGGCGTTTGGGCGTCCAAAAATGGGGCAAGTCAGTCTTAACCCGATTTGCGCCATTTTTTTTGGGCGCCCAGACGCCATTAACATGACTCCTGTCTTAGCAAAGACAGGAGTCATTCCCCCTTGCCCAATGCCCATGCCCAGGGGACTTATGTTCCCTGGGCATGGTCATTGGGCATAGTGGCATGTAGGGGGGCACAAATCAGGCCCCCCTATGCCACAAAATTTTTTTAAAAAAAATAATTACCACAACTTACCTTTTCTTCCCTGGGATGGGTCCCTCCATCCTTGGGTGTCCTCCTGGGGTGGGCAAGGGTGGCAGGGGGTGTCCCTGGGGGCTTGGGAGGGCACCTCTGGGCTCATTCTGAGCCCACAGGTCCCTTAACGCCTGCCCTGACCCAGGCGCTAAAATCCGGCGCAAATGCGGGTTTTTTAGACCCGCCCACTCCCGGGCGTCATTTTTGCCCGGGAGTATAAATACGACGCATATGCATCGCAGTCATTTTTTAAGACGGGAACGCCTACCTTGCATATCATTAACGCAAGGAAGGTGTTCACGTAAAAAAATGACGCTAACTCCATGAACTTTGGCGCTAGACGCGTCTAACGCCAAAGTATAAATATGGAGTTAGTTTTGCGTCGAATTTCCGTCGAAAAAAACGACGCAAATTCGGCGCAAACGGAGTATAAATATGCCCCTGTGTGTCTAGGCACTTTAGTTGGATTCAATCTTTAAAAATGCATAACCTTTCTTGTGTACATTGGATTTTCATTGTTTCAACAGTATTTTATTATAAATTTGCTTTGTTTTTCTAAACCTGTGTGGTGTCTTTTTGTGGTATTTTCACTGTGTTATGGTGTAAGTTTTGCACAATTACTTTACAAATAGCCTTCTAAGTTAATCCTGACTGCTCAGTGTCAAGCTATCAGAGGGTGCGCACAGGATAATTTGATTGTGTTGTGACTTACTCTGATTGGGATTGTGGTCTCTTCTTGGGCAAGGGTGTGTACCTCTGACAACTAGAGAACTAACGTCTAACAAAGTGGGAGAGGATATTTATTCTTTATGGTCATTTTCATAAGTGCTCTGTAGTCGATGCATGTCCTAAGGTCCTCGTTTTTCCAGAAACAAAGAATAAAGAGGACATAACAGGAGAAGTGGAATGTAGTATAAAACCAATGTCCAGTAACTCATCTCAATACTGTTTGAAATGATGAGTCTCAGGCTCTGATAATGTGCAAATCCTGCTGCAGGGTTAGTTAGCACCTGGTACTAGATCCTTATGGCAGTCAAAACTGTGATGAGGGAGTAGACTAGTTGCCTAAAGTTTGTTGAAGTTGTCCGCATAAGTTTGTTATTGATTAGGGAGTTGAGCAGATTCAATGGCACATGAGGTTGTACACAGCAATGGAGAGTTCCAACTGGAAGCTTTTTGATAGCAGTATTGTAAACAAAAGGTGGAGTTAGGAATTACAGTACAAGCTTCACAATCTATTCTTGGGATGTGTCATTCAAGCCATGGTACCCCAGGAGATCCCCAAAAGTTTGGCTGTCAAGGAGATTGAAACTAATGGACTCAAAGTGAGGATAGTCTCACACTAGGGAAACAGGTTCAGAATAATAGGTGATAAGTCTAGAAGATAATTCTGAACCATCCACTGCTCACACAGGTTCAGGTTCCTGTTTGTGCAAGAATGTTATCACAAGCTTCCTGGCCACAATAATGTCTAAAATGTTGCCTTTTTCTCCAGAATCAAATAACATAGGTTGGACCTTCCTCACTTGATTCTGTAAAATCAGGGTTACTGAAATCATAAAATTGTACTGTGGCCTAGGAAGTATGCGGTTTGAGACCATAAAGGTTTGTCAATTTTTGCCCAATAAATCAACCCCTTCCTTCTTTGGGCAGATTACTTTTCCGAATCATCGATGGGGGAATTCACTGAAGCAACTGCCTTTTTAGGTGCTGTCACCTTGGTCTTGGGTCGAATCGGACATTGAGATGCAAAATGACCTGCCTTTCCTTTTCTTCACTAGAAAGAGGTGAACAAAGCCCCCTATCTGCATGGGTTCAATGTCTTCCTTTCTCTCAGTGCGCACCACAAGGAGGTGGGTAGAATTACCCTTGAACTTTTCTCCTTTTCACTCACTAACGCGATGGTCAAGCTTAACAACTAGCTCTATAAAGTTGTAGCAATCTTCCGGTGGGGTCTAGTACTGAAAACAATACATCTGTCTTTCAGTCATCTAAGAGGCCTCGGTCGAACAGTGACGTACACTTATCTTCGGGCCTGTGAGTCTCAGAAATCAGTCTGTTAAAATTAGTCATGCATATTAATAGAGCCTTACTACCTTGTTTGGGATTCAATAATTCAGTATTGCTTGCTTTCATAAAAGTGTGTTTGGAAAAGAGCTTTTTCATTTGGGCTTTAAAGACAGCGAAATTATACAAGAGAGGCTCACTGCTTTGAACCAAGGGGATGGGTTAAATAACTGCATTCCCTGCTAGGTAAGGGAGGATGAAAGCCACTTTAGTAACATCATTGGGGAAAGCTTTTGGATTGCAAAGAAACTGAAAGTGACACTGATTCATAAAGATGTCATATTTTCTCAAATCTCTGGTGCAACTCTCTGGGGGTGCTAAGGGAACGGGCACGGGATGAGCACAGTTAAATTCACTGGTGGATTCCTCCTAGGGTTTACATGTCTATTTTGAGTGAAAGTTGGTTGTCTTAAATAAGTCTTCTCGAATTTCATGGTCCCTCCAGGAAGATGCTCCCAAGGATAAACCTTACATTTATTTTTCTCTACTTCTGTTTTGAGGGAATAGTTTTCATTCCTTAGATGTGCTACATCTGCCTGTACTTGGGCTAATGCCTGTGCAAGGTCTGCCATGGTTATTTCGGTGTTGGACAACTTTGCTCGAGAGGATTTAGTTGTCATGGACTTGGCTTTCTGACAGGCCGGGACCACTCACCCGAAGTCCAGGTGTAGGAGGCTGGCCCTCTATGTATTGTGCAAAACTAGGCACTCTGTGCGGAGGGTCAGAGCAACCACACATTAGTTTACAGAGATAAAAACTAGACCACCTAATGCTCTAATTTTTGTGGTAGCTTCGTAGAGCAGTTTTGGCTAATCTTGGAGAAGGGCAAAGCATTCAATAAATGAGACAACACACTCCAAAAAATAACTCAATACCAATTTGCAAAAAAACTTAGATTTGTATAACATTTTTAAGACCAGGATCATTGAAATCAGGTAACTACTTTTTAAGTTATGCATTTTTAAAGTTTATCAAAAAATAGTCTTTTGTCAGTAATTACACACCATAGGAATCAATAGAGGAATTCTTAAAAAATGCATTTAAAATCAGGCAATGCGTGTACCAATATCTCCTTCTGAAGGAATGTCAAGGATGTCGCTGGGCGCTATGGACCAGCTGGAGACGTTTGAGTGGTTCCTGGTTATGACAGAAGCAGCTACAGACAATCATTAACGCTGGTGCCAGGCCACTGTGGGGGAAAAGCACTGCATAGGTGGACTTCAAGTTGAGTCCAGTGGGTCCATTTGGAGTGGCAAGGTTGTAAGGGGTGGGGGGCCCTCAGCCCACAGCTGGTTCTTCAGTGCAGGGCAGAGAGCGGCTGGGTGCAGAGCAAATTGGTGAGCCAGGAGCTGTGCACAAAGGTGCTCTTGGAAGCAGGAAGAAGGTCACTTTGAGGGCAGGCTTGCAGGTCTGGTCGGAGGTCCTGGTGGTTTCCAAAGTTTCTTGACTGGGACTTCCTCCTGGTCCTTTTACAGTCCAGAATAGACTGTCCTTCTGGGTGTCTGATGTTAGGTGACCAGTACCTGGGGCTATTACGCGGTTTAGCCACTGGAGGGCACAGTGCCGCCAAATGTAGCACACTTTCAGGATTTGTCCTCACGTTTGGTTCGGTGGTGTTTGGTCTGGCTGTGGCATCCAGTTCTTTCGTCAGCAGCCGGTCAGGGAAGTGGACTTCAATGGGTCTTTGGTTGCAGGAAAGTGATCTCATCACTCTGAAGGGAGATCATAGCCAATTGTCAAGACCTTGGTGCAGCAGGCAGGGTTTAGTGCCTTTTTCTTGGTGCAGCAGGACTTCAGTCCTCGAGCCTTGGGTCTTCTTTATTGCTGGTCTTATTTTGTCCTTGGGATCTGATTCTCTGGTCTAGGAGGGCCCACTAAATACTGTATTTAGCTGGCATTAAGGGGAGCCAATGGGTAATCTACACTAGGGTGGCTACACCCACTAAGTGACCACTTCCCGTGGGGGGAGGTCCCTTCACTACTCCTGATTGATTATTTTCCTTCCACGGAAGGTGAAGGGAAATTAAATAGAGGGGTCACCACTCAAGCAACACCTTATGGGTGATGCAAGCTGGTTCTGACTACTCCTCCCGTCCTTTGTGTGTTTTCCCACCATTACTCCTGCCAAAAGTGAGGGTTTGCAATGGGGCGGTGATATGCTGCTAGCAGAAGACTTTGGGCAAGTTTCAAGGCTGGGAAGCCCTTTGAAGCTCACTAGCAGGGCAGTGCACATTCCTGGGGAGAGGTGTGATAGCACATCTGCCCAAGAAAGGCTTTATTCTGGGACCCAGAGAGCAGGATCTCTCACCCCAGGGTTACTGGTAGTAGCAGGCTCCTACTAAGGTGAGCCCTTGGTACATTTTGTAATAAATCCAATACTGGTACCAGTTTGGATTTATCATTCTGAGTTGTTCAATACCAAACAACCCAGAGTAGCCATCATATAACTGTGAAACTCGTACTGACTAGTGTTCAGTACATGCATTGAGACTGGCTGCTCTGTTCACTTACTATGTCTCAGGTTTGGCAAGGGCACAGTAGGGGTATATTGCTCATGCAACTATGCCCACACAGATGAGATAGTGCACCCTGCCTTAGGCCTGGAAGGCCAACCAGAGGGGTGACCTACCTATATTGAATGCAGTGTGCAGTAGACAAGGCACATGAGCTGTGTGCCATGTCCAATTTGCATATTAGAGCTGCATCTGAACACTCAAACTGCAATGGCAGTGCTGGGTGCCCGACCCTAGGGGGTGGCAACATCTGTGCTTCTGCCTTCAGGGGCCTACCCTTATTACCCCATGCCCTTGGTACCTAAGCACCATTTACTAGGGACTTATGGTGGCAGCTAAAGGTGTTGCCTATATTGCCAATGCATCACAACAGTTTTGGGAAAGAGACCTGGCCCAGGGAGCCAGGTTAGCATGGGTCCTGGGCACTAACAACTTTGAGACCACATCAAATACCAAGCAAAAATTGGGAGTTAACCATGATAAAAGAGGCCTTTTCTCACACTATCCTCTCCCAAACAAAAGAGGAAGAACCTGGAAAGGCTATCTGCATTGGCAGCCCAAGGTCTGTGTTTCACTTGAAAGTCCATTCCCTATGGGGATATGTACCACCTAAACAGTTTGGGGGTTTCACCCTTCATCTGTTGTAGCCACCTGAGAGGCCTGTGGTCAGTCTGAACTCTGAAGTGAGAGCCAAACAGGTTTGTCCTCAGCTTCTTCATGGCCTAAACCACATCAAAGGCTTCCCTCTCTATGGCAGTCCATTTTTGTTCCCTAGGGAGTAGTCATCTGCTTATAAAATCAACAGGTTGGTCATGCCCATTATCATTTTTATGAGTTAGGACCACTCCCACTCCCAGTTCTGAGGCATCTGTTTAGACAATAAACTGCCTAGAGTAGTCTGGAGCTTGTCAGACTAGAGCAGAGCACATAGAATTCTTCAGAGAGTCAAAAGCCCTTTAACAACTCACTGTCCAATGAACCTTTTTGGGCATTTTCTTGAGGTTAACTCTGTGAGGGGGTCACCTATGGTGGCATAACCCTTCACAAATCTCCTATAATATCCAGATAAGTCAAGGAATGCCCTGACCTGTGTCTGGGTTGTGGGAGCTTCACACCCACAATTGTCTGAATCTTGGCTTGGAGAGGTTGAACTTGGCCTCCAACAACCAGGTGGTCCAAATAAGCAACTTTCCACTGCCCTATCTGACACTTACTGGCCTTGATAGTGAGGCCTGCCTTCTGCAGAGCCTCAAGATCCTTCCCTAGGTGGATCAGCTGATTCTGCCAGGTGGAGCTATAGACAGCTATGTCATCCAGGTAAGCTGCACTAAAGGATTCCAAACCAGCAAGGACTTGGTTCACCAACCTTTGGAAGGTGGCAGGTGCATTCTTTAATCCAAAGGGCATTACACTAATAATGCCCACAAGGAGTGGAGAATGCTGACCTCTTGTTTGCTCCTGGGTTCCTGCCAGTACCCTGATGTTAAATCAAAAGTACTCAGATACCTGGCTGCCCCAAGTCTGTCAATGAGCTCATCAGCTCTTCGGATTGGGTGTGCATCAGTTTTGGTTACAGAATTAAGGCCCCTGTAATATGCACAAAACCTCACATCCTTTTCCTCTTCTTAAGAGTGAGGTTTGGGGACTAAAACTAATGGGCTAGCCCAGAAACTCTTTGAGTGTTCAATGACACCCAAATCCAACATCTTTTTGACTTCTGCTTGTATGTTCTCCCTGACATGGTCTGATTGTCTGTAATTTTTATTTTTTTTAACAGGCAAGCTGTCACCAGTGTCCACATCATGGGTACACCAATCTCTCTTCCCATGGGTCAGGGGAAACACTCATACTGGTTGAAGACTTGCCGGCAATCAGCCTGCTGATGTTCTGAGAGGGTGTCTGACAAGACCACTCCATCCACAAAACCATTTTGTGGGTTGCTGGCGAAGAGATCGGGGAGAGGTTCACTCTCTTCCTCTTGTCCCTCATCTGTAACCATGAGCAGGGTCTCATCAACTCTTTGGGAGGTTGATATGTATGATTATTTAGGGATTTTTGTAATTTCCTAAGTCTTCCCCTTTCTTTTCAATAATTGGATAGGGCCCCAAGCATTTGCCCTGGAGAGCCCTTGGACCAACAGGTCCCACACATTCTGCCCTGGTTTGAGCTCTACCATAGCAGCTTCCTGGTCATACCAGAGCCTTTGCAGCTCCTGGCTGGCCTGATGATTTTGGCTTGCTTTCTCCATCTACTCTGTCATCCTTGAAAGTAGGCCAAATACATAGTCCACAATGTCTTGCTTGGACTCTTTGAGCGGTTTCTCCCAGCATTCCCTTACAAGACTTAGTGGTCCCCTAACAGGATGCCCAAACAAACGTTCAAATGGAGAGAATCCTACTCCCATTTGTGACACTTCCGTGCAGGCAAAACACAGACAAGAAAGTAAAACGTCCCATCTCTTTCTGAGTTTTTCAGGGAGTCCTCCAATCATGCCTTTTAGGTTCTGGTTAAACCTTTCAACCAACCCATTTGTTTGTGGTTGGTATGGGATTGTGAATTTATAAGTCACACCACATTCCTTCCACATGTGTTTCAAGTATGCAGACATGAAGTTAGAACCTGTTTGATGCTACTTCGTTAGTAAACCCTACTCTGGTAAAAATACCCAGGAGGACTTTTTCAACTGCAGGAGAAGTCATGGTCCTAAGGTTACAGCCTCAGGATATCTAGTGGCATGATCCAATACCACTAGGATATATCTGTGTCCTGATGCTGTTTGAGGGTCAAGGGGGTCAACAATGTCAACTCTACCCTTTCAAAGGGAACCCCAACCACAGGTTGTGGCATTAAGGAGCCTTTAAGTGCCCACCTGCTTTGCTATTGACTTGGTGGTAGTGCAGGATGGACAAATTCTTTCACTTTTTGGGACATTCCTGGCCAGTACAAGTGGCTAATGAACCTACCCTAAGTTTTATTTTGGCCCAAATGCCCAGCTAGGAGAATGTCATGGGCTAGAGTGAGGAGAATCTCTCTCAACTGCTGAGGTAGTACCACCCTCCTGGTTGCACCAGGCTTGAGGTCTCTGGCCTCCGTGAACAAGAGTCCATCCTCCCAAAGAACCTGTGGGTACCGCTGACACTATCCTTTTGTTCCTGTGCAGCTTCCTGCCTCAGGCCTTCAAGAGTGGGACAGGTTCTCTTCCCCTGGCACAGATTCCCCCTAAAGGGTCCTACTGGGCCTAAGAGCTCTGGGTGGTAAGGCCTAAGCTCTGCAGGCTCAGTTCCCTCTGTGAATGGCAAGTCCTCTTCCTGGGAAGAGGGGTTCTGACTTGTGATCTGATTTGAAGGTGGTTCCCAAGTCTTCTTGCCCTTTCTCTTGGGAGCCAGGTCCATTATTTCAGAATCCAACTCTTCTTTTTCTCTCTGAAGATTACTCTCAGCCCTAGTCATGACACAGTCCCATTCTGGGATTCCAAGCATGGCTGCATGGGTCTTCAGTTGTACTTCAACCCAGGGGGAATGCTCCAGGTCATTTTCAAGCAGGCAATCTACTAGGATGGATGAGGACACAAGCACTTCTTTCTGCCCTACTACCCCCCCCAATCAAAGGTTACTATAGCCATGGGATGGAACTTCGTTTCATTGTCAGAATTGGTAACAGGATAAGACTTCCCTACCAGTAATTGATTTGAGTGGACCATGTGATGAGTTACCATGGTAACACTAGCACCTGTGTCCTTCAAGGATTCAATGTTTATCCCATTAATCAATGGGTGTTGCCTGTATTTATGCATCTTACTTGGCCAGGCAGCACAGGATAATCTACCCCTACCTCAGTGACTATTGTTGCCTCCGTGGGATTGTTGACATTGTCAGGCCATACCTCTGATCCCATCTGGAGATTAGGTACTCCATTTACTGCAGGTTGGCTAGAGGCATTCTTTTTGGCTTCACAGCTAGGATCTCCAGTTTGGTGCCCTCTGTTTTTGCAAACATAGCACCAAGCCTTGTTTGGATTAAAGTTCTTTCCTCTGTACCCACCCCTAGACTGTGAGGAGTGTCTGGGTCCACCCTGCTTTGCAGGTTTATGGGGACCTTGAGAAGACTCTGGGCCATATTTATACTTTTTGACGCAAAACTGCACTAACGCAGTTTTGCGTCAAAAAAATTAGCGCCGGCTAACGCCATTCTGAAGCGCCATGCGGGCGCCGTATTTAATCAATGACGTTAGCTGGCGTTAGCCGCCAGCGCTGCCTGGTGTGCGTGAAAAAAAACTACGTACACCAGGCAGCGCCGGCGTAGGGGGATATGGAGCTTGGGCGCCAAAAAATGGGGCAAGTCAGGCTGAGGCAAATTTTTCGCCTCAACCCGATTTGCGCCATTTTTTTCAACTCCCAACCCCCATAGAAATGACTCCTGTCTTAGCAAAGACAGGAGTCATGCCCCCTTGCCCAATGGCCATGCCCAGGGGACTTCTGTCCCCTGGGCATGGTCATTGGGCATAGTGGCATGTAGGGGGGCACAAATCAGGCCCCCCTATGCCACAAAAAAAAAAAATAATAATACTTACCGGAACTTACCTCAATGTGCCTGGGATGGGTCCCTCCAGCCTTGGGTGTCCTCCTGGGGTGGGCAAGGGTGACAGGGGGTGTCCCTGGGGGCATGGGAGGGCACCTTTGGGCTCCTTCCGAGCCCACAGGTCCCTTAACGCCTGCCTTGTACAGGCGCTAAAAAACGGCACAAAAGCGGCCGTACGTCATTTTTTTGGACCCGCCCACTCCCGGGCGTGAATTTTGCCCGGGAGTGTAAATACGGCGCACATGCCTCGGAGTCAATTTTTTAGACGGGAACACCTACCTTGCATATCATTAACGCAAAGTAGGTGTCCACGCTAAAAAATGACGCAAACTCCATGGACTTTGGCGCTAGACGCATCTAACGCCAAAGTATAAATATGGAGTTAGTTTTGCGTCGGAATTGCGTCAAAAAAAACGACGCAATTCCGTTGCAAACAGAGTACAAATATGCCCCTCTCTATTTTTGTTTTGGCTCCCATCTTTCCCTTGGGGAGGCTTTTTGGTCTCTTTCTTCTTGGTCTCAGACACCAGTGGTTGTTTTGGTTGCCCTTGTCTTGACCCAGTGATCTGCCTTCCTCCCCAACCCTTGAGGGGTATGTGCACCTCGGTCTACCAGCTATTGATGTAGCCTCTCATTGTAACAATTACTCAGCTGAGGCTCTTTCTTGAATCGGTTATACAGTCCATCATAATCCTGTACCGTGTTACCAGCTAACCAATCACCCATCATTTTTACTGAATAATCCACAAACTCTACCCATGTTTGGCGCTCAGTTTTTCGAGCCTCCCTGAACGTTATACTGTACTCTTCGGTGTAAATACGAAGCCCTCAATCAAGGTCCCCCTCATGAGGTCATGGGATTTAGAATATGTCTTATTCAGTGTCAAGAGCCTACCCATGTACTTTTCTGAGAATAACTCCCATAACAGTGTGTCCCAGTGTTTTTCTTACTTTCCCACCCAATGCAGGCTCTTTCAAAGGCAAAGCACCATTTCACTATATCATCCCCTTCAGTGAAGGGAGGGAGAATACCTTTTGGGAGTTTAAGATTGAAAGGTCTCTCTTTCAATACTTGGATGTTGCAACCAGAGATAGGTCCTAGGCTCAACACCTTTCTTTTTGTTTCAAGTTCCAAAAGCTGTGCTTCCAGGGCCAGTCTTTTGGTCAGTGTGTCTAAGACCAGGCCTTCCTCTGTGGGTGCACTAGTGCTGCGGTTAGAGGACCTACCCTCATCCCCATTTTCTACTGGGTCCTCTTCTCCTCCAGAGACTTCATCATCTATTTCATCCGTGGGGTGATCTTTTTAATGCTGGGCCACCAGAAGCCTAAGCCTATCTACACTGGGGATTTTTCCAGTGTGAATCTGATACATTCTACAGAGTTTCCTTAACTGGTCATATTTATATACCTGGCTTTGGGCCTCTGCTTCTATGTTTATTTTGCCAAAGCTGGGACCTTTTTATTAATTTGGAACCCCTTTTTTTATAAGGTCAACTAACATAAGGACTTTTAAACTTTTACGAGTGTTGTAGGAACCTAACCAGGGCCCTAACAATTATTTTGAAAAATTGTGAAACATTTTAGCCAGTTGAAAAAAATGCAATTAAGCTAAAGACAATTTGAAGAGTTATTTGTGTGCTCACAAATTGTCAAAGTGGTATCGGCAAATGCAGAGGGCCTCATTTACAAAGGTAAACTTACACCAAAAGTCTAAGTTTAGACCAAAAGTCTAAGTTTAGACTTAAAGTCTAACTTTACTTGTAGTTTAGGAAGGACTGACCTATACTGCATGCATTGTGTAGTGGACGGGGCACACAGGCTATGTGCATTGTCAAGTTTACATTTTAGGACTGCATCAGAAAACTCAGCCTGCAATGGAAAAGCAAGGTGCTTCTGGATACATGGCCCTAGAGGGTGGCACAATCTGTGCTGCTGCCCTCAGGGGCGTACCCTTAGTACCCCATGCCCTGTTACCTAAGTCCATTTACTAGGGACTTATAGTGGCAGGTAAAGGTGTTGTCAATTTTGACAATGCTTTAAAACAGTTTTGGGAAAGAGACCCTGGCCCAGGGAACCTAGTTAGCAGGGGTTCTGTGCACTAACAACTTTGAGACCACATCAAAAAGTGAGGGATAACCATGACAAAAGAGGTCTTTTCTCACACCAGGTATCTGCTGGAGTGAAGAGCATGGCCCACACCCCTGTGGACTAAAACGTCATAGTTGTTGCTACAAACAGTGGGCTAGTAGTCCCCAGGGGGAGGCAGAGGGAATGAGGGAAGGAAAAGGCAAAGACAACAGGTCTTGATTCTGCAATGGTTGTTAGTGAGGTGCTTCCTGTCCTGTGATTAAGGGACCCTGAATAAAATGTTAATGTTAAAATTAGATAACAAATCACTCTAATACCTTTTAGACATGTGCTTTAGACCACTGATCAATGACACAAAATACACACCAATAAATATCTTGCTTTTGTCTTTAATAGATGACAATGTTCAGCACTGTCGTCTGTTTAACCGTTGCCCCTTTGTCCATAGCAAACAATGTTCAAGGCTACCATAAACGTTACATGCATCTCTAAGTAAACGAGAGGGATCAGCACAAAATTCTGGCAGCTTTCAGTTTGATTTTCAATGATACAGTAAGCACTAACCTTTATTTCCAGAGGCACAGGGAGCAGTTACATTCTTACTTTCTCTCTTTTTCTCTTTGTGAGGAACGATGCTTTAGAGACATTGATCTGTAAGCAAGTTGCAGGGAAACTGAAAGCTGGTTGGGGAGTCAGATCGGGAGCTGGAGTCGCACATGTAAGAATTTTGTAGCCAAGCAATTAGAGCATCCGCGGGTGGGGTTTAAATAGGAGAGCTCTTACATAGCTTGACAAAGGGACCCGGGGTGTAAGCCATAGTTTCTAACAGGTGCTGGAAACAGTTCTTGGCAAGGTATGAAAGGATGAATCATACACAGCAAGTTCGGAGGCATGTGAAGAAACACCACACTGCGCCAAAAATAGCAGTGCCATGCTGTGCAACTTCTGAAATGCAGAGATGCGCCGTATTTACAGGAATACGGCGCACCCCTGTGTTTCCCCCTGCAACGGTACAGAATCAAGATGCCTGAGCCAACACAGGCATCCTCGCACCAAAGTGCAAGAGTGTCTTCGTTGAGGGGATAGATTGTTTATGTGCAGGAAAGTCTCCTTTCCTCCACATAAACAATCTACAATGCGATTTGGCACTTCTATGTGTGCTGCAAAATACAGCACACATAGAAGTACCAAAGCATTATTTTGGAATGATTGTTTATGTGCGGAAGGAACGCCTTCCTGCACCTAAACAATCATTCATGGCCTTTTGCTCCTTCTATGTGTGCTGCATGCAGCATGCAGCACACATAGAAACAGCAAAAAACAAGGATGAATAAAAGTATTTCTCCTCGTTGCGCCATGCTAAAACCATCCCTCTGTGGCATTTATTTCAGCCTTCTTGTAAATCTGGGGCAGTGTCAAAAGCAATGGGTGTTGCGGTTGAACACCCACAGCAACGTCCAATGCACGTCCCTTTGACGCAGAAAACTGCTTTGGCGGGGGCCATATTTACAAGGAGGCATTAGGCCACAAAAATATGGCGCAGTGAAAAGTGCCACCAGAGCGTGACCCTTCAGTGGTACTAGGGCCTTGTAAATCTGGCTCTCTGTGTTTAGTTTAATTTTGTCTGTTTCTTCATTTTATCAATATGGAGTCTAGGGGCTCAAATCATAATGCACTGGAGTTATACATCAATTACATAAATGTTCACTAGACTTATACATTAATGTGTAGACCCTGGGATCCATTAAAGATACCAAGAGGGTTGCAAATAGCACAAGAGGAATGTGCTGTGACAAGAGTGCAGTGGAGTAGAGTGGTGTAGAGTGGAGTGGCATAGAGTTGAGTGATGCAGAGGGCAGTGTCGCAGAGAAGAGTCGAGTGACATAGATTGCAGTGATGTAGAGTGCAGAGTAGAGTCGTGCAGCATTGTGAATAATGGAGAAGGGTGGTGCAGAGTAGAGAAGCATAGAGTGGTGCTGAGTAGAGTATAGTGCGACAGAGTGCAGTAGCATAACGTACAGTGGCTTTGTGTGAATTAGTGCAGGGTAGGGTGACAGAGAGTTCAGTGGCAGAGTGCAGTGTTACAGAGTAGAGTGTCAGAGTGCAGTGGTGTAGGGGGGAGTAGAATGGCGTAGAGAGCAGTGGCATAGAATACAGTGATGTGGATTAGATTACAGTGACGTAGAATGCAGTAGCATAGTGTGGATTTGTGCAGAGTAGATTGGTGTGTCCTAGACTGGAATGGTATAAAATGCAGTGGTGAAGGCTGCAGAGATGTAGAGTATAGTGGCAAAGAGTGCATTATCATAGAGTAGAGTGGTACAGGGTAGAGTAGAGCTACAAAGCGTAAAGTGGCTTAGAGGGCAGTGTGTAGCGTGGAATGGTTCAGAGTGTGGGGTATAGAATGTTGTAAAGTGGAGTTGTGCACTGTTGAGTGCGGTGATTTGGAGTGGTGCTAAGTGGAGTGGCACAGAGTGGAGTATTCATGGTGTGGTAGCACACTGCTATCACAGACAACACATTTTCAATTGAAATGACCATTACATTTGCACAGACATACAGTTTTACTAATAAAACTATACAGTGTCCAAACAAAAATGTGTGAAAATTTCATCACCTAGTTTAGTGATTAGTTTTGATCATACTAATGATTTTGTTTCTAACACACTTTAGAAATAACAAAAAATGTGATTCATTTGTGCGTTCATAATTGTGAAATATTCTGAAATGCTTACACAGTTCATTTAAACGTTGTTTTGTGCTAGATTCCAGCAAGATTGTCATATAAATTGTCTCACTTTGAAGTCAGAGAAAGAATAGTAAATATGCACATTTGGAAGACAGTGGCTGACATTTGAACTCTGCCTTTGAATGCACAGCAAGTGTAATGAGATAAGAACAAGTCTGAAATGCCTGTTAACAGAAAGCGAGTTTGTAGAAGGATACAGAAAATATGGTTTACGCAACCTGAGGAAAAAACTGAACCTCGAATGCCTAAAGCAAATTAAGCCAGCAAATGGAAAGTTAGAAAGTATCAGTTACAAACCACAAAGCCAACGCTAATCAACCAGCGGAATGCATTCCTGGGTCGACTTTCTAAAAGTCCCCATGATCTCTTTAGCAAACCAGACAGCTGCCCTGCCTGGTAGGCTGCGACCTAAAAATGAGCCTGATGCAATTTTGAGATTTATTACCACAAATAGGCCCTCATTATGACAGTGGTGGTAAATACCGAATACCGCTATGCTGACTGCCACCAACATACCGCCACAGAGGCGAATATCCGTCCACCAGATAATGACACATACACACAAAACCGACAGAAAACAGCCACAACCACAAATCCGCCAGACCCACTGAACATGATAAACTGTCGGTACTAACACCCACACCGTTACGCCACCAAAACAACGCCCTCCAATTAATGACCCACAAACCACCACAGAGGACATTCAACAGCAGTAAACTGACACCCAAATAAAAACAAGACAACATTGGCCAGAACCAAAAATCCACACCTGACACAAATACACACACCTTATACACCCACCGACCGCACTATAAAACACCTCCCACATCACCCACATTCCTTTGCAAACACGAGAAGACCACTACACTCTCCACGCCAATCCTAGAGAGAACTGCGAACACATTCATCCATCACGCACCACACACACCCCTCCACTTCACACATCACCCTCTGCACAACACACTCCACACAACACACTCCACACAACACCCATGTCCCCACAAAGGCATCCACGGTTCACTGATGAGGAGTTGTGGGTCATGGTGGAGGAAATAGTCAGGGTAGAACCACAGCTGTTGGGAGCACAGGTACAGCAGATCATCATTGCCAGGAAGATGGAGCTATGGCAGAAAATCGTGGACAGTGTGAATGCCGTGGGACTACATCCATGCACAAGGGACGATATAAGGAAGAGGTGGAATGACCTACGGGGGAAGGTGCGTTCTATTGCAACAAGGCACCAGCTTGCCATCAGGAGGACTGGCGGTGGACCCCCAACTCCACCCCCACAGCTGACTGCATGGCAGGAACAAGTTTTGGCAATACTGAATCCTGAGGGATTCACTGGAGTAGCCGGAGGACTGAACATTGGTGAGTCAACATTTACTACCTATCCCCCCCATACCTGCATGCCACCATGACCCCTCACCCTGACACCCTTCACTCCACTCCATCCAACACAGTGCACCACCACAATTACCAATACGAAATGCCAAGCTCTGCATGCCATACCCACTACATGCACATCCCTTCCAGCCCTGCATGTATACTCACCAGTAATGTATGCACAGAAATAACATTGGGGAAGCTAGTGATGCAGAATATGTCACAGACATGTAGCATAATACACAACTTACATATCCACAGGTGCCCCAGCCAATGTCAGTGGCAAGGAGGTTCCACGGCTACCCAGCCCCCAGTGATGACAGCAACTCAGGAGCTCTGGATCTGGATGAACTCCCTATCCCATCTGGGACCACTGGTCAGTCAGCTACCCCATCCCACAACCAGTCCACTACAGAGCCCCCACTCAGAATCTAACACCACAGCAGCCACCCAACATCCCCAGACCTCTGTCCCCACGACACGTCAATCAGTAGTGTGCCCACCTGTACAGGGACCTGAGTCCAAACCACACAGGCCAGACAATGAGGGTCCTGGGGTCAGTGGGATGGGGCACACCGTTCAGAAGACACAGGCACAGGGGGCCAGGGACAGCTGGGGGACCGCTGTGTGCCAGGGGGATGACAGGTCCAGGGAACTGACTGCCTAGGAGCCACTCACTAATGCCCTGGAGGCATACCAACAGTCCCAGGACAGGATGGGTCAGGTGTTAAACATCATGCACAAGAACCAGCGGCTGCAGGGGGACCACCACCAGGAGATCAAGCAAGAATTGCAGGCCTTGAATACCACCATGGACTCCAGTGCTGGGTGACATGGCCAACATCATGAGGGAGTACACAGCACACCAGTGGGCCCCTACCACTAGCCAGTGTACTGACCAGCCCTCCACATCTGCTTCAGGTAGCGTACAGGAGGCCCTGCCACAGGACCCACAGGCCACCAGAACCTCTCCCCCTACAGAAGGTGAACCACCCCACAAACATTCCCTGTGACCCAGACAGACACCAGAGATAGTTGCCAAGACCATTGCCAGGAAATGAGCCCCTCCCAAATGTCCCCCTTGTGTTCCACAGTGTCACCTTGTCCACTTTGAACTGCCATTTTTCCCCTTCCTATGGCCCCTTGGACACTGGACCTGTGCGACAAACAGACTGGCCCACTACACCAGTGTTTTATCAACCATCAACCCACTCTATTGCACTTTGCATTGCATACCAGATTAATTATTAAACACCCTTGGACACAATTTGTGAAAATGTCCAGTCATATGTTGATCCATCCTACATATGTGTCTCAGCAGCCTGTACACATCACAGCATCACACTGTTGTAACCACACCAACATCTGCAATATGGGAAGGCGTAGGTGACATTCAGTTGGGATGCAAAGCTAGTGACTGGTGTAATGCTACAGCCATCCAGCACAACACTTAAATGGAGAAATGTTTTGTGCAGCAGTCATACCTGAGTGTCATTGAAGTGTAATGCTGTATCCTGTTGTCCACATCTACCTCCTCTTCCTCCTCCTCACTGTCCTGACTCTCCACTGCTGCCACAGGTGCAATGTTGCCCCCCTCGTCCTGCAGATTGGGCACATAGCATCTGAGGGCCAAGTTGTGCAACATGCAGCACACAACAACAATCTTACAGACCTTCTGAGGGGAGTAGCATAGGGATCCACCTGTCAGATGGAGGCACCTGAACCTGACCGTGAGGAGACTGAAGGTCCTTTCAACAATCCTCCTGGTACGCCCATGAGCATCATTGTACCTATTCTCAGACCCTGTTCTAAGATTCCTAACAGGGGTCAAGAGCCAGGACAGGTTTGGATAGCCAGAATCACTTGCAAGAAGTGACATTACACAGGACACACATTAGCCTTGCACAATGGCATGGGGTATGACTCCTGAAGGCATACACTGACATTCATTGGGTGGGGACTCGGGCTCACCTATAAGCCACACTCTGTGCCTCTGTAGTTGTGCCATCAGCTGTGGGACGCTGCTATTCCTCAGGAAAAGATATCATGCACTGACCCAGGAGACTTGGCAGTGACGTGGGAGATGTACTGGTCAGCAAGGCACACCATCTGGACATTGTATGAGTGTAAACTCTTCCTATTCCTGTTCACCTGTTCATTGGCCCCGGGGGAGAACTAAGGCAATATGGGTGACGTCAATGGCCCCAAGAACATGTGGTATATGTCCCATTGCATAGAATCCGGCCTTCACAGTTGGCAATACACTTACCTGGGGGAATGCATTGTAGCTACACCCGTGTTTGAGCAAGGCTGTCAAAACCCTTGCAAGCACAATAGGGAACATTGGCTGTGACAGTCCTGGAGCCAAGCCCACTGTCACCTGGAAAGAGCCTGTTGCCAGGAAATGGAGTACTGATAGTACTTGCACAAGAGGAGGAGTTATTGTGGTGCAATGGACAGCAGGTAGCAGATCAGGCACCAATTGTGCACACAGCTATGTGATTGTGGCCCTGTCTAGACGATAGGTGAGTATGATGTGCCTGTCCTCCAGTGTAGCCAAGTCCAGAAGGGGTCTGTACAAGGGTGCTTGCTTCCTCCTCCTATTCCTCCACAGTGTTTGGTACCTAAGGGACTCAAAAGTAAGAAGGGAGTGACAACAGGAACTATGGACACACTAAATCAGTGTATACAGGGCACATTTGCATGTTGGACACTGGAATTGTCTAGGTTTGTACACTCAACACCAATGACACACTTTTAAATCAGTACATGTGTACTATCAGTAGAAAATGGCAACTGCCTGTCCTGTATACAGGGCCAGGTGGAATTAACCTCAGTCCGCCGGCGTTAGGCGTCATGGCGGGAGCCGGAAATACTGGCGATGTGCTATCTCATAATATGGTGGGCGGATCCTTGTCTTCTGCCTGCCTGGAAATTGATACCGCCGTGTTCAGTGGTAGTACCGCACTGGCGGTTGGGGGTGGTACATTGGCTATCTATGGGAGGGATCACCGCCATGGTCATTATTTGGCGGTCATTACAGCCGGCCTGATGACGGAACTACCGCCAATGTCATAATGATCACCAAAGTCTTCATCTATAGAAATACAAAAACTTTATAAAAACCCTCCTACCATTGCATTTAGAAGAAATATGTCCCTTATGGGTAGGCTCATGAAAACACAGAGGACTATAAATACACCGAATACTAGCATTAATGTTAAGAGTTTTTTTACTTGCTGTAGCATAAGGCATGCAAGAATAGTACCAATGTAACCAGGTATATAGAACCTAACTGTAAATATCCAGTCAAGATAAATCAGTTCCCAACAAGTAATCAGACTATGCCACTTATGTATTAGTATGTCCATGTAAATTACATTATTTGGGGAGCACAATTCAGCCTACATAAAGAATGTATTGGAACATGGATGGGCTATTACACACTGTAACCAATCTTATTGAGTAGTTTCCATTTTCAGGAAAGATATAACAGTGATGCTAGTTTACTTACATTATTCATAATTTACATAGTGAGAAGCAAAGCTAAGGGTGGGAAAATATTTTCACTGTGATTTACTTATGTGTATGTTACTATGCACATTGATACTTTAATGAGATATTTTCTTGTTATAATTTTCACATGCTTTTCATAAGTTAGCTCCCTCTAAGATGGTACAAATGGTTACTTAGACAGGGTCCACTTCATTTTGTCCTGCTTTTATGTCTAGTATTTAAGTTTTGCACTTTGAAGTGGCTTCAATTTGTACATTCAGCATTTAGGATAGATCTTTCTGTCAAAACACATTGGGTATGTCTGATCCTGCTGCCCAAGTAAGGGGAAAATGTAAAAGCTCCTTGTACCTTCTTGCCCCGCATTAGCATCTTTTTCACGCTTATGTGGCCCAGCGAGGTCAAAATCGACACGCCAAATTTGCACTGTGGCACTTTGTAACCCTTTTCGTTACAGTATGCCTGTACCAGGCATAATGTATGCAAAGGGGGCAATCCCCTGTGTGAGGGGGTGAACAAATGGCACAAAGAAATGTAAGAGATTTCTTTGTGTCATTTTTTTGGCCCTTTTAACGCCTGCTCAGAGCAGGCATTAAAAGGAGGCGCACCATTGTTTACAATGGGCCTCAATGGGCTTTGCAGTATTAGCGACAATTTGTTTTCTGCTAATCCTGCAAAGTTCCGATCTAGCGTCAAAACTTTTGATGCTAATTTCCTAACTACAGCCATGCACTGAATCTTAGATATGGCGCACACATGGTCGCATTAGGGGGGCACTAAGGGGTGCAAGGAAAGTGACACTGCACTGGGTGCAGCGCCACTTTTCTTAAAAATGGCCCTTATAATTTTCATTACCTGCAACATTGTGAGTGTGCTACCTTTTATAATTTGTATCTATATACAGAAATAATGGATTAAAAATGCATTTTACATTATATTACATTTAAATATATAACTATACTGATAAATTTAATATATCACTTCACAGTCTAATTTTTGTTTTTTGTTTTTAATATGCTCACCATGTTTTTGATGATGTTGCTTTCCAATTATATTTTTGACACAATGTTTTTGTTGTTCTCATTATAAGTACAGGACCACCATATTGTGGTCAACAATATTTTTGACACAATATTTGCATCTCAAGATATTTTTGTACACAATATTCTGTCATATCCTGATGGGGGTAGTTGCTAAGACTACCCTGGAGAGAGATGGAGGCAGAAAGAAAGTGTCAGTGGCATTGGGACAAGAACAACAGGTTCTCGATTGATTTCCAAATGTACTGGACAGCATCAGAGGGAAAAGAGTACAAGGTAAGAGGCAGAGGCAAAAGGAGAGTAAGAGTAACAACAGAGGCAAGGAATGATTGTAGGCTCCTTAGTAAAATATGATTGATAGTATGTGAGTGCGTGTGCCCTTAAAGGAAAGCTTTTTATAGGTGCCTGGGTTCCTCTATCCCTGTTTTTGTATCTTTGTGGCTGTATGTATGTTGATTTTTGGGCATTCAAAGACCACTGCATGTGGTCTGTGTGAATCTGCAAGTGAAAACATTTATATGCCATTCATGTGCATGGATGGCTGCATGTTTAGAGCATTTATTTGCTTAGGGTATACGAGAGCCAGATTGACTGGTTTGTCAGTGTAGTGTCACGCCAGTGACGTAATTGGTCGCAAGGCACTACCATTACCTAGAAAATGTAATCAGAGGGAAACCACCCACAACTTTCCTCTATGTTTGTATTGAATGTGTTTGACCAATGTGTCACGTGTCAGAGGGTTTAATAATAAAGTGTGGCCAGTGGACAGGAGGAAAAAAGATGTACATGACAACAAGCACACACCGCTGACGCCACTTAACCCAACACCCAGTGTCCACGTTTCATTGCTGCCCTAGCGACCGCGCAGCCAGTTGGAGTGTGCAGACACTACATTTTTGGCTGCAAGGGGTCGCACCCTTATCCTTACGTGGTGCTTGTGCCACATGTGTTGCCGCAGCGACACCTCTCCTGACGTCCGACCGTCTTCGGAGGCCGCGGAATCTTCAGTCAGACCGCCTCAAGCACTCCGTGTTTGTCCTGAGGAGCAGAGCAGGTCGTTCCAACGCGTGCTCACACAGGCTCACCTGCCTGCCTTCAGGACCTCGAAAGCCCCGCCTACCTAGTCTTATGCCAGAGACACACTGCAACACGCTGCAACACGCTGCTCCTTGGTGAGGCAGGCGTGTTGAGACTGAGAGCTGGTCAGTGGCAGTTAGAGTCTCATCTTCCTGCCATAAGGGCACCAGCCAGAAGGTACTGTGACTGTTTGTAGCAAATAAAAGCATTAAAAAAAAGTGAGGAGCAGACAGAACATATAGAAAATAAGCTTTAATCAATACAACAGAGAAACCACAGTGCTGCGCATCATTGGGGAGGGGAAATTCAAACAAAAGGAAAGATACATTCAAGAACATTGGATGCAAAATATTGTATAACTAATTATCGCCTATGAATCAGTGAACATACCAAGGAGTGCTCATTTCAAATTGTGAGTGGCAGATATACTGCGAGGTTTAAGCGAGTATCTCCCCACCTCCCGCACTGCAACTTAGAGAAGGCCACGTCATACACTACCTGCTCTGACTCAACATGCCTGCCATCCCTCCAGTTGAGCCGTTTGTTGTTGAAGGGGCCCCATCTGCACAAGCCCCGCGATGGAAGGATTGGGTAGACAGAGTGCTGCTATTCTTCGAGGCCACCAAAGTCAAAAATGCACGGAAGAGAGCTATGATCTTTCACCTTGCGGGGAAAGACATCTACAAAATATCCAAGAACCTCCCGGAGGCCACCCCCAAAATGCATTTGACCCTGATAGCTGCCCTGAAAATGCATTTTGAACCCATGGCAAACACAGACTACGAACCAAGCCAGGCAGCAAGCAGAAGAATCGATTGATTCATTCCACATGAGGCTCAAAGACCTAGCCAGCACATGTGGGTTCGCAGACGAGACTGAAGAGATCAGAGGCCAAGTGATTCAGGGATGTGCGTCAGCAAAGCTGCGAGAAAGAGTCTTGGAGGAGTCTGGGAGGTCCCTACCGGACATCTTCATGATGGGACACATTAAAGAATTATCCAAGGCCTTAGGCTCACATATGGAGGCAGCACTCCAAAGACCAATCAAGGAAGAACCAGTCAACACAGTGGCACTTACTCCTAACAAAACGAGATCCTGAAACAGCTGGTTTCCATCAAGGCTGTGTGGGTATTGTGGTGGACCATCACACTAACCGAATGACTGCCTTGCCTGAGGAAAGAAATGTGCGGGCTGCGGAAAGCTCAATCACTTCGTGAAGGTCAGCAGGTCGAGCAAACCACGAACAGGGAACACCTCTGTCAATGTTACCACAAGCTGGTCAAAGAGAGGCAGCGACATGGATGACGAAGATGCTGAAGAACATGTCATCACTCCTTGTTCATCATGGGCAATGCAGCCCAGGCCTCCAAGAAACTGCCTTGGTGAAAGATTTAGGTAGGCGCCCATCTAACCGTTGCTGTTGTTGACACCAGTGCTTCCATAAATATTTTGGCTGCTGATGTATATCACCAGATGGTTCCTGCACCCACCTTAGAGACAGCAAAAATAAAAGCTTATGGCAGAGTACGCTACTCACCCTCAAGGGCAGATTCCAGACACCCATCGCGTATGGACCACAGTCAGTCAACGTATAAGTGTATGTGGCTGAAGAAGGACATGGGATGCTGTTGAGATGCCAGACAGCAGAAGATCTGGGCGTTGTCACCTTTGCTTTTGGTATACATCAAGAGTCAGTGACTGAACTTCTTCACCAATTCCGTGACATGTTTGAGGGCATATGCTGTTTGCGTCATAGACAGGTAAAACTACACATCGATGAAAGAGTGCAGCCAGTGGCGCTCCAGCACCGACGCATTGCATTCCACCTCAGGCCACAGGTGGAGAAAGAGTTGGACAAGCTTGAAGCTGCTGGCATCATAGAACGAGTAATGAGGCCCACACCATGGGTGTCTCCGATAGTAGTTGCGCGGAAACCCAAACAGCCCAGAGAAGTGCACATCTGTGTGGACATGCGTCTCCCTAATGTGGCTATCAAGCGCGAAAGACATCTAACCCCCACGATCGATGATTTGATAGGTGAACTAAGCAGATTCTGTTAGTTCTCCAAGCTGGACTTGCGCTCAGGGTACCACCAGTTGGTTTTGGCAATGGAGTCACGCTATATCACAATGTTTTCAACACATGTAGGATTAAGGCGTTACAAAAGGCTAAATTTCGGCATCTCTAGTGCTGCCGAGGTTTTCCAAAATGTCATTCACGAACTCCTAGCAGATTTGCCTGGCACTATCAACGTCAGTGATGACATCTTAATCCATGCAGCGACGATCCCAGAGCATAATGCCAGATTCAAGAGCATGCTACACTAACTCCAAAAATCTGGTTTGACTCTTCACTGCCGGAAGTGTGAGTTTCTCACCAACAAGATCCAGTTTTTTCGATATGTGTTCTCCGCGGAAGGCATGCCACCCGATCCTGAGAAGGTGCAGGACATTAAGAATGCGCCCCTATCCACCAATGTGACTGAAAATCTAAGCTTTCTTGGAATGGTCAGTTACTGTGGCAGTTTCATTAAGGACCTTTCCACACTGCCACAGCCACTCCGAAACCTGATGAAGTCTTCAGAGTCTTAGGTGTGGGGGTCAGCCCAGCAAACTGTGTTTGAAGCCACCAAGGATGCCTTGTCCAGTGACACCATTCTGCGTTATTTGATCCCCACAAAGACACGAAAATTGCAGTTGACGCCGGCCCAAAAGGCCTTGGGTCCGTGTTGCTCCAAAATCAAGACAATGGTGAGTGGTCACCAGTGGCATTTTGTAGCCTGTCATTGACTGACACTGAGCAATGGTTCTCGCAGATTAAGAAGGAGGCTATCGCTGTGCACTGTGGCAGCAAGCATTTTCACCTTTACGTATATGGCCAACTGTTCCTTGTCACGACCGACCATAAGCCACTCATTCCCCTTTTCAATGGCACCGCGTCAAAACCCCTGCAGCAAATAGAAAAGTGGATGCTTCTGTTAGAGCATGTGTAAAATGTGCCCACGAGGAGTGGTCACCCTGAATGTTAACGGTACTAAAATAATGTGAAAAATGTATTAATATGTCATAACAGATGATATAACCTATGTTTTATGAGGCTTCGTATTCTTAATTTAGCCAAAGTAGAGGCCTGGTCAGTGCTCGGCCTTGCTTGCTTAAACGTGGAGACGCAATGAGCTGCCGAGGACTGGAACTGGAGAAAAGGACGTTGAACTGTACAGAGTTCAGATGAGCTCTGCTAGAATTTTCTAGCAGCGGACAGGAGACGATCAGAACAAATTGATACAATTTAGTGTAGAGTAGGCTAAATGTACTTTCCCAGGACTTGAACAATGGAAGCTCTAACTAAAAGACTGTGAGCAACAATTTAGTTACCTGAAGAGCCGGATGATGTTCTCATCGACAGGAGGACCAATCATATTAATGGACTTGATGCTTGAACCAATGCAAACAAGTGGTAAACAAAAACTATAGGTTAGAATCATAACCCCAGATAAGGCTGACCAATTAGCAATTTGTAGGACGGACTT
The DNA here is from genome assembly GCF_031143425.1 of Pleurodeles waltl. Lineage (NCBI taxonomy): Eukaryota > Metazoa > Chordata > Amphibia > Caudata > Salamandridae > Pleurodeles > Pleurodeles waltl. Next base: position 1,412,244,016 of record NC_090445.1, on the reverse strand, counting down.
AGGGACCCTAATAAAAAGTCATGACAGGGGGAGAGAGCAGAGAGCGGAGAGGCGAAAGCTGATGACATCAGGAGACGCTGTCCGAAGTGCTGATAATGGGGCTTACTCTCTGTGAGCATGATACTTGCTGAAAACTGATGACCTGGAGACAAAGACTGACTCATTACTGATCTATCTTGGATAGGTAGCTATAATAATGAGATTGACTAACAGGTGCTTTTTCTTCTAGGTACCAACTGCGCAGTTTTAAAATGTTTTTCTCTCTTTAGATAGATTTTTCCAAATTAATGATTTTATGTTCAAATTGTTTTCACATGTAAGACCCACATGCTGATGCTAATTTGTGGTTAGGTAGTCTGACAAAGGGTGACTTAACGATGACAGTAGACTGACTGACTTGCATTGCTGAATTATTGAAAATGTTGAAGAAATTGCTGACTTATGTTGATGCTTTGTTTTTGCTATCAATGACTCTTGGTGATTAGTTGCTTATGATCCTAATAAAGTTTGATTAACATTAAAGTTGAATAAAGGTTTTGATTAGAATTGCAACTAATAGGGAATAAAAACAATGAACTTTTGATAAGAGTGATGTTATTTTCTTATTAGATAGGGCTTTTCATGGGCGTTTTCACATTGATTGAATGTATATTGTTGATCCATTGGTTACCACTTAACTAGGATACTCCATGCAATCCAAAAGGTTCAGCGACCTATACGCGTCCCCTTGTAAGTTTACTTACTAAGGACAAGGCGTGCTAGCAGTTTTTGGTAGCAGCCTGATGGTTAGTTTCCTTGGGGAACTAGTTAGGTGGTGACTAGTGGTTATGGTAGTAGTTTTAAGTTAGGTACAGTTGTTTAACTTTATTGTGAGATTTGAATTTTGTATTTCTGAAATGGCAATGGTAGCAAAGATGATGTCCCCTTAAACCCAGAAATGACTTTCCCAGATCCTGGATCCCATTGGTAAGATTGAGGATGTTTTCGGCGAATTTGAGATAGCATGAGATTAGTGGGTTGCGCTTGCATAGGCTTAAGCAAAATCGCAAGTGAATTGAGAAGTATGTGAGGTAAACGAAGGGAGTCTGTGTACTCCAGTTAAGGGTTAGTAGGAGTGTGCAAAATCCAAATTGTGAGAGTAGGGATGTAGTCGAACTTCACATGTGTGTGGTACTTTGTGCTAAAAAATTGTCCATGTGGTGTTGGTGATGTACGGACCCTGCGTGGTCTAAGACTCCGGAGTGTATTGACAAGTGTAGGAGACACTTGGGTATATGTTGTAATCTGTCTGGTTTAGTAGGTTGATCGGGCGTGGTCAACAGGTCGGAGTGAATGTTAGACAAATAAAAGAAGCTTCGCCTGAGATTTGGCGAGTCCTATGTGCACCAGGACAGACCCAGAGATCAGTTGAGAGTAAAGTTTGCGGGTCGAATTTTACTTGTGAACATGGGGGACTGAGAAAGAGTAATAGCTAACGAGCTAGAAAGTGCCATTAGTGAAAATCCGTAAGGTTCCTGAAGCAATTGTGTCCCTTCCTGTAGTAAATCAGCAGGTTTGTTTTAGTTATTATTTGGTGAAGACGCTCGCAATAAATTGCATTAGTCAGTGAAATTGAGTTGAGGAGGACAAGCCGCAAGACTTTGTCAGCCGCTGTGAGTCAGTGTGACGTCAGTGTGTGCGGTGCTGGGATAGGTTGATTAGTGAGAAGAGCAGCAACCGGATTGGCAACCGTCCGCGAGAGGCAATTGGTTGAGAAAACGGGTGAAGGGAATCTTGGGAGTAAAAGTAATTTCATTTATTGAATTTGTAGTACAGAAAAACAGGCAAAATGAAGTTTTTCAAGGCATTAAAGAGCGTGGTGAGAGGTGATTCTTACATTAAAGCGTCAGTGGGGGAACTAACCACCCCCCCCCGGATGATTCTCCGGTGCATCTTGTGATGACAGAAAAGGCATAGCTTTGTGTCTTTGGTTAAAGCAATAGAGTAAATTGACTAAGAATCAAGGGACTTTAGCTTTCCCGTAGCATGGAACATTCAATAGAGAGCTTTGGATCAGTTGCGATTATCATTGTACGACATGAGACCATTACTGAGATTGAGGCTTTAGCAGTTTGGGAGTTAGTGGCCAGACAGCAGCAAGAGTTAAAGTTCAACAGGAGAGTAAAGAAGATAGAAAAGTCACTAGCCGAAGCTAGGTGGGATTGGGAACAGAAGAGATGGAGGATGGCAACTATGAAACAGATTAAGATGTTTCCAGCAATCACAGAAGGTGATGACTCAGATAAAGAAGATAGCGCCAAGGAAGAGGAGAGTGAGAGAAAAAAGAAAAGAAAGAAGTCTTATGTGGATGATGATGATTCCGATGTTGAGGATCTCATTACGCAGTTGCTAAGAGATAGACCTCCACCTATGATGACTTATGCAGGGGTCCAGGGACTAGTGCTACAACCCCTCTTGCTACTCCTGGAACATCCCAGGTAGCCGCGGGCGTTGTACAAACAGAAGGAGGACAGTTACCTGGGGCAGTACAGAGTACACCAGTTGCAGGAACAAGTGCGGTAGCTCAGGCACAGGTACAGACACCTTCAGCACAGAGAGTTTATCCAGATGTGCCAGTTCTTGAGACTGTCTCAAATATCGCCGTGCCAAGGGAGCAGGTGCTTCTGAAGCCGATGTTGGTACAGACAGACCCCACACCCATGTTATTATCCCCAGCACAGATGCAGGGCATGTCGAAGTTTACCCCATTGACAGGGACTTCGGTTGGTCTCACACCAGTTATGAATCAGTCAATGGGGGTACCACTCACACAAGGTGCAGGTGCACCAGATGCAATATCGCTACCAATTATTGTTGGTCCAGCGGTACCTTTATATGCACAGAAGAAAACAGAAGCAGGGGAGCAGACTGAGATGTCACAGAGTTTGGTGAGAAGGGGAGCAGGAGATTCAATATAATTGACATCATCTGCAGGATCTTGTCCTGGGGAGCTTAGATCTCCTACTTGTAACATTGCCGGATGCGACAAATGCCTCCAATGCAGCTCAGAGCTTGGGACTCCTGACGCCGCAAGCCTCGGGTACAGTGGCACAGCAGCTGCCTGTCCCGAATGCTAGTAATATCTCATTACAAGGGTTAACAGCTCAGCAGTTAACTAGTTGGCTGGATAGTTTGAATTCTTCTCAAGGTGCATCAAAAGGGGAAGAACAGCTGAACCAAGTGGGATTAAATATCAGAGCAAATGAGTTAGTTGAGGGAACAATGGGATTGAATAGGTTAGAATCCTACACTGAAGAAGAGCTGAGGTATTTGTGCCCAAGGATTACAAAAGAGGTAGGGAAAATACACCAGAAGTTAGCGGAAGTAGCAGAGAAGCATGACATTGATCTTAAGACGACGAAACATTTGAGACGAAGTTACAGATTAGATTTTGAGGCAAAAGATTTTGAACACATGAGATCAGCGGGAATGAAAGCACATTTGAGGGACTTGCTGCAGAGTGCGCAGATTTGGGGAGCCTTAGAAAAATGGGAAGGCAGATGGGCAAGGAATAAAGAGAAACGCAAACGATATTCAGAAGGAGAAACAGTGGGAGCTGAGAAGGGAGAAGCAGTTAAAATGCTTCTGATGAGAGAGATTCCAGAGGTCAGTTTGTTCATGTCCCATGGCACAGAAGTGACATACTGTCTTTTACAAATGATTATCCCAAGTTGAGAGTGAAGCCGGTCGAATGGTATCAGCAGATTGAGAGGTTTGTGAAATTTTCTAAATGTTTGAGGGAAGACTTGGATACCTTATTTGAGATAGTTGTGCCAGCCAACTTATGGGTCAAGTGTTAGAGGGCAGTAGATTGGCCAACGAGTGAACCCGAAAGGAATAAGATTACAGGCGCACCATTGCCTGAGGTATTGAAAAATGATTACAAAGTGATTGAGTTCCTGAAAACTAGGATTTCTCCTAAAAACATCGATTGGCAGAGGATTGACAGGACAGTCCAGGCAACCAAAGAGTCAATACATACTTACTATGAAAGGTTGTTAAACGCTTTCAAGGAGTACAGTGGCAAGGAAGCAGTCGAACCAAAGGACATGTTGCATTTTGTGTTCAGATTTGTTGAAGGGTTGAGACTTGAAGTAGGGCAGATGATTAAGAACCATTTGATTTGCTGGCAGGCAAAGCCAATTGGAGAGGTGTTGCAGTATGCTAAATATTGCAGCTATGAGATTGAATTGAAGCAAAAGAAATTGAAGGAAAAGACAATGGTGATGCAGATTAAGGCAGCACTATCAGGAGTACAAGGAGCTTTAGTGCCGCCAATACCGCCGCAACAGAGAGCTGTCATGTTCCAACCTCAAGTGAGGGGTAGGGGACGCGGGATGGATATGATGCGTGGTCCGGATCTAAGCACTGTGGTTGTTCAGAATGACATGCAGGGTATGAAAAGGATGTTGTCATGTCATTTATGTGGAAACGTGGGACACTGGAAGCGGGAGTACCCATTGATGGTGCAGGAAGGAATGGTTCAGCAAAGCGATGTTGGTACAGCTCAAACTGTAAGGGTCCCAAGAATGAGGCGCATAGTCCTGAATGCTCAAAATCGGGGTCAGAAGTTCTTGCCTGTACAACAGATGCAGGTGCCTCGAGCACAATTTACTTCTTTAACACCAGTACAGCAGCAGGTTTCTATGGTGCCTAGACAGCAAATGCACATACCCCAAGCACTGATGGAGCAGCAACAAGTTATGCTTACTCAACAGGTCACAGGTCAGAGACCAGACAACAGTAACAATACAGTACACCATTCCCATTTCACAGTGAGGATGAAATAAATGATGAATGGATGAGTCACAGTTCAGATGAAGGAGCTTGTATGCTTGCCGTGTCCCGAGAGGTAGATCAGAGAGGGCATTTTGTGAAGGGAAAAGTAATGGGACATAACGTCACATTTCTGGTTGACACTGGAGCTACGCGCTCCACAGTGAGGAGTGTGGAAGTACCAGATTTACACCTTTCCGGGAGGACAGTTCAGGTTGTGGGAGTGGAGAATAGGCAGTTAACGAACCCCATCACAGAACCAGTGCACGTTGACATCGGAAATTATTTGGGACTGCATAGATTTGTAGTGTGCGATTCAAGTCCTGTATCTTTGCTAGGCAGAGATTTATTGTGCAAGATCAAATGTTCCATAAATTTTACAGATGCAGGGATAGAAGTCCAAAAAAATAGTGATCACGAGGTGGAACAGGCATCACCATGGTACTTAATAATGCTTTTGAAGAGTACCCACTGATTGAAATCTTCCCAATGTTCACCATAAAGGAGTTGCATGCGGACCCTGCAAATCGACTCTTGTGCAGTACATTGATGACTTATTGATTGCATCCTGAACAAGAGACGAGGGTCAACACGATTTGATTGCCTTGTTGAATCATTTGGGAGAGTTTGGGCACAAGGTTTCCCCTGTGAAACTGCAGTATTGTCAAAAGTCTGTCAAATACTTGGGTCATCAGATTGAGAAAGGGCTGAGAAGAATTTCCCAAGAAAGGATTACAATGATTTTGCAGAGAAATCCCCAGACTTCTCAGAAAGATGTGCGCATGTTTCTGGGAATGGTAGGGTACTGTAGACAATAGATTCTGAATTTTGCTGTGATAGCAAAACCCCTACAGCAACTGACACACAAGGGAGTTACCGACCCCATTACCCTAGCTGAAGATCAGATGAGGGCTTTCACTGAATAGAGAGAGAGTTTGTGCAGAGCACCAGTGTTGGGAATGCCTGATTACACAAAGCCTTTCACATTGTTTTGCCATGAACATGATGCTTGTTCTTTGTCTGTTTTGACACAGGTCCATGGAGGTGCTTATCGCCCAGTAGTTTATTTTTCAGCTACCTTGGACCCAGTTGCAGCAGCTTTAACAGGTTGTCTGTGAGCAGTAGCCGCAGTTGGTCAAAGTCTTTCTCAATGTGAAGGGGTGGCCATGGGATACCCAGCGACGTTCATGGCACCACATTCTGTTGAGATTTTAGTGACAAAGACGAAAACACAACATTTGACGGGCAAGACTAACAAGGTATGACACAAGCATATTGGGAGCCCCAAATGTAACTCTGAAAAGATGTACAGTGTTGAATCCAGCAACATTATTGCCAAGTGATACTACTGAAATTGAAAAGGAGGAGGAGATAGAACATGATTGTCTTGATGTGACAGAATTATGTACAAAGCCTTGACCTGATATCAGAGATACACAATTAAAAGAAAATGACCAAATTGTATTTGCTGATGGTTCATGCCTCAGAGATGGAACAGGCACCTTTAGAGCAGGATATGCCGTCTGTACTATTACAGGAACCCTAGAAGCATCTTGGCTTCCTGGTGCATATTCAGCACAAGTAGCAGAATTGGTGGCTCTTACTAGAGCTTCTTAGGTTTCTACCAGGCTGCAAGTGACAATATACACTGATAGTCAGTACGGATTTGGAATTGTTCATGATTTTGGTCAATTGTGGTCGCAAAGAGGGTTTATGACCTCAAGTAGAACCCCAGTACAAAATGGTGACAGAATAAAAGAATTCCTGTACGCGATTCAATTGCCTGAGGAGATTGCTGTGGTAAAATGCAGTGCACACCAGAAAACGCCAGACTATATTTCCTTGGGAAATGGATATGCAGATCAGGTCGCAAGATTTTGTGCCCTGAACTGTATATCGTTTAAGGACAAGTGGGAACTAGTGCCAGAGGAAGAAAACAGTTGTGCAAATTTTGCCTTAAAGGTAATTGACACTCTAGAAGAATTAAAAACATTGCAAGAAAATGCAGACAAGGATGAGAAAAAGCTGTGGGTGAAGCTGAAATGTGTACAGAGACCAGATGAGATCTGGGTATCTGAGGAGGGTGAAATGGTATTGCCGAATTGTCTGTTGTCTCAGATGGCTCGGTATTACCATGGTCAGGCACACATTGGAAGAGATGCCATGATTAGGCTGTTCAAAGTTGACTGGTTCAATCTGAAATTTAGGCAAGCAGCTGAAGCACTGTGTCACAGATGTGTGATCTGTCAGCAATTGAATGTGGGAAAAGGGACAGTGGTAAATTTGAGCCACATTGGAAGAGCAGGTGGACCATTCAGCAGAATGCAATTGGATTTCATTGAGATGCCTGCATGTGGTGGATTGAAGTATGTTTTGGTGATTGTGTGTGTGTTTAATCATTGGATTGAAGCATATCCCACACATATGTATGACAGCCTTACAGTTGCAAAGTTGCTTCTCAGAGAACTAATACCAAGGTTCGGATTTCCGATCTCTATAGAATCAGATAGGGGAACGCACTTCAATAATGAAGTAATCAAGCTCTTATGTGCAGCACTAAACATTGAACAGGAAACTCCACTGCAGCTATCGTCCAGAAGCATCAGGACTTGTAGAGCAAATGATTGGTACCCTGAAATCAAGAATTGTCAAAATGTGCGCGGCCACAAATCTGAAATGGCCGGATGCATTCCCTCTAGTGTTGATGTCAATGAGAAATATACCTTACAGGAAGACAGGATTGTCTCCACATGATATTCTTATGGGGAGAGCAATGAGATTGCCAGCAATACCAGCCAATGCTCCTGTCAATTTTACAGATGATATGGTGTTGGACTACTGCAAGGGTCTAGCAGATGTGGTTCGATCTTTTTCTCAGCAGGTACAAGCCGTTACCGTGCCACCTATCCATTAACTAGGCCACAATCTAAGAGCAAGAGATTGGGTCATGATCAAAATGCATGTGCGAAAGACTTGCCTAGAACCACGTTGGAGAGGTCCGTACCAAGTGGTGATGACAACTAAAACAGCTGTGAAGTGTGCAGGATTGCCTAACTGGATACATGCAAGCCACACAAAGAAAGTGGTGAGTCCTCAAGATCATGAAGAAGTATTGTTGAGAACCCCAACCGCTGCAAAGCAAATAGTTCTGCCTGAACCAGAACCAGAGCAATTTGAGCCAGAAGTGGATCCAGAGTTGGTGGAAGATGGATCAATCACCCCAGTAAAAGACGAGGGTGCCGAAATCCAAGAAACAGGAAGAGAAAATAACCTGGCAAAAGTGACAAGAGATCCGTGCACAGGAGAGGTTCTCACAGAAGCAAGGAGTGCTGAATCGCAAAGAGATCAAGTGCCAGAGCCTGAGGGGGAAAGAGTTGAGACAGGTCAAAGCCAAAGTGATCTGACTCCCCCTGAACCCGTCGCAGGCCCATCAAGAGAAGGCACTATAGACAAGGTGAAAGAGAAAAGTCCAATCTTGAAGAGATTGCTAACAGAAGGGGCAAGAAAAGGAGACTAATGCCCTGAATCTCAAATTGGCAAGAAAAAGGACTTAGTTATAAATGAAATAATAGAGGAAGAAATAGACACCACAAAGAAGGGTGAATTGAGTGATGGAGAACTGACAGGAGAGAGAAAGTTGAAAAGGAACAGAGTGGCAAGTCGAAAATACGCAGGGCCAGAGTGGGCATATGCTACAAGAAGTGATTGGCAAAACGAGTTTATGTCTTTTTGCTTTGACAGAGAAGTATTGAATCAGTATTTTGATGCAACCTGAGGGTTTCAGTAGATTGAAAAAGTGAGCAAAAAGAAAAGAGACTGAGGTAATTGATTTTACCGGAAAAGACACTGATAACCTAATGTGACATTTGATTCTCGGAAATGACTAGCTGCTAACCAATTTTGACAGCGAAGAAAGAAGGGTCTTGTGTGAAGTTGAAGAGTAAAAAGAAGTATATTTTTTTATTTTTTTATTTTTCTGTACCGCATATTAATTGAGAGTTACAATTCTGCTTTCTGATTCTTTATAGATCATGGCTGGAGTAGATAACAACGTTAGACACATTAGGTATTGTAGATATTTGAGTGTAGGAATGGCGATTGTGTGTGGTGTATTGTTTATAATTATGATTGTGGGAATGTCAATTCATGAGGGGAGAGAAGCAAAAGTTACATCCATAGATGAAACTACTACACTAACAGCCATAGAGAAGTTTAAATTAGATGAGCAATATTTGCATGATTATACTAACGCAAAGGGAGAGCTGTCTTCTAATGTCTTTTATCGTTTATTGATTGAGTATGTAGAAACGATGGATGCAAGGGATTGTCTTGTGTGTACACAAATACCTTCCTCTGTGGAAGAAGATGTCACTTATCATAGTCTACCTCTGACTTACGGTATAACTTGTAGTTTGCTACTAACTCGATTCTATAACCAGGAATATATTCAGTATTTTTATTCTAATTACGATTTAGTATTTTCCTTTGTTCCTATAATTAGATATCTGAGTAAAATAGCTAAAGATCATGATATAGTATTAGTTAGAGGATTCTTTGAGCCTGCACTGACCTTTGGCACGGCTTATGTGCATTGTAACAACTCAACTTGCTTGTTAACACCTATGGAAAAGAGCTTTATTGGGCATACTGACGACAGGAGAAAAGCATTGAAAGAAAATTTAGAAAAAAGATTAGAGAAGGGAACCTACAAGAATTATTATGCTCACACTGCTATTAAAATACAAGGAAAATTAGCTTTTGATGCATTACATGTAGGGAAGCTTTGCATATATAGGCCGAAGTCAAGCACTGACACTTTATTTGTGGGAACGAGTGAATGTAGGCATGTGTTTTTATTTCAGAGTAAGTGGACATTCAATTCAATTCAAAGGAACTTTATTGCAACAACAGGAGCCATAAAAGCGCAAGCAGTAATAAATACAAATAAATACACAAAATGATAATTATAACAATAAATATAATGATAAAAGGGGTAAAACTAAATAAAATGGAATAAAATGCACTCGCACAGTACGATGGGACAGTCTTAGTTGGAGTCTTTATACAGATAAGAATTTCCCTCTAACAAGCCAGCTAGCTCCGAGGAATTTGGCGACGGCGATCACTAGCGTTGGCCTAGTGTCTGATCTGAGGATTCGCAGGGCTAGCTCAGAGCTGCGGACTCCCAGTAGTCTGCATGCCGGGGCCAGCCATTTCCTGCGAGGGGCGGTGTACGCGGGGCAGGAAAAAAGGACGTGAGGGAGATTCTCGACGGGGGCTTTGCAGGCTGGGCAGGCGGTTGATTCATTGTGTGACCAGCTGCTGGTGAAAAATCTTAGTGGGAGTGTTCCAATGCAGAGCTGAAAGTACAGTTTCCGTTTCCTTGGGGCCGTGATTAAGTCCCAAAAAGCCTCATACTTGTATGACTCTTTTAGGTTGGCAAAGTCACAAGATAATGTGGTGTGAAGTGCAGCCCTTATATCTTCGTGATTTGCCATTTGCCAATATAGTTTCTTTAGTTTGCTTTTCGAGGGGAAGACGGACGTAGTTGGTGAGTTCCAGAGATCACCGAGCCCGAGTGAGTACAGTGACCCCTTGATGTATTGTAGCCAGGGGATTCTGTGAAGATGGTCGGCTTTTAAAATGACCTGCAGAGCTTTAGTAAAGGTATCGAGCTCTGGGGTGGTCCAGAAACGCCGCCAGTACAGCAGAGGATGCAGGCGGGCTTTATGACCAATGCGTTTGATGCCGAGATCCTTGAAAAGGGGGAACAGTGGGGTGCTTTGCGGAAGGGACACAAGGTTTCTCAGGAAGTTGTTTTCAGCGATGGTTATGTCTTGGATTTTAGCATAACCCCATAGTTCAGCCCCGTAAAGAGCTGAGGTCACAGCCTGGGCTTCGTATATCTGTATTGCTGGGCAAATTGGTTTTGTGTGTGAGAGGTGAAAGTTTCTTGATAGTACCCCTGTTGTTTGTTTTAGTTTTAAGGCTTGTTTTCCTATGTGTGATTTCCAAGACATGTTGTCAGTAAATGTCATGCCCAGGTAGCTGAAAATGCCCACCTTCTCAAGTGTGGAGCCCTCTAGAGTAAACTTCCCTCTGAAAGATCTATGGGGATTAAGGGTCATTAGTTTTGTTTTCGAGGCATTGATTTCAAGTCCCTGCGTTGAGCAGAATTTCTCAAATCACGTGAGGAGTTTCCTTAGACCGCTAGGGGTCTTGGATATAAGAAGAGTGTCATCAGCAAAGAGTAAGACTGGGATTTTTTGTGTGCCAAGTGAAGGTGCGTCAGCCTGCACTCTGAGGAGGGAGGGGACGATTTCATTGATATACAGAGAAAAGAGGGTCAGGGCAAGGACGCACCCTTGCCGCACACCCCTAGATACGTGGATTCTGTCAGTTAGTTGCCCCTTGTTGCCCCACCTGACTCGTGCGTAGTTGTCCTCGTGGAGTCGTATCAATATGGCTAGGATATGCTCCGGGATTCCCATCCGAGAGAGAGTGTCCCATAGTTTGTTGCGAGGTACTAGGTCAAAAGCAGACTTTAGGTCCACAAAAGCTACATAAAGGCTGCCTTTACCAATGAACACTGTTTTCCAGTATAATAGTAGGAATCTGAGGGCTTGATCAGTAGTGGATATTTTTTTCCGGAATCCGGCTTGCAGGGGACTAAGGATATCATGTTCAGTCATCCTGTCTTCGATCTTTCCTAGGAGGCAGTGGCAGAAGACTTTTTGCACACAGTCAATTAAACTAATAGGTCTATAGTTGCAAGTGTCACCCTTTTTAAAGATTGGAATAACAATAGCCGCCTTCCAGGACTCTGGGATTGGCGCCCCAGATGCTATTGCGTTCGCTATAGTGGTGAGGCATCTTGACCAGGATGCTAAGTTGGTTGAGAACAGGTCTGCTGGGACAAAGTCCGATCCAGGGGCCCTGCCGCATTTTAAGGTGCTTAGGGAATAGGTTATGTCACTTTGGGAGAACAACTGGGGTACTGCGGTGGTGGGTGCTAATGAGGGGTTTAGGTGGGGGCTCATGCGAACAGGAGTGGGGCTATCGTGGTCAGGGGAGTACAGGCTGCTAAAATTAACTACCCAGTAGTAGGGCAATATTGGTTGTGATGTCCAAACCACTGGTTTCTGGGCCTCGCGCTGCCAGGGACTAGAACAGACTATAGTTCCTCTCGCGCACAGCGTCACTGAGTGCTGCCCACCATTTATCATCTTGGTCACACTTGGCTTTGCGTATTGCTGACTTGTAGGACTTCCTAGCTACGTGGATGGCGGTGGCGTCCTTGGATTTAATAGCTTGGATTAAGCGCTTGTTTACGGACCGACACGTCTTATTGAACCAGCGGTGCCTACCTATGGGTCGTTTGCCGTCATGGGCTGTGGGTACTGAGAAGTGGGCTGCGATATCCCTGAAACAAGAGGTGTGGATTAAGCTTATTTCCTGGTAGGACCCAGGGACCCGCCTCGAGGTCCATTAGTGTGGATTTTAGGGTGTTATTAGCTGCGTTGATGAGTGCGGGCCGAGCCGCAACCTTGTCCAACTTTAAGTGTCGTTTATTGTTAACCAGGCTAAGGCCCTCTGGTGCTACTGCTGGGGAGTTAAACGTGGGCGGGAGATTACCTAGAGCTAATGTGTGAGCAGAGAGAGGGTTATGATCACTTTCAGTTCTTTCAACAATCGTCATATCGATGACTAGAGGCCATAGTCTTATGTCGAATAGACAATAGTCAATTCTGCTGGTGTGGTTGGTTTTGTTGAATGTGTGACGGCCTTTGGCGTCTGATTTGGTTCTGCCATTTAACGCCCTGAGCCCGAACTCCATGGTCAGTGACTTGACTTGGACAGCGACCTGCGTCCATCTCTTGATGGGTGGGATGGACAGGGCGGGGATAGACCATTCTCGATCCTCCTCGTTTGTGCACCTGAGATCATCCCAGTCAAGGGGTTCAAATGTGACATTGAAGTCCCCTGCCACAATGGTTTTATGATGGCGGGGATAGTTTTGTAAAAGGGCTGCCAGAGCGCAGAGGGTTTTGGAGACTTGACCCCCCCTGACCCCTCGAGTGTAGATATTAAAAATGTTCACCACAGAGTCAGGCCCAAAAGATAGATGAAGGCCTAACAGGTCGGGAGAATCGGTGGGTAGCAGTGATATATGGCAGCTAAGTGATGTTTTAATCCAGATGCCTCTCATACTGGCCACAGCGGGGATGTGGAAGTTTGAGTAGCCTGTTCGAAAAAGTGGCTCGAGTGACCATGTCTCTTGGAAGAGACATATGTCATGTTCATCAATAAAGAAGGAGAAGGATGGAAGGGGGAGAATAGATTTCAAACCTGCCACGTTCCATGAGACAAGTCGTACCCCAGTGAGTGGTTGAGCTAAAATGTCTAAATGCCTGGTGTTTGCATGGTTGGCTGTCAGAGGTTGATTTGGCGGGTGTGGTTGAGTGGGAAGAAGTGGGTCAATACCAATGTTTTCCCATGAGGCCTGAGGTGATTGGTGTTGTTCCTCTATTGGAACTGACCTGGTCCTGGTGCGCGAGGTGCTTACAGGCCTAGCCATCAGCTCTTGGTTTGGTGGACAATACGCCCGCAAGATGAAAGATGCATCATTGTCGTGTTTGCACAGTAGACTGACAGTGGTCTTAGTGGGAGTGTCATGGATAGGGGAGAGAATACATGGACAGACAGTGGTAGGGCTTATAGCAGACCTGGGGGTGATAGATGTTAGATGGTTGCATGGTTTATCAGCATAGATGATTTTAGATGGAGCTGGAGCTGGAAGTCAATCATTTTCGCCAAGGGTAGATACATTTTCTGCTGGGCGGTAGCTCGGGCAGTCCCCGTAGTACGTAGGTGGCCTAGGGTATTTAAACTGGATGCGTGAGTATGCTGGTGGGCTTGTTCTTGCATCTAGGGCCACCAGATTGTTCACCATGGTCCCGTCCTTGAGGGTCAGTTTTAAAATGTCAAAATGTGTCCCGGGTCTGGCCATCGTACTACATTAATTATGTCTTCGCGTATTATGGAGCGACAGCCTCTAACATGGCGAATCCAATGGATTGCCTTGTTTTTAATATGTGTCCTTCCTTATGTGTCGATGTGTTTAACTTGGGAATGTTAACCATTAGAACTATATTACCTGTGTGGGACCGATCAGTGGCAGGCTGTGCAGAGTATTTTGAGGCAGTATTGCTCATGGGTTTGGGGGTTTTGTGATGGACGTCTAGTGAATTTCCTACGCCTAAACTGTGGAGAAAGGGAGTCTGGTATAAGTTCTTGGTCTTATCACCGACTGGGAGGAGGCCGACACAGCTGGGTGCTGAGAGATTGGGCAGATTTGTCGTGATGCCTGGTAGGGTTGGGTTTTGGGTAAGGTTTGTGATGGCCGTGTTATTTGCAAGAGTTAACTGTTTTACTATTGTAATTAAGGAGTTGACCATAAGCTTGAGTTCTATGACTTCCTTTTTTAGATCTTGTATGCATTGAATATGCTGTGGGTTTATGGGAGTTGAATGCGTGTTTGTGGCTGTTGGCCCATCCGCCCGGGTGCCTGGGTCGATGTCATCGTGTGATTCTGGGGTGTTGATTAAAGCATTAAAGCGGTTACTGTACTGGATGAAATCGTTAGAGCCCAGAGGTAGCTCTTCCACTAGAGATTGAGCTGTGTGGGTGATAACATTCCTGCTCTCTCCCTGCCCTGTAGTGGCTGTGTCTTGTTGCCCACGTTTCACAAAAATCTCAGTGATTTTCTTAGGACCATCCTTCCTGTTGGTTGGGGAGGGCTCCCCCCAAGTATCAATAGAATTATTTCCCTGGGGGCTATTTAATATTCCATTACATTCATCCAGGAGAGAGTCGATTCTGTCCATAACGCAGTTGCCAGCTACATGCTTGTGTCTTTTTCGCTTGGCTTTCAGCACAACCCCTGACCCAGCCTCTAATGCTTTCCTTTTGCCCATCTGGAATAGATATTAGTGCAAGATTGATCTACAGAGTGTCAAATTTAATTAAAGCAGCTTACAGGGGGCACAGTATTGGCAATGGCGTGTAGGGCTAAGTCCAATGAGGCCTACTTGGATGGTAAATGTCAGGGGGGTGGCCCAGCCCAGCCTCTGCCAGCCGCTGACGGGCGCAGGACGGGCCCGCCCTTGGCCCGGGCTTTGCCCGGGCACCGCCCGCGTGGCGGGAGCGCTACACTGAAGTCGGCAAAGTCAAGCACGTCCCGAGTGGCGGGAGCGCTGCGCTGAATTTAAAGGGCTCCTGCCCTGTGTTGGCCCAATGAGAGAAGTCGGCAAAGTCAAGCGCGTCCCGAGTGGCGGGAGCGCTGCGCTGAATTTAAAGGGCTCCTGCCCTGTGTTGGCCCAATGAGAGAAGTCGGCAAAGTCAAGCGCGTCCCGAGTGGCGGGAGCGCTGCGCTGAAATTAAAGGGCTCCTGCCCTGTGTTGGCCCAATGAGAGAAGTCGGCAAAGTCAAGCGCGTCCCGAGTGGCGGGAGCGCTACGCTGAATTTAAAGGGCTCCTGCCCTGTGTTGGCCCAATGAGAGAAGTCGGCAAAGTCAAGCGTGTCCCGAGTGGCGGGAGCGCTACGCTGAATTTAAAGGGCTCCTGCCCTGTGTTGGCCCAATGAGAGAAGTCGGCAAAGTCAAGCGCGTGGACATTCATATTGAATGGTGCAGACCCTGCGATTCCTGGAATCTATTATATTTGTGGACTTAATGCTTATTACTGTCTTCCTAAGGGAGGGTATGAGACATGTTACTTGGGAATAGTCTTTCCTAAGATATATCAAATGGATCATTTGAAAAAGATACAGAAAATGACTGAATTACACCAGATGAGACAAAGAAGGCGAAACAGCCTCTGCACTAGTAGGGGATATTTTTGGAGCAGTAATTCCTTCTGTAGGAGTTATATTGAATGCAAATAAGATTCGAAAGCTGTCAACTATAGTAGATAACATGCTAACTAACTTTACAGGAGCTATACTTTTACTACATACTGAATTAGCTGCGGATAGAGCTATGACACTTCAAAATAGGCTTGCTTTATACATAATATTGGCGAAAGACGGAGGAGTCTGCGAAATGATTAATGAGAGACACTGTTGCTCATATATACCTGAAAATGAGCAAGAAATAAAAGAATTGCTTACTAATTTAACTAATGCAAGTAAGGATCTGAAGGAGCTGAAAGAAACAGGAGTTTGGGAAAAGGTATGGGAACAGATTTGTTACTGTGGGAAATTGGTTTAGCCAAATTTGGGGTGGGATCTTGTGGAAAATTGTCCAAGGAATATTGATTGTGATCATTACTATATTAGGATTAAGGGGGACATGCAAATTATGGCAGAAAATTAAATTAAAGAGGGCTGAAAATAATCAGAGGAGGGAAGAACAACCCAGAAGAAGAATCTATAGGGAAAATGCAAGGAGAAGAGATCACATTGTAGCTGAAAGTAATTTGTAATGATTGACAAGGGAAAGGTGTGATGACATATTTAGTCATCAGAGGAGCGCTGTTGGAGCAGATATGCTAATATGAGAATATTCTAATTATTTGCGTAAACATACTAATAAGAATAATTGACAAATGAAACTAATAATTGAAAATAACGTGTAATGTGCAAAATGTGTCCACGGGGAGTGGTCACCATGAATGTTAACGGTACTAAAATAATGTGAAAAATGTATTAATATGTCATAACAGATGATATAACCTATGTTTTACGATGCTTCGTATTCTTAACTTAGCCGAAGTAGAGGCCTGGTCGGTGCTGGGCCTTGCTTGCTTAAACGTGGAGATGCGATGAGCTGCCGAGGACTGGAACTGGAGAAAAGGACCTTGAACTGTACAGAATTTAGATGAGCTCTGCTAGAATTTTCTGCAATGTACCAGCGGACAGGAGACAATCAGAACAAACTGATACAATTATGTGTAGAGTAGGCTAAATGTACTTTCCCAGGACTTGAACAATGGGAGCTCTGACTAAAAGGCTGTGAGCAACAATGTAGTTACCTGAACAGCCGGATGATGTTCTCATCGACAGGAGGACCAATCATATTAATGGAACTTGATGCTTGAACTGATGCAAACAAGTGGTAAACAAAAACTATAGGTTAGAATCATAACCACAGATAAGGCTGACCAATTAGCAATTTGTGGGATGGACTGAGAGACCCCAATAAAAAGTCATGACAAGGGGAGACAGCAGAGAGCGGAAAGGCGAAAGTTGATGACGTCAGGAGATGCTGTCCGAAGTGCTGATAATTGGGCTTACTCTCTGTGAGCCTGATACTTGCTGATGACTGATGACCTGGAGACAAAGACTGACTCGTTGCTGATCTATCTTGGATAGGTAGTTATAACAATGAGATTGACTAACAGGTGGTTTTTCTTCTAGGTACCAACTGCGCTGTTTTAAAATGTTTTTCTCTCTTTCAATAGATTTTTCCAAATTACTGATTTTTTGTTCAAATTGTTTCTGCATGTAAAACCCATATGCTGATGCTAATTTGTGGTTAGGTAGTCTGACAAAGGGTGACTTAACGATTACAGTAGACTGACTGACTTGCATTGCTGAAATATTCAAAATGTTGAAGAAATTGCTGACTTATGTTGATGTTTTGGTTTTGCTATCAATGACTCTTGGTGATTAGCCCCTTCGCTGCAGGGCCTTTTCCCCCTCCTGTGCCGAGCCTTTTTTTGGCTATTTGGGGCAGTTCGCGCTTAGGCCCTCATAACTTTATGTTCACATAAGCTACCCACACCAAATTTGAGTCCTTTTTTCCAACATCCTAGGGATTCTAGAGGTACCCAGACTTTGTGGGTTCCACAGAAGGAGGCCAAGAAATTAGCCAAAATACAGTGAAACTTTTGAATGGGAAAAAGGGGCTGCAGAAGAAGGCTTGTGTTTTTTTCCCTGAAATTGCATCAACAAAGGGTTTGCAGTACTAAAATCACCAGCTTCCCAGCTTTCAGGAACAGGCAGACTTGAATCAGAAAACCCAATTTTTCAACACAATTTTGGCATTTTACTGGGACATACCCCATTTTTACAATTTTTTGTGCTTTCAGCCTCCTTCCAGACAGTGACAGAAATGGGCATGAAACCAATGCTGGATCCCAGAAACCGAAACATTTCTGAAAAGTAGACAAAATTCTGAATTCAGCAAGGGGTGATTTGTGTAGATCCTACAAGGGTTTCCTACAGAAAATAACAACTGAAACAAATATATTGAAATTGAGGTAAAAAAACTGCAATTCTTCTCTACGTTTTACTCTGTGCCTTTTTCCTGCAATGTCAGATTTTTTTAAAGCAATACCGCGTTATGTCTGCTGGACTCTTCTGGTTGCGAGGATATATAGGACTTGTAGGTTCATCAAGAACTCTAGGTACCCAGAGCCAATAAATGAGCTGTACCCTGGAGTGGGTTTTCATTCTATACCGGGCATACAGCAATTCATTTGCTGAAATATAAATAGTAAAAAATAGCTATCAAGACAACCTTTGTATTTCCAAAATGGGCACAAGATAAGGTGTTGAAGAGCAGTGGTTATTTGCACATCTCTGAATTCCGGGGTGCACATACTAGCATGTGAATTACAGAGCATTTCTCAAATAGACGTCTTTTTTACACACTGAAAAAATTTAGAGAAAGACAAGGGGCAATAACACTTGTTCTGCTATTCTGTGTTTCCCCAAGTCTCCCGATAAAAATGGTACCTCACTTGTGTGGGTAGGCCTAGCGCCCGCAACAGGAAATGCCACAAAACACAACGTGGACACATCCCATTTTTTGACAGAAAACAGAGGTGTTTTTAGCAAAGTGCCTACTTATAGATCTTGGTCTCTAGCTCAGCCGGCACCTAGGGTAACCTACCAAACCTGTGCATTTTTTAAAACTAGAGACCTAGGGGAATCCAAGATGGGGCGAATGTGGGGCTTAGACCAGGTTCTGCTACCCAGAATCCTTTGCAAACCTCAAAGTTTGGCTAAAAAAACACATTTTCCTCATATTTCGGTGACAGAAAGTTCTGGAATCTGAGGGGAGGCACAAATTTCCTTCCACCCAGCGTTCCCACAAGTCTCCCGATAAAAATGATACCTCACTTGTGTGGGTAGGCCTCGCGCCCGCGACAGGAAATGCCCCAAAACACAACGTGGACACATCCCATTTTTTGACAGAAAACAGAGGTGTTTTTTGCAAAATGCCTACCTGTAGATTTTGGCCTCTAGCTCAGCCTGCACCTAGGGAAACCTACCAAACCTGTCCATTTTTTAAAACTAGAGACCTAGGGGAATTCAAAATGGGGTGACTTGTGGGGCTCTGACCAGGTTCTGTTACCCAGAATCCTTTGCAAACCTCAAACTTTGGCTAAAAAAACACATTTTCCTCATATTTCGGTGACAGAAAGTTCTGGAATCTGAGAGGAGCCACAAATTTCCTTCCACCCAGCGTTCCCCCACATCTGCCGATAAAAATGATACCTCACTTGTGTGGGTAGGCCTAGTGCCTGCGACAGGAAATGCCACAAAACACAACGTGGAAACATCCCATTTTTTGACAGAAAACAGAGGTGTTTTTTGCAAAGTGCCCACCTGTAGATTTTGGCCTCTAGCTCAGCCGGCACCTAGGGAAACCTACCAAACCTGTGAGTTTTTGAAAACTAGAGACCTAGGGGAATCCAAGAAGGGGTGACTTGTGGGGCTCTGACCAGGTTCTGTTACCCAGAATCCTTCGCAAACCTCAAAATTTGGCTAAAAAAACACATTTTCCTCACATTTTGGTGACAGAAAGTTCTGGAATCTGAGAGGAGCCACAAATTTCCCTTCACTCAGCGTTCCCCAAAGTCTCCCGGTAAAAATGATACCTCACTTGTGTTGGTGGGCCAGGTGCCTGCAACAGAATAAGGCCAAAAACTTGTAGAGATAGAGGGGATAGCACAGCAAGTTGATAAGGACATATTCTTCTTTTATACATCTTTAGGCTGACTCTGCTTTGGGGACCCACACAAGTGAGGTTCATTTTACATGGGAGACTGAGGGGAACGCTGGGGAGTAGGAATTTTGTGCTGGAGCGGTGATTGTACAAACGAAAGTCAGGAAAATATGCTTTTTAAAGCACATTTTGAGGTTTGCAGAGGTGTCGGGGTAAGAAAATGTTGGGGGATTCACACAAGCCACACCTCCCTGGACTCCTCGGGTGTCTAGTTTAAAAAAATGTCTGGGTGTGGTAGGTTTCCCTAGATGAAGGACGCACCCAGGACCAAAAACATAGGTTCCCCCTCCCCCCCCAAACACAGGTAGTTTTGTGATATATCATTTTGATGTGTCCACATATGTCTGTGATGTGCCAAACACTAAAATTGTGAAAAGAAACACACTTAGGTTATGTGGAAAAGACCCCTCACCCACCAATCAAGTTGGTGGCATGCTTCATCATCGAGGTCCCACCTGAGGCACCTAGCGTGTCACAGGTGTGCTGCGACGCCTGATTACAGCGGAGCAGGTTTTGTCATTTTTACCACACATACTGGTTGGATTTGGCACGAGGGTGAGTGATGGTTCAGTGGATCGAATTTTATTAACAAGAGATTTCACAAAAATAAAATGCACTGTTAATAACTGAAAGGCCAAAAAACTGAACCAATGACTCACAGCTCGTGAGCTGTAAAGCCACGGCAAGGCACCAACCGCTTTACAGTCCATTCACACACCTTTCATACATGACAAGCACAAGACCATTCACACCGCCAGCCACGGGCCCAGCACATTACAACACTCACATCGACAGACAGCGCCACTCAAGGGCCCATCACTTACATACGCCCACCTGATACAACAATCACACCAGCTGATGGGAGTGTGTGGACTGGTGTTTGGCTGGCAGTGTGTTGCGGTAGCCAACAGCAAGTCAATATGTACACTATGTACACCCTCAGCCAAGCCCCACTCCACACACAATGGCATCACCTTTTCTTTTTTTTTTTTAAACAAAGAAACCCCTAACTAATTAGAAATAATTACAAAACTACAAACACAAAAGCTCTTACTAAGTACATGACAGAAATGCTAACCATGAAACTGAACACATGAAAATACAAAACAGACATGAGTTTACACTCATTGTTGTTCTCAGTAATTCTTCTGGGTGTGGTAATTCTTAAAACAACCACCCGCACACAGCCCAGGCTTTGAAGGACAATTTGGGCAGTACATTCGAGTCTCCCTCAGGATACTGCTTCGAAAACACACTCTACATTTCTTAGCTGGAAAGTCTTTTTTGGGTGTGGGAGGAATGTGCTCAGCAAAGTGGCGATCTTTTCAATCTAGCCGCATCCTCCACCTCTGCTTCTTTAGGAACTCTGGCCTGTTCCACCACAATAAGGCTCTCTATCACTGACTCCTGAAATTTCACAAATGTCATCTTTGTCTCTGGAGACCTATCCTTAAACACAATAAAAGCATTAAAAGTTGCTAAGTGGAAGAGGTGAATTGCTAACTTCTTATACCAAACGTAAGACTTACGAATAGCAGTATAAGGTTCCAACCTCTGATCAACTCTATCTACACCTCCCATTTGCTTATTATAATCTAAAATGCACACAGGTTTGCGCACTTCAGCAACCTGGCCCCAAACAGTCACGGGGAAAGTGCTCTCATCATGGATGGTACTTAGCATGAAGACGTCACTCCTGTCTGAAAACTTCAAAGCTAGCAGCTCATCATTCCGCGAGGCACTGCACTGTCCCCTCTCAAGTTTTTTACAGACAAGCTCCCTTGGATAGCCTTTCCGGTTACAACAAATTGTGCCACAAGCAACAGTGTCCACTCTAAACAATTCCTTGAACAACTGCACTCCAGTGTAAAAGTTATCTACATACAAATGGTGACCTTTGTTGAACAGTCGTCTACCAAGTTCCCACACAATTTTCTCAGTAACTCCAAAAGTGGGAGGACAACCAGGGCGGTCAATACTGGAATCCCTACCAGTTTAGACACGGAAATTATACACATATCCTATACTACTTTCAGACAGCATATACAATTTAATTCCACATCGTGCCCACTTGCTAGGAATGTACTTCCTAAAAACCAAACGACCCTTGAAGAGGACCAAAGACTCGTCCACAGCTATTTCTTTGCCTGGAACATAGACCCCTGAAAAACGATCCACAAAATGATCAAGGACAGGCCTAATCTTAAAAAGACGGTCAGAATCAGGGTGATCTCGAGGCAAGGCTAATGCATTGTCAATAAAATGCAGCATCCTAAGAAGAAGCAAATACCGATTACGACTCATTGTTGCAGGAAATATAGCTGTTGCCATCAAGGGACTAGTAGACCAATAAGAAGCCAGTGATGGCTTCCTTATCAACCCCATCAAAAGAGTCAAACCTAAAAACCTTTTCATCTCCTCCAAATTTGTGGGAATCCACTGGGCAGCTCTAGAGTGCGACTTAAGTCTAGAAGCGTTGTCCCTCAAATACTGCTCCGCATACAAATTAGTCTGCTCAACAATCTCTTCCAAAAACACATCATCCACAAATAACTCAAAGAAATTGACAGGCAAAAAGTTATCAGTATTAACTCTACACCCCGGGAGACCAGTAAAGGCAGCTCCATGTTTGGGGCAACCCAGAGTTCAGGTCTTCTAATGGGAAACCTTTCAGCCCCAGGTTGCTGCACTAATGGCACATCAGTGTCCTCCTCTGAAACAGGCCCTTCATCTGCACTGAGTGTGGCATCCTCATCAGAAGATTCCTCTCCGACAGAAACATCACTGCCATAATCCATCACTTCCTCCTCTGCATTAGGTGCAGAGTCCGTCTCATAATCATGATCAGACAATGACTCAAAAAGCATACCAACCACCTGCTGAGCGGTCATCCTGCGTCTAGCCATGATCTTTCCTACTAAAATTAACTGGACAAATGCACCACCAACAACCAGCACTGTATAAGATAAGTAATAAAGTGTAGCTTTATTTGTGAGAGTTATAAACTCAAAAACTATACTGCTCACTTGCCTGAAAAAGCTTGAATCACCAGCAACTACTCTGCACAGACACAGCAATCACCAATGATATCCTACTAAAAAGAAAGAAAAAGCAAATTAGAAATAAGACAACACAAATATCATTGTGCACAAATCTAAGGACAATTTCACACAAACCTGCATTAGTACACCACCTACAAACATGTCATTCATGCATGGCAACAATACTCCTTTGGAGTAAATTGTTTTTACTTACCTAAAACATGCAACTATGCAAACCGCAGGTCAACCACCGCCAAAACCGCAAGGAGCCACAGCAAAGAAAGCAAAAGCTTTGAACTAAAACAAAAAGGAGGAAAAAAATTATCACAAATGCAAATACTTCCTCAGTTGACAAACATCCCACCATGAAGCATTTAGAAATTGGTGCCTAAGTGGAATCTGCCATAGGGGCAGATGGGCCTACCAAAAAATAGGCCTATCTGCCCCAAGGAGGGCAGAAAATACCTTTAGTAGTGTGTCACCAAGTGCCCACCCCCAAACAAAAAACAAACCACACACACACACTATCCCTGGTGCCTACGTGGCATCTGCTCCCCTTGGGGGCAGATGGGCCTAAAAAAAATAGGCCCATCTGCCCCAAAGGGGGGCAGAAATGGCCAACAGTTTAATGCCCCCCTTGCCCAAGGGGACGCCCCCACATAAATAAACATATTTTTTTAAAACCCTAGCGTTCTAGTGGTTTCTGCCCCCCTTGGGGGCAGGTCATCCTAAAAATAATAGGCTGATCTGTCCCCAAGGGGGGCAGAAATGGCCTTGGTATACGTGCCCCCAAAGGGGGGGAGACCCTTGCCCAAGGGGCCGCCCACCCCTCCACTAACACACACACACTATCCCTGGTGTCTAAGTGGCTTCTGCCCTCCTTGGGGGCAGATGGGCTTAAAAAAAAATAGGCCCATCTGCCCACAAGGGGGCAGAAATTGCCAACAGTTCAATGCCCCCCTTGGGGGGGTGCCCCTTGCCCAAGGGGACGCCCCCCCACATAAACAAACATATCAAAAACAATCCCTGCCGTTCTAGTGGTTTCTGCCCCCCTTGGGAGCAGATGAGCCATAAAATAATAGGGCGATCTGTCCCCAAGGGGGGCAGAAATGGCCTTGGTACACGTGCCCCCAAAGGGGGGTGACCCTTGCCCAAGGGGTTGCCCACCCCTCCACTAACACACACACACTATCTCTGGTGTCTAAGTGACTTCTTCCCCCCTTGGGGCAGATCGGCCTAAAAATAATAGGCCGATCTGCCCCCAAGGGGGGCAGAAATGGCCACAATAAACATGCCCCCAAAAGGGAGCGCCCCTTGCCCAAGGGGCCGCTCCCACAAAGAAACATTATAATCACAAAAAAAATAAAAATCCCTGGCGTCTAGTGGGCATTCCTGCTGCCCGATCGCAATGCGATCGGGCAGCAGGAATCCTCAAAGAGACACCGGGGGAAAGGAAAAGCCTTTCCTTTCCCCCGGTGCCTCTTTGGCCCAAACCCCCCACCCGCCGGAGGAGAAACTTACCTGTTTCTCCTGTGATTGCACTGGAAGCAAACGGCTTCCAGTGCGACCAGCAGTGGGTAATGAGGTCTTCCCCTTCCATCCCCACCTTGGGTGGGGTGAGGGGGAACCCCACGGAGGGAGCGCCAGCGCTCCCTCCGGGCTCCGTGCCGAGGACGTAATGGTTACGTCCTCGGCACAGGAGCACTGTGCTGCGGGACGTAACCATTACGTCCGCGGCACAGAAGGGGTTAGTTGGTTATGATCCTAAAAAAGTTTGATTAACATTAAAGTTGAATAAAGGTTTTGATTAGAATTGTAACTAATAGGGAATAAAAATGATTAACTTCTGATAAGAGTGATGGTATTTTCTTATTAGATAGGGTTTTTCAGGGGCGTTTTCACATTGATTGAATGTATATTGTTGATCCATTGGTTACCGCTCAACTAGGATACTCCATGCGATCCAAAAGGTTCATCGACCTATACGCGTCCCTTTGTAAGTTTACTTACTAAGGACAAGGCGCCCTAGCACTTCAATTGCAGGACTACATATGTCGTGTGGAATACCGACCAGGGTCGGATAATCCGGATGAATAATTGTCTCGTCATCCGCGAGCTAGCGCTAGTGAAATCCACAAAGCTCACAAAACCGATGAGTTTATAAGGTATGTGTCAGACAGGTCCCACCTGTTAGCTGTCTCCATCGAAACAATAATCCAAGCCACAGTGCATGATAACCGCCTTCAGAATGCCCTGCAAGCGATCCGTTCCGATCAGTGGCATGTTGCGAGGAAGAATCTACCCTCGCTCAACCCCACTGCCAAGAGAATAATGGAGAGCTTATTCCATGTCTAAAATGAACTATCATTAGACCCTGATGGGTGCCTGTTGCGAGGCTACTGGCTAGTGATTCCGTCCTCTTTGACTGACTGGGTGGTACAGTTGGCAAATAATGGACAACAAGGCATGGTGAAAATAAAAAGTCGACTACGGACGAAGGTTTGGTTTCCCTTATGGACGAGAAAGTCTAGAATATGGTGCGGTCATGCGAGTGGTGTCAAGCCTCTAGGGAACCCAGCCGGCCTGTCCCGGTTGAAACAGAACCAGGGCTACTACAACCATGGGTTTCAGCCAGTCTCGATTTTGGGAGTCTACCTGATGGCCAATACAAAATGGTGATGATTGAAAGATTCTCCAAGTTTCCAGAAGTAGAGATCCTTCCTGCTCTCACCACTGAAGACGTGATTCCCAGTGATTCAGGGTAGTGTCGCGCCAGTGGCGTAACTGGTCGCAGGGCACTACCATTACCTAGAAAATGTAATCAGAGGGGAGCCGCCCCCAGCTCCCCGCCTTGTTTGTATTGAATTCTGTTTGACCTACGGGACACATGCCAGAGGGTATAAAAATAAATTGTGGCCAGTGGGCGGGAGGAATAAAGATGTACAGGACAACGAGCCCAAACCTCTGGCACCACTTAACCCAAGACTCGTCCGCCTTTCATTGCTGCACTAGCGACCGCGCAGCCAGTTGGAGTGTGCAGACACTACAGTTAGCACGTGCTTGTTTTTCGTAGTGTTTACCGGGAGACAGTGCTTAATTTGTGCTTGTTGTTTCCGGTGCTGTGCACCGGCACTTATTTGTGGCTTATTCTTATGCCTCAAGCATTTGCTGCGAGCAAAAGACACATATGTGAAAGACGGAAGAAGGAAAAACTAAAAAGGTTCATAAAGAGAGAAAGTAGAAAGTTGCAGGATGAGCTGAAGGGGCAGGGGTGGCCGTAAATGGATTGAAGAGGCCCGATATGGTTTCAGGATTACGCTGCCTCCGTATTCAGTGCTGGCAGAGTTAATTACAGCAGGCTCGTGTTTTAGAGAAGGGCTTTGAGCACCGGCACCTCTCAATTTACAAATTAATCACTGCCAGGAGATCATGGCTAGGCAGTCCTACATACTAGGAGCTTCGTCTTCCTGTGTCCGAAAAGAATGTCTCACTAGGTACATATATGACTGAATAATGTGTATTCGTGGTGCTCTCATGAATATTATTTATTTCATCTGAGCTAAGCAAGAGCCACCGGAAGTATCCTTTCACGCAGTGTAACGTCCTATATTCATAAACACTGGAACATATAAAAGTATTTGGCAACTTTATACGTATGGCCAAATGTTCCACATTTTGTTTACATGATATATAATGTATTTAAAATATTTACCCTTTGCTAGTCACGCACGGTAGCAAATCCCCAGTGTAACATTGCAATTTACATTTCCCTTGGTTTGTTTAAACAGTTGTAGTTCATCTGATCTTAAAGTGAGAGAAACACCTCTATTTTAGTTATCACCCCCCTACATTACCTCATGAGAGGCTCAATTTCTTAGATTCATTGGGGTTTTATGGCAGTTAGCTCGAATTGATTTGCTAAACAAAATGGAGACAAGCGACAATAGTGGGCATGCACAATAGTTCTCTGTTTCAGCTACTGCATGACTGTTTTTTGTTGTGATTGTCGGAATAGTAATATTATTTTGTGGAATTCTCATGTGCACAAATTGCCTAGTATGTAGGGTGAGCATAAGAAATGTGCGTCTCAGGTCCTGCAGAACTAAAGAAAAGAAATTCAGAGAGGAAAACTGATAGCAGTTTAGGTGTTGTTTAAAATCTAAAGTCATGATTGCATTCTGACCTTTCCTTTAACCCCTTATTCATTGTCCCCTTCCCCTGCCCACACACTTAAATATAAAGAAAACACCCGCAGTACATGGGTGGGGAGTCATGTGGATCCGCATTAAACCTTTTTCTATGTCCCTTAAGGTTGACCAGCTGGAACATCCCTACAAGCAACAAATTATTTACTGGCAGCAGCTTATGAGAACCCTTTGTGGACTTGTTGGGAAAGGACCTAGGGTACAAACTCCTACACCACTTCACACAGAAAAGTTGCTATATACCTTTATCCTTCAGCTACCCTACCCATCATATGCACACCCGACAAAACAATCAACATCAAAATATTGTGGCATACTATTCGTTCCAGTTGTCAATTTTGAATTAATACCCTCACATTTATGTCCCTAGATGGCAATAATTCTTTCAAATCATCACCTGCCTTGGGAATGGCCTCTCCCCATTACTCCTCACATGCCAGAGCTGGGCACTCTACCCTTCCTCCCAGCCTCCAGGGAACTAAATGTCAACCGAATAATGTCAGGGTAGAAGATTGTGGATCTAGAAGCAGTTGCATCCTTCATTGCCCCACCTAGCCAACCAGAAAAAAACAGACAGTCATAGTTATGAGTTGTTCTAGCTAGGAAAAATTACCCATATGATAATGTCCTTGGGAATCAGATACAGTTACAGTGGGACACCACAACCGTGGGCCAGCATGCAGACAATGAATCACAATGACTTTGACGTTGTCAAAGGCCAAGGCGATTAGGAGCCTTGGATGGGAAAATGCCACCCTGATGGTGAGGCAGACAAAGGAATTGGGAAGACTTGAAAACAAAACTTACACAGGGCCAAACTTACATTAAGGCAGGGACACTATGATACCGGAGCAGGAAATCACTAACCCACAGATTTTAACAATGATCAAGGTAATGCAGGCAAAAAGAGTGTCTTTGACACCTGTTCTGGGACAAAGACATACTCAAACTGAGATTGAGATACACTGAAAAAGGGAGATCCTAACGTGGTCTTTACACTAGGGACACCTAAGGGCATATTTATACTATGTTTGCACCGAATTACGTCATTTTATTTTACTCCAAATTCGATGCAAAATTAACTCCATATTTATACTTTGGCGCAGGACCCGTCAAGCACCAAAATTAGGGAGTATAAGTCATTTTTTGGACGTGGAAACCTACCTTGCCGTAATGAGATGCAAAGTAGGTGTTCCCGTGCAAACAAATGACTCTACAGCCTTACCGCCATATTTATACTCCCGTGCAAAAATGGTGCACGTTGGAAGCAGGGGGTCAAGAAATGAGGCAAAGCTTGCTTTGCCCCCTTTTTTAACTACTGGGTCAGGGCCGGCGTTAGGAGATCTGTGGGCCTATTGGAACACCATGGAATAAGCCCAGAGGTGCCCTCCCCAAGCCCCAAGGGACACCCCTTGTCTTTTCTTTCTCATGTGGTGTGGATGGTTTTGCGTCAGAAAATGACTCTAGGCAGGTTAGAGTAATTTTTTTCACTCTCACCTGCCTAATGTTTTTTTGTGCAAAACCCCCTTCTCCATACTGCCAGCCCCACCCGACTAACGTCTCTTTTTTTTTTTTTACACTAGCCTACCCTTTTCACAGGCTTGCACTATTCCATAAATATGGTGCCCGGCTGGTGCACAGAAATGGTGCGAGCCGGTGCTAAACTAAAACTAAAAAGTATAAATCAGGGTCCTGGACTCTGGGATTGGAATACTATGACAATTGGGAAGAGAAGACACAAATAAGAGAAAGGTCCACCACTGAGTTGAAAAAAACTTTGACACTGGGCCAGGAAAATTCTGATACTGGGACATAGAGCTGTTGACACATTGACACCAACATATGCAGATAAGAACAATGACTAGCACATGAACCAAAATGGACAACTCCACTGCTGAGTATTGTTGCAAGAGCTAACACACCTTTGGAAATTTCTAGGAGACAGGGCACACAACACACTGAACACACTTGCATGGAAGTTAGTTGAGGTCACAAAAAAGGGTTCAAAACACTAGCATGGCTGCTGAGACACAGAGACATGAACACTGTAATGGCAAGCAAAGGACACCAGAACACAGAGACAGGCACACTCAGACATTGGGAACGGAAGACATGGCCAGTGACATTTCAAGCACATCAACACAGGGACACACTGCTATTGGGACAGGGACACAAGTAAATTCTGAAAGTGGAAGAGTAAAATACAAGCAATGACTAAGCACATAATACACCAAACACTAACACCATTGCTAGAGAAGGTGGTGGGACCTAACCCAGAAACACAGAATTAGTGAGCACATAACTCACTATACATTTGTATGGATTATGGAGAAGGCTGCAAAATCCAACCCTTTTGGGGGTCCTGCTGTATAGAAACCCATAACCTTTAGACAACATTTATCATTTCAAGCACCCACTAGCATCTAGAAACAATGTCAGTGGTAGTGGTGCACTGTATAAAATCTATCTCACACAACAGAACACAACAGAACTGTTTTTTAGGTCTCAAAGGCAGACATCCATTGTCTGTGTTGTTGAAAATTATTGTGTACACTAACAATACTAGAGATGGCTTTGATTCGGCTACTGCTTAGCATTGACTGGCTTTTTGTAACTCTCATTTGCTTTCTTCTTAGTTAATGGCTTTCCTTCCTATTCTTGTGTTTGTTCCCCTGATGGAGCACAGCTCCTTTACCACTCATTTGATTGGATGTCTTTCATCTTTCCATGGCTTTGCATCGGGGAACTACTTTTTTCTTTTGCTTTCTGCACTCAAAGGTAGTCCATGTGTTTTCTTGCTCTCTTCACCATCTTCTCTGGTTGTTGGTTCCATCTTCATCATCATGCTCTTCTTGTTATTCCCCCCCCATCATGTCTATTGCTCTCCATACCGCTACATATCTGTCTCTGCTTCTTTTTTAACACAACTCCCCCTCTTCCAGCCCACCACATAGCCTGTTGCTTCTCCACCGCCATTGCTAAATGACTTTTATCAGCATCATTCATTTGATCATCAGCTTCCTTACTGCCTCTTGTGGGTCCTCGTGCTCCTAATTTTTTTTTTTTTTTTTTTACTTTGTGGAGCACCTGGAAGTTTACATTTAGTACCAGGCCGCTCGCTTCACTAAATTAACTTTCCCACATGTTTTATATAGTCTTAAATGTACTGCTACAAATTGGGTTTTCACCATCTGTGACCATTAATTAAAGTAAACATGTGGCCGCCACATCAGGATGTATGTGTGCACATTGTATGGTGACACATGCAAATCACACTGAGGGCAAAATAAACTTGCCACATCGTAATGTATGTACGGGCACAAGTGGTGGCACATATACATGAAGGTGCATGCAGGTCTCATCATGCTGGGGCCAGTTATTGGCCATTATTTTGATCACTTTTCAAAGACTCGACCTATTGACTTTGTCAATTCTTCTATAAATCTGTGGCCACTTTACTATAGTTGTCGTAAAGACTCGGCCTATTGACTTTGCCAATGCTTCTATAAATCTGTGGTCACTTTATTATAGTTCTCGTAAAGTTCGAAGCCACTGATTGTCCTTTATTAAAATCTCATAGGTTTACTAGTGGTCCTCTTGCAGGGGAAAGTGTATGCACTCCATAGTTCAGAGCAGAAATAGATATGAACATGTTTATTCACATTTATTGGTCTTGGCTTGTCATTAGGCCACATTTTGGAATCAAAGGATCAACCTACTTTGTTTCTTCACCCGCCACCACTAGGTGTGAGTTTCTTGCCTGTTTCTGAGCCGTAATCATATCCATTATACAAATAATAATACAATCGTGGTATTCCCTTCCCCTTTTGAACCCTTTCCTAGGTGCAAGAATTGATAACAGGCAGCAAATCAACCAAATAATTTTAGCAGAGTTTTTTTTCATTCAATGACTTTCACCATTACCTACTTGCGTGACCTTCAGTAGAAGGAAATCATAATTGAAAATATGGAATTTGGCGTGGAGGGTTAAGATTGTACTTCTTATTGTAAAGTGTTGAAAAGGTCCAGAAAACAGTCATTGTAACTTTTAATGAGTAAAACATGATAGAGAGGAAAGGGCTTTGCGTTTCAGAGTGAATTATGGCTGACCAGAGTAGCTGTAGCGAGACAGAGTTACTCCTCTACAGACCCCTCTGCCCTCAACCATCACCATCCCTCCGCACTTTACCCGCTCCCTCAGTCAACAGGCGTCACGTAAAACTCCCTATACCTATAGCATAAAACAAGGAAATAATGAGACTGCATATTTGGAGGTCTAATGGATTTATAGCTGTTGTGATAGCCTCCACATTTTAAAGAGCTCTGTGGCACGACATACCCCAATTTACCACATATAGGAATGCAAATGCGACATAAATCACCTGGATGTCTACACACTCCTAAGGCATAGCCACCTATCACAAGTGTAATCCAGTGCATGTTGACATTCCCAATGAGTTCACACAAGACTCCAGAGCTTCGTGGATTCATGGATGTTGCAACAGTTTTAATGCTGATGTGCTGGGGTTTCTCCCAAAGGAATTTCAAGGGGAATTATCTTTAAGCCTTGTGAAACAAGTATACCTAAGGGTCAATTCCTCATAATAGAACACGGATATTTGTAAACGGTTTCACCAGGGCCAAAATGTTTGGTCTGTGGTGTGACCAAGGGCCGCACTGATGCCAGCAGGGTTGCGGTGGGGTGGAGGGGTGCTGAAAGGTCGGTATAGGAGGAGTGAAGCATGTACATCTGGTGTGCTGAATTGCACAATATGTAACCAGGAACCTGGGATCAATCCCGGCTTTCCCACTTGACCAAACTCTGTGATGGTAGGCAATTGATTTATCTCACTTTCCCTCCTTTTCCTTCATTATCACATAGAAGAGGACTTAGAAATACACAACATCAGGATGTGCACTGTTTGAAACCTTTTCCTGTGTATGATTTAATAAACTGTAATGTTGTCCAAGTACAATAGCAACCCAGCCCACCCAAAGAGTGTACATAACAAGTGACTTGCCTCTTAGGGCCATATGTCCGAACACATTTTCGCATAGACACAGAATGGTTAAGTTCCTTTCGTACATCTGGCCCTAGTTCGCTATTGCGATTGTTGTCAGTGTGGGTGGAAGGAAGCATGAATGTTTCTTAAATTCATGCTTGAAAAATATCACTTCAAAAAACACTTTTCAAAGTACTGATATTATCTCAAGTACTCAGGTGAAATAGCTCTGCATGTCAATGAGATATCTTTTTGAATTTTGAAGAAACATGTATATTTTCATGGGATTGCTGCAAGAAGTCTCTAAAAATGAGTCTTCCTAAAGTTAAGTGGTGCAGAAACCTTAGTTACTTCCTTTCTTTAACTTCAATTACTTTAAAAACAAAGGTTTGCCCATTTATTTAACATCGTCTTAATGTTAGGGCCAATTTGGGTAAATAGCAGACCAGTGCTGCTGATAACCGGGGGGCCTCATCTTAAGGTCCGGATAGCCGCATGTGGCCACCAGGCCGTACTTTGAGTATCAATGTAATAGATGTTATGGGTCTGGTGGTTCAATGGTCTAATGGATCCAATACAGAAAAAGGTGTTAGACTCCATGGAGCTGGGTAATAATAAGTACCTGTTATTCATAATGAAGATGCTACAAGGGCAGAGAATAAACACACTATTTCGCATGCTACATCATATCTAGGATGGAGGAAGTGTACGCATTTCTCAAACGCCCTACATCTCACTTGTGACTGTGGTTATGCTTTTAGGAGATTTGTGTGTTGCTTTCCTTTAATAATTTGTCTGTGATCACTGATCCTGTGTTTGATATTGAAGTGCTTACATTTAGGGGACCTTGACTACAATTCAATATAAAGGGAATAGATTTACTGATATTGTTTGCTTCTTTAATTCATAAAGTGACACAATCTGGTGCAAGGTGCTGCACTGGGATTAACTTTCCAGCACTAATCCTAATTTGCATTGGAAAATAGCCTTAAAGTAATACAAAGGAATGCTTTCTGTTTCTTTTTGCTACTTTGCATCCAGGGGTGCTCCATTGTTGCTTCTTATGCAACTACACATGGACCTGGATGCAAAACCACTACCTACTAAAACAGGCAGAGAGGACTCCAAAAATGAATTTCTTTTCGAGGGCAGACATAACATTTGAGAACGGTTTTCTTTTCTCAAAATGTTTCCAAAATTCCATATGTGCTGCACTGTACAGCACACATACAAAGTGGGAAAACTTTTAAATTATGTCTAAGCATAGTATTTCGAACTTCCAGTACAAAACCTTTGCTAGACATCACTGTAGTGCAAGGGTGTGTATGCCAAAATGAAATGTGCCCGCCTAGAGGGAGAAACAGCACCATATTATAGTAGATATGGTGCTGTTCCCCTCTCCCCCTTTCAAGCAGTACAGCATTGCAATTTGTGTTGCTGTGATGCTTTGCATGAACACTTGAGGCCTGATTTCAAGGCTGGTGGTCCTTAGACCGACGGGAACAAGGAATACAATGTTCCCGCCGGTTAGCCTAGCGGGGACATTGTAATGTGCTTGGGGATGGACGCCACCGGTATGACAGTGACGTCCTCCCTGCGGCTTTGGCGGTCTACTTTTAGGACCCCCAAAGTCTTAATGAAACCCTTAGTAAATCTGCAGCAAAGAATGTTATTGGTATGACAAGTCAGACAACTGTTGCCAAAGTCATTATATCAAAGATGTTAAATATTACGGTCTGCACACATCATTTTCCAGCTGCTTTGAAACCCATGTTTTATATATTATGGCCCTCATTGCGACCCTGGCGGTCGATGATAAAGTGGCGGTAATACAGGCAACAGGCTGGCGGTAACTACAGCCAAATTATGACTATGGCGGAAAGATCTCTGAAAGACAGCCAATGTACCACACGGACTGCCAGGGCAGAAACAACAGCCACCATGGCGGCAGCCGCCTACAGCCAGGGGGAGTTCAATGTTCCATCCACCATATTAAGACACTGCAAACCGCCACCTTTTACGGTGTGGTTCAAATGACATCAAAAGCCTGGCAGTTACTGAGCTCAGAAGTGACTCACCATTGGAGACCCAGGAAAGAACCACACCCCATGGAACCCAAACTGCATGTTTTTCTGATGATATTCTATGTTCTGCTCCACCACGAACACCAACGCCAGAGAAGACGACAACGGGGAGTACAGCCACCTAGCACACAAGTGGGGGGAGGAAAACGAGAGTGACACACACACACGCACAACAGGCACTCCACACAAGCACACCATACACACAGCCAGATACACTACAAAAACAATTTCTCCCGTAA
Organism: Pleurodeles waltl; assembly: GCF_031143425.1. Lineage (NCBI taxonomy): Eukaryota > Metazoa > Chordata > Amphibia > Caudata > Salamandridae > Pleurodeles > Pleurodeles waltl. The sequence continues at coordinate 1,412,209,613 of NC_090445.1, read as the reverse complement.
TTAAGCTGAATATTGCAAGGACGAAATGATTTTGCCAAACTGTTTGTGATAAGATCAACACAGTAGAAATAATAAGTTAGGCAAGATGACAGATATATACATATTTACAGAAAAAGGGACACAGCCCAGTCCTTAATTTGCGTGGGCCACATGGCCATTGCCCAAAGTCCAAAGCGCCACTTGTCACCTGCTTCAATACAGAGACAACACTGCTGGGGCATCAGCTGGTAAATAGGCAGGCACCTCAGGGGAGTGGGGAGGCACCTCAGTTGGGAGATGAAACAAGACCACTGGTTCTGGAGGGGGCAACCTGCCTTGTGCTTGATCCTGGGGAGTGATGGGCCACAGTCTCTCATGTGGGTGTCTTGCCCAATCGTTCTGGATGGGGCAACATGCCCTGTGCTTGATCCAGGGGAGTGATAGGTCACAGTCTCTCAGGTGGGTATCTTGCCCACTGGTTCTGGATGGGGCAACATGCCCTGTGCTTCAGCCTGGGGAGTGATGGGCCACAGTCTCTCATGTGGGTCTTTCAAAGAAAGAGAACACACTACCTACACTCCAGCAACAAAGTATGACCCAAAGCATCCTGGTGAATTAGTGGCACTTAAACCTGAGAAGACATTTGGCGGCATTCCAAGCAAGACCCTAGTCTACGCTGCTCCCTGCTGATGTTGGGCAAAACCCAGAAACATGTGTACAGGGATATACAGCACTTGCTGCACCTGCGGAGGTGAAAGACTCTTTTTACTTTTTGAACGGACTACAAATCGACTGCCTTGACCATGATGCTTTGGGGTAATACTTTGTTGCTGGAGTGCAGGCAGTGTGCTCTCTTTTTTTTAAACTGTCTTTTGACGGTTCCCTTGAGCCACGGCTGACGAGCCTTGGGAGGCATCTGTGTTCCATGAGCGGTACTTAACCCTGAGAGCACATTTGGCGGCATTCCAAGCAAGCCCTTAGTCCACGCTGCTCCCTGCTGGTGACGGACTAAACCCAGAAACACGTGTACAAGGATGTACAGTACTTGCTTCACCTAAGGAGGTGAAAGACTCTTTACTTTTTGAACCAACTACAAATCGACTGCATTTACCATGATGTTTTGGGGTTATACTTTGTTGCTGGAGTGCAGGCAGTGTGCTCCCTGTCTTTGAAACTGTCTTTTGACGGCTCCCTTGAACCATGGCTGACGAGCCTTAGGAGGAACCTGTGCACCATGAGCGGTACTTAAACCTGAGAAGACATTTGGAGGCATTGCAAGCAAGCCCTTAGTCCATGGTGCTCCCTGCTCATGACATGCTAAACCCAGAAACACGTGTACAGGGATATACAGCACTTGCTGCACCTACGGAGGTGAAAGACTCTTCTTACTTTTTGAATGGACTACGAATCAACTGCATTTACCATGATTCTTTGGGGTTTTACTTTGTTGCTGGAGTGCGGACAGTGTGCTCCCTCTCTTTGAAACTGTCTTTTGACGGCTCCCTTGAGCCACAGCTGACGAGCCTTAGGAGGCACCTGTGCACCATGAGTGGTACTTAAACCAGAGAAGACATTTGGCGGCTTTCCAGACAAGCCCCTAGTCCACGCTGCTCCCTGCTGATGACGGACTAAACCCAGAAACATGTGTACAAGGATATACAGCACTTGCTGCAACTACGAAGGTGAAAGACTCTGTTTACTTTTTTAACGGACTGCGAGTGGACTGCATTTACCATGATGCTTTGGGGTTATACTTTGCTGCTGGAGTGCAGGCAGTGTGCTCCCTGACTTTGAAACTGTCTTTTGATGGCTCTCTTGAGCCACAGCTGACGAGCCTTAAGAGGCACCTGTGCACCAAGAGCGGTATGTAAACCTGAGAAGACATTTGGCGGCATTCCAAGCAAGCCCCTAGTCCACGGTACTCACTGCTAATGATGGACTAAACCCAGAAACACGTGTACAGGGATGTACAGCACTTGCTGCACCTACGGAGGTCAAAGACTCTTTTTACTTTTTGAACGGACTACGAATCGACTACATTTACCATGGTGCTTTGGGGTATATACTTTGTTGCTGGAGTGCAGGCAGTGTGCTCCCTCTCTTTGAAACTGTCTTTTGACGGCTCCCTTGAGCCACAGCTGAAGATCCTTGGGAGGCACCTGTGCGCCATGAGCAGTACTTAAACGTGGGAAGACATTTGGCGGCATTCCAAGCAAGCCCCTGGTCCACCCTGCTCCCTGCTGATGACGGGCTAAACCCAGAAACACGTGTACAGGGATATACAGCATTTTCTGCACCTACGGAGGTGAAAGACTCTTCTTGCTTTTTGAAGGGGCTATGAATCAACTGCATTTACCATGATGCTTTGGGATTATACTTTGTTGCTGAAGTGCAGGCAGTGTGCTCCCTCTCTTTGAAACTGTCTGTTGACGGCTCCCTTGAGCCATGGCTGATGAGCCTTGGGAGGCACCTGTGCGCCACGAGCGGTACTTAAACCTGAGAAGACATTTGGCGACATTCCAAGCAAGCTCCTAGTCCACTCTGCTCCCTGCTGATGACAGGCTAAACCCAGAAACATGTGTACAGGGATATACAGCACTTGCTGCACCTACGGAGTTGAAAGACTCTTTTTACTTTTTGAACGGACTATGAATCAACTGCATTTACCATGATGCTTTGGGATTATACTTTGTTGCTGGAGTGCAGGCAGTGTGCTCCCTCTCTTTGAAACCATATTTTTGCAGCTCCTTTGAGCCACAGCTGACAAGCCTTGGGAGGCACCTGTGCGCCAGGAGCGGTACTTAAACCTGAGAAGACCTTTGGCGGCATTCCAAGCAAGCCCCTAGTCCACTCTGCTCCCTGCTGATAATGGACTAAACCCAGAAACATGTATACAAGGATATACAGTACTTGCTGCACCTACGGAGGTCAAAGACTCTTTTTACTTTTTGAACAGACTACGAATCGACTGCATTTACCATTATGTTTTGGGGTTATACTTTGTTGCTGGAGTGCAGGCAGAGTGCTCCCTCTCTTTGAAACTGTCTTTTGACGGCTCCCTTGAACCACAGCTGATGGGTCTTGGGAGGCACCTGTGCGCCATGAGCGGTACTTAAACCTGAGAAGACATTTGGCGGCATTCCAACCAATCCCTTAGTCCACGCTGCTCCCTGCTCATGACGGGCTAAACCCAGAAAAAAGTGAACAGGGATATACAGCACCTGCTGCACCTACGGAGGTGAAAGACTCTTTTTACTTTTTGAACAGACTACGAATCAACTGCATTTACTGTTATTCTTTGGGGTTATACTTTGTTACTGGAGTGCAGGCAGTGTGCTCCCTCTATTTGAATCTGTCTTTTGACGGCTCCCTTGAGCCATGGCTGATGAGCCTTGGGAGGCACCTGTGCGCCACAAGTGGTACTTAAACCTGAGAAGACATTTAACGGCATTCCAAGCAAGCTCCTAGTCCACACTGCTCCCTGCTGATGACGGACTAAACCCAGAAACGTGTACAAGGATGTACAGCACTTGCTGCACCTACGGAGGTGAAAGACTCTTTTTACTTTTTGAACGGACTACAAATCAACTGCATTTACCATGATGCTTTGGGGTTATACTTTGGGCAGTGTGCTCCCTCTCTTTGAAACTGTCTTTTGATGGCTCCTTTGAGCCATGGCTTACGAGCCTTGGGAGGCACCTGGGCGCCCTGAGCGGTATTTAAACATGAGAAGACATTAGACGGCATTCCAAGCAAGCCCCTACTCCACGCTGCTCCCTGCTCATGACGGACTAAACCCAGAAACACGTGTACAGGGATATACAGCACTTGCTGTACCTACGGTGGTGGAAGACTCTTTTTACTTTTTGAACGGACTACGAATAAACTGCATTTACCAAGATGCTTTGGGATTATACTTTGTTGCTGGAGTGCAGGCAGTGTGCTCCCTCTCTTTGAAACCATCTTTTGACGGCTCCCTTGAGCCACAGCTGACGAGCCTTGGTAGGCACCTGTGCGCCAGGAGCGGTACTTAAACCTGAGAAGACATTTGGCGGCATTACAAGCAAGCCCCTAGTCCACTCTGCTCCCTGCTGATAATGGACTAAACCCCAAAACAAGTGGACAGGGATATACAGCACCTGCTGCACCTACGGAGGTGAAAGACTCTTTTTACTTTTTGAATGGACTATGAATCAACTGCAGTTACCGTTATTCTTTGGGGTTATACTTTGTTACTGGAGTGCAGGCAGTGTGTTCCCTCTCTTTGAATCTGTTTTTTGACTGCTCCCTTGAGCCACGGCTGATGAGCCTTGGGAGGCACCTGTGTGCCATGAGTGGTACTTAAACCTGAGAAGACATTTGGTGGCATTCCAAGCAAGCCCCTAGTCCACACTGCTTCCTGCTGATGACAGACTAAACCCAGAAACATGTGTACAAGGATATACAGCACTTGCTGCACCTACGGAGGTGAAAGAATCTTTTTACATTTTGAACAGACTGTGAATCGACTGCATTTACCATGATGCTTTGGGGTTATACTTTGTTGCTTAAGTGCAGGCAGTGTGCTCCCGGTCTTTGAAACTGTCTTTTGACATCTCCCATGAGCCACGGCTGACAAGCCTTGGGAGGCACCTGTGCGCCATGAGTGGGTACTTAAACCTGAGAACACATTTGGTGGCATTCCAAGCAAATCCCTAGTCCATGCTACTCCCTGCTGATAATGGGCTAAACCCAGAAACAAGTGTACAGGTATATACAGCATTTGCTGTCCCTACGGAGATGAAAGACTCTTTTTACTTTTTGAACGGACTATGAATCGACTACATTTACCATGATGCTTTGGGATTATACTTTGTTGCTGGAGTGCAGGCAGTGTGCTCCCTCTCTTTGAAACTGTCTTTTGATGGCTCCCTTCATCCACGGCTGGCGAGTCTTGGGAGGCATCTGTGCGCCATGAGCGGTACTTAAACGTGGGAAGATATTTAGCGGCATTCCAAGCAAGCTCCTTGTCCACTCTGCTCCCTGCTGATGACAGGCTAAACCCAGAAACACGTGTACAGGGATATACAGCACTTGCTGCACCCATGGAGGTGAAAGACTCTTTTTACTTTTTGAACGGACTACGAATCAACTGCATTTACCATGATGCTTTGGGGTTATACTTTGTTGCTGGAGTGCAGGCAGTATGCTCCCTCTCTTTAAAACTGTCTCATGTGGGTGTCTTGCCCAGTGGTTCTGGATGGTGCAACATGCCCTGTGTTTGATCCTGGGGAGTGATGGGCCACAGTCTTTCATGTGGGTGTCTTGCCCACTGGCTGTGGATGGGGCAACATGCCCTGTGCTTGATCCTGGGGAATGATGGGCCACAGCCTCTCAGGTGGGTGTCTTGCCCACTGGTTCTGGATGGGGCAACATGCCCTGTGCTTGATCCTGGGGAATGATGGGCCACAGTCTCTCAGGTGGGTGTCTTGCCCACTGGTTCTGGATGGGGCAACATGCCCTGTGTTTGATCCTGGGGAGTGATGGGCCACAGTCTCTCAGGTGGTTGTCTTTCCCCTCTGGTTCTGGAGAGGGCAGGCCGCACTGCAGCCCATGGAAGGAGTATTACATAGCGTCCACCGGCGGTGATGGCTGCACACTGGTGGTGCTGCTGGTGGGGGAAGGCTCCTGTACATCCCCTGCACCCTCGGACAGATGCTCAGTGGTGGTGCTGCTGGTGGGGGGAGGCTCCTGCACATCCCCTGCACCCTCAGACGTATGCACAGTGGTTGTGCTACTGGTGCGGGGAAGCTGCTGCACATCCCCTGCACCCTCGGACGGCTGCACAGTGGTGGTGCTGCTGGTGTGGGTAACCTCCTGCACATCCCCTGTACCAGAGGCTCCTGCACATCCCCTGTACCCTCGGATGGATGCACAATCTTGGTTGGTGGTGGGGGCTCTGTCACAGTTGCTGGTCCAGGCTCCTTGCCCTTCCTGCCTGCTGGTGCAGGCTCCTTGCTCTTCCTGCAGGCACCTTGGCCTTTTGGGTGGCAGGTGCAGGCTCCTTGGCCTTTCGGTGTGGCAGGTGCAGGCACCTTGGCCTTTTGGGAGGCATGTGCAGGCTGCTTGCCCTTCCTGCCTGCTGGGACAGGCTCCTTCCCCTTTAGACTGGCTGGAGCAGGCTCCTTCTCTTTCAGTACATGTGGCCTGGATCCCTTTCTACCACGAGTGGGTGCAGTTAGGACTGGGCCTGTGGACTGTGTGGCTGAGGTGCTTGCCTGGGTTTGTGATACCCTGGCCATATGTGCAGTATGGGGGTAGGGGTAGGGAAGAGGTCAATGGTGGATAGGAACAGTTTTTTTAGGGACATTGGGGCGGGAAGAGGGAGAAGGAATGGGAGTGGAGGATGAGGGAGTGGTTGTTGGATGTGTCTGTCTGCTGGATTGGGGTGCAGGTTCATGGGCTGTATGCTGTTGTGAGGTGGATGGCTGTTGGGTGTCTGAGTGCTTGCGGTTGCGTACTTTAGGAGGGGGCAGACACAGTGGGAGAGGAAACAGGGGACGTGTGCATGGATGTTGTGGAGGTGTCTGCCAGTGAGGTGTGTGTTCTGGTTGGTGTGGTGATGATGCTGGTAGTGGATCATGATGTAGTGCATGCAGGTGTGAATGTAGATGTGGCTGGGAGGGAGGTGGCTGAGGGGGAAAGAGTGAAAATAGTGGATGTTGTTGTGTCTGCAACTGGATGGTGTTTGTGTGAAGTGAGGTGCTTGTGTATGCATTTGACACTCTTGGGTGTTGTCTTGTGTGCATGCTCATCTGTATTTGTTCCTGGGATAGGTTAAGGTTGAGGAGAAAGGGACTGGGCAGTGGAAGTTCGAGGAGGGATGGTAGAAACAGAGACAATGGCTGCCAGCAGAGAGGAGGCCAGAGCCTGAATCGATCTCTGTTGGGCCGCCAATCCAGTGTGAATGCCCTCCAGGAATGAATTAGATTGTTACATCTGGGCTGCCAGCCCATGGATAGCATTCACAAAGGTTGACTGCCCTACAGAGATGGATCTCAGGTGGTCAATAGCCTCTTCACTCAGGGCAGCAGGGCTCGCTGGGGCAGGGCCTGATGTGCCTGGGGTGAAGGAGATGCGCACCCTCCTGGGTGAGCGGGCACAGGCAACTCACTGAGGGGCTGCTGGGAGGGTGGTGCTGGTACGGGGGTGACGGATGTGCCTGTAGCTGGGGTGGTCACAGAAGTGTCAGCCACCACCAGGGAGCTTCCATCAGAGGATGTATCTGTGTCTGAACTGTCCCCTCAAGTCTCTGCCGTGGTGCTCCCCTCGCCCTCCATCCCACTGGTGCCCTCACTATCGGTGGACTTTGCCTCCTGGGTCCTGTGGGATGCAGCTCCGTCCATCGCCGGTGCCTCTGCTCCTATACCAGATGATGCTAATACACATAAGGACAGGATGACAAAACAAGATGGGGGGGAAGAAGACAAAGGATTCACTGGGTCAATGGCTGCACCAATATTACCTTTGGCATACACAGCACCCTCACACACTGGGAACAGGCCTACACACTATGCATTGCACTACCAGAGAAATAGCTTGGCACCAAGGCTTGGGGAGGGGCATACACCACCAAATGCAGCACACCTGGGAACCATGCAGCCCTGACCAGTAGTGGATGCCTACGAGCTAGGTAGTAGGATTATCCCTTCAGAACCCTATTCACCAGGGGACCTACGCTGCACTGTTAGGTCTGGCCTAGGGGGGCCCACTGACACACATCCCTCACCTGGATACCACCCTACAATGCGTAAGTTGTAATGAGGGGCACTGTACTTACCCCTTGTGGGTGCTGCGATGCCGTCAAGCACCCATTAGGGCTCAAGATAGGCCCACCATACCCAATCCCATCACCATTTCCCCATACATGGCCCAGCACACAACCTGTACGCCGCCAAGAGGACATCCACCCACCCCCCTTACACGAGACCTTCGCACACACAACTCCATGCATTCATGCCACATGCTTCGTGCTCACAGTGTACTCACCTTTTGGTCTGGAGGCCCATACAGATGTCCGTACTGGGGTAGGACCCCATCCACCAGTCTTTCCAACTCCTCCAAAGTGAAGGCTGGGGACCTTTCTCCGGTCACACAGGCCATAGTAGGTTCCAGACACAGATCACAGCAGCACATGCAGTGCATGTCCTCTCCTATGGAAGGTCAGGTAGCAAGTGAGGAATATGATAGAAAATGGTGGTCATGTCCATAGCGGTGCATACCGTCACTGCCAGTGTAGATCACCATTGGCCACTGTACCCCATAGGGCCCAATGTTAGCCAATGAGGAGTTGAACAGCGGTTTCCGACTGCCTCCCGCAACGGCGCATAACGTTAGAGGAATTACCTCACTTTCACCTGTCCCTCTACACAGGATAGGCAAATGCCATTTCAGGTGGGGGCAGGCCCTGGAATAATGCTGCATCACAGGAGATATTAGCACATACTGGGCAAATCACAATAACCCATTGCATGTTTACAGGATGCAAAGTACTGTTGTAGCTCCATTGTTCAGTTTGTGATCGGCTCCTCACTCTTTTGTCCCTTAGATTCCTAACGCTGCGGATGAATAGGAGATGGAGACATACCCCCGTGTACAGACCTCTGGTGGACTTGGCAACACTGGAGGACAGGCACATTATCCTCACCTACAGACTTGACAGGGCTACATTCACAGAGCTGTGTGCCCAGTTGCAACCTGACCTGATATCTGCTATCCGTTACCCCACTGGGATCCCCCTCTTGTGCAAGTGCTATCAGTACTCCATTTCCTGGAAACTGGTTCTTTCCACGTGACAGTCGGCTTGGCAGCAGAAATGTCACAGCCAATGTTCTCAGTAGGGCTGACAAGAGTGTTGTCTACCCTGATAAAACACATGTGCAGCTACACTGTTTTCCCCCAGGTTTAAGATTAACTGGGGTGGTTGATGGAACACATATTGCATTTGTCGCCCCCCGGCAGAATGAAGAAGTGTACAAGAATCATAATAGTTTTCACTCCATGAATGTTCAGATGGTGTGCTTGGTGGACCAGTGCATCTCCCACGTCAATGCTAAGTATCCAGGGTCGGTGCATGATGCCTTTGTCCTGAGGAATAGCAGCATCCCAAATGTGATGACCCAACTACAGAAGCACAGGGTGTGGCTAATAGGTGAGCCCTGGTTCCCACCCAGCAGATGTTGGTGTATGGGTATGGTGTGGGCCACATAGGATAGTGTATGGCTAAATGTTGTATCTCAATATTTGCAGGTGACTCTGGTTGCCCAAACCTATCATGGCTGCTGACCCCTGTGAGGAATGCCAGACCAAGAGGAGTAGAACGTTATAATGAGGCACATGGGCAAACCAGAAGGATCATTGAAAGGACCTTTGGCCTTCTAAAAGCAAGGTTTTGGTGCCTCCATCTAACAGGTGGATCCCTGTGCTACTCACCAAAGAAGGTCTGACAGACAGTGGTGGCATGCTGCATGTTGCATAACCTGGCCCTCAGATGCCATGTCCCATTCCTGCAGGAGGAGGAGGCTGGCGATGCCCGTGTGGCAGCAGTAGACCCTGTGGACAGTGAGGATGAGGACAACAGAACATATGTGATCCGACAATACTTCCAATGACACACAGGTAGGACAGTGTTACTTCACATTTCAATGACTTTTGTTTTAATTTGTGTGGCAATGGCATGCTGATATTTTCAACTTCTAGGTCCGCTTACTGTTCCCTCTGGCAATTCATTTAGCAGATGTTGGTGACCTGACATATACTCCTTGTGTGATTACTACCGCCAGCTACAGGTCATTAATCTATGCTCATTCTCTGTAAAGTTGATTTGCAATGTTTGTACCTGTAACAATGAATGCATATTTCATATACATGACATACTCCAAATGGTGTTTATTGAAGTGCTAATATATAGAGGGGCAAGTGCAATTAGACGGGGTGATGATGGAGGAAAGTCCAGGGGATTGTTCCAGTCTGTTTGTAGCACAGGTTGATTGTCCAAGGGTACATACGAAGGGGAGCAATGGCAGTTCAATGTGGACAGGGTGACAGAGTGGGACACAATGGTGACAATCAGGAGAGTCTCATTTCCTGACGGGGTCTTGGCAATTGTCTCTGGCTTCTGTCTAGATCTCAGGGAATGTTGCGGGGTGGTTAACCTTCTGCAGAGGGAGCGGTGCTGGTGGCCTGTGAGTCCTGTGGTGGGGCCTCCTGACCCTAGCGGAGGTGGAAGGCTGTTCTGATGTCTGGCTAGTGGCAGGGACCCGCTGGTGTGAGACTGCCTCCTTCATAATGTTGGCCATGTCTGCCAGCACCCCTGCAATGAAGATCAGGGTGTTGTTAATGACATGCAAGTCCTCCCTGATCCCCTGGTACTGTCCCTCCTGCAGCCGTCTGTTCTGCACATTGCCCAAGATCCTGCCCATCGTGTCCTGGGAATGTTGATAGGCTCCCGGGATCCCGGCGAGTGCCTCCTGGAGAGTCGCTTTCCTGGGCTTGTCCTCCCCCTGGCACACAGCAGTCCTCTCAGTGTCCCTGTTGGCCTGTGCCTCTGTCCCCTGAACTGTGTGCCCACTGCCACTGACCCCAGGTCCATGATCATCTTGGGGACGAGGTGTACCCTGGGGTCCCAGTAGAGGTGGACACACTGCTGATTGACGTGTTCTGGGGACAGAGGTATGGGTACGCTGGGTGGGTGCTGTGGTGGTGTTTCCTGATTGGGGAGGCTCTGTGGTGGTGTATGACTGGGCCTGGGTAACCGGCTGTCCAGTGGTCCCTGAATGGCCAGGTAGGTCATCCAGATCCTGAAGACCAGAGTTGCTGTCACCACTGTTGGCCTCTTCAGTTGGGGGACTGGAGAGTGCTGGCACCTCCTCTCTGCTGACATTGGCTGGGGTACCTATGGGGATGTAAATGATGTGTTATGGTTTCTGTGTCTGGCATACTGTACATCTGTGGCTTCCCCTCTTTGGTTGGATTTGCCCTGCCAGCTTTCATTTGTGTATGTTAGTGTATGGTGGGATAGTTAATTCTCTATAGTGTGCATGCTTTAGTGATGAGTGCCCCTGCAGGGCTGTGAGGGGTTTTCATGCATTGGTACAGCCTGCAGGGCTTGGCATTGGGATGAGTGAGATGTGATGGTGGGGTGTGTGGGAAGTAGTAGAATGATGGGAGTGAGGGTGAGGGTATGTGATGGCATGCAGGTAGGGGGGTGATAATAGTAGAGAGTTAACTTGCCAGAGTCCAGTCATCTTCTGACTCCGGCCAGGCCCTCAGGATGCAGTATTGCCAAGGCTTGCTCCTCCCATGCAGTGAGCTGTGGGGGAGCAGGTGGGGGTCCACCGCCAGTCCTCTGTACAGCAAGCTGGTGTCTTGCTGCTATGGAACATACCTCCCTCTGGAGGTCGTTCCACCTCTTCCTGATGTCATCCCAAGTTCTGGGGTGCTTTTCCACGGCATTGACCCTGTCCACAATTCTCCGCCATAGCTCCATCTTCCTAGCTATAGATATCTGTGCTCCAAATAGCTGTGGCTCTACCCTGACACTTTCCTTCACCATGACCCTTAGCTCCTCCTCTGTGAAATGGGAGTGTCTTTGTGGTGCCATGGGTGTTGTGTGATGTGTGTTGGTGAGGGTGTGTTGGGTAATGTTTTGGGGTGTGTGATGTGGAGTGGGTGAGTGGTGTATAGGTGTGAGCAGTGTGTGGCTCTAGTTGTTTCAGTGGTCTTGGTGTCTCTCTGCTCGCAATGGTTTGTAATGGTAAAGGGTTGTGGGTACTGTGGGTGTGTGTCTTATATGGTGTGGGTGTGTGGGTGTGGTGTGTGTGTATAAGTGTCACATGTGTGTTGTTTGAATTGTCCAATGTCGTGTTGTTTTGTATGTAGGTGTCCATTGTGAGCGTGGCGGTATGTACCACCAATGGTTTGACGCCGTTAAATGTCTGCTGTGGTGATTCGTGAATCATAATGTGGCATAATTCTGTTGACGTAACAGTGTGGGTTTTGATACCGCCAGTTTATTACTGCCCTTTTTTCTGGCGGATTTGTGTATGTGGCTGAATACTGACGGATTGGTGTGTCATAATATGGTGAACGGATATCCGCTGCAGTGGCGGTATGTTGCCGGCCGTCAGCGTGGCAGTAAGTGGGATTTACCACCAATGTCATAATGAGGGCCTATGTCTTTCGTAGGGGCACACATAGGCCCTCATTACAACCCTGGCAGTCGGTGATAAAGTGGCGGTAACACAGCCAACAGGCCAGCAGTAAAAAAAATGGAATCATGACCATGGTGGAAACCGCCAACACATACAGCCACTTTAACACACCGACCGCCACGGCAGTAGCAACAAGCACCGCGGTGGTAACCGCCAACAGCCAGGGGGAAGACAATGTACCACCCATAGCTTTAAAACAGGCCTATCTGCCACATTTTCCGGGGCGGTACCAACGCCATCAAAAGCACGGAGGAAACAGTACACCGAAGGGAGATGACTCACCTCTCGACACTCAAGGAAGAAGCACAACGGCATGGAGCCCGAGCTGCACTGTTTTCCAATGATGGTGTACCTTCTCATACACCAGGAACATGAACGCCGGCGAAGAGGACCACAGTGAGTACTGCACCTAGCACGCAAGGGAAGGGGGAAGGATAAAGAGAGTGACACACACACACGCAACACGCAACACCCCCACCCCCAACACCTTAGACACAAACAGATACAACAACAATACATATACACCCCGTAACCCTCAGGAATAACGCAAGGACAAAAGGAATGGATTAAAATGAGTGTAATAGTACAGTTTTAGATAAATCCGTCCTTAAACAATAAACAGTATTGTACAATATATACAAAACGAGGCACAATGCCCACTCCAAAATGTCCGTGGCCCACAGGGCCATAACATATAGGCCAAGGCCACACTTGACTCCTGCCTCAATACGGATGGAACACTGCAGGGCCATCAAGTTGAAAAAACACAGGCACCTCAGGGGGACGGGGAATGGGGGGCACCTCAGCCGGAAGATGGTACAATGTCTCTAAAGTGGATGGCTTCTTTCACTGCTTCTGGAGGGGGCTTTGTGCCCAGTGTGCTACATCCTGGGGAGGATGGGGTGAGTGGATGGCTTCTTCCACTGGTTCTGTAGGGGGCTTTGCGCCCAGTGCGCTTCATCCTGCCAAGGAGGGTGTGAGTGGATGCCTTCTTCCACTGGTTCTGGAGGTCCTCCTTCCTGTTGCTGGCTGTCCTTCTTGCCCTTGCTAGGTGGCGGACCCTTCTTGGTCTTGGCAAGTGGTGCTGGCACACTGGCTGTGCTGACGGGTGCCTCCTTGGAGCCTCTCACACCTGCAGTAGCTGCAGAAACCACAGTGGCCATGGCCTGGGTGGCTGAGGTGCTGAGCTGGGTTCTGGCCACCTTGGTCCGAAGTGAAGGACGGGGGGAGGGGTAGGGAATAGGGCAAGGGCAGTGAAGAAAAGCTTTTAGGGACACTGGGGCAGGAAGAGGGTGAAGGTTTGGGAGTGGAGGAAGAGGGAGTGGCTGTAGGAGGTGTCTGCTGTGTTTGGGTGCAGGCGCATGGGCTGGATGCTGTTGTGAGGTGGATGGCTGTTGGGCATCTGTGTGCTTGCATTTGTGTACTTTGGGAGGAGGAGTCGCAGACACAGTGGGAGAGGACATAGGGGGCGTGTGCATGGGTGTGGGGGTGGTGACTGCCAGTGAAGGGTGTGTAGTGATAGGCGTGCTGGTGATGGAGGTAGTGGATGAGGATGTAGTGCATGCATACGTGAGTGAAGGCGCTACTGGGAGGGAGGTGGACGAAGAGGAGGAGGGGCACACAGTGGAGGCAGTGGATGTTGGTGTGTCTGCATCTGGATGGTGCTTGTGTGAATGCCTGTGAGATGAAGTGTGGTGCTTGTGTTTGCCTGAGCCACTTCTGTGTGTTGATTTAGGTGAATGGTGGTCTAAAGGTGTGGTTGGGATAGGCTGGGGTTGAGGAGATTGGGACTGGGTAGAGGAAGTTGGAGGGGGTAGGCTGGAGACAGGGACAATGGCTGCCATCAATGAGTTGGCCAGAGCCTGGAATGCTCTCTGTTGGGTCACCACGCCAGAGTGAATGCCCTTCAGGTATGCATTTGTTTGTTGCAAATGCCCTGCTAGACCCTGGATGGCATTCAATATGGTTGACTGCCCAACAGAGAGGGATCTCAGGAGGTCAATAGCCTCCTCACTCAGGGCAGCAGGGCTGACTGGGGCAGGTCCTGAGGTGCCTGGGGCGAAGGTAATGCCCACCCTCCTGGGTGAGTGGGCACGGGAATCACGCTGAGGGGCCTGCTGGGAGACCGGTGCTGGTATGGGGGGTGGCGGATGTACCTGTAGTTGGGGTGGGCACAGAGGTGTCTGCCACCGCCAGGGAGCTTCCATCAGAGGAGGAGTCACTGTCGGTGCTGTCCCCTCCTGTCTCCTTCGTGGTGCTCCCCTCGCCCTCCGTCCCACTGGTGCCCTCACCGTCGGTGGATTCGGCCTCCAGGCCCATGTGGGTTGCAGCTCCCTCCGTCTCCCGTGGCTCTGCTCCTCCGCCAGATGATGCTAATGCACACAAGAACAGGGCGACAAAACAAAAAGGGGGGGAGAGACAGAGGATACACTTCGTCAATGCCAGCAACAACATTACCATTGGCGTACACAACTCACAGGGAACAGCCCTATGCACTGGGCCATGCACTACCAGTAACAATTCTAGTCACCAGCGCATGGGGTACAATGCCTAACGCTATTAGCTGCACACCTGAAACCCACAGGACCCTGCCCAGTAGTAGATGCCCACCAACATTATTGTGGTTGGAGTGCATCTGAGCTTGCCCATCATGGAACCTACCCTGCCGTATTCGCCCTGGCCTAGGAGCACCTACAGCCCCCGTCCCCCACCCAGGTAATACCTTAACGCGTGCAAAGTCAAGAATTTGAATCTGTACTCACCCCCTTGTGGCTGCTGAGATGACTTCAAGCGCCCATTCAACTCCGGATAGGCCACCGCCAGGATGCAGAACATCAGGGGGGTCAGAGTATGAAGGGCACCCCTTCCTCGTTGGGAGGCCAGCCCCAGCTGGGCCTCCGCTGTCTTCCTGGCCCAGCGGCGCAGGCACTCCCACCATTTGTGGCAGTGGGTGCTCCGCCTGTCAAAGACCACCAGGGTCTGCACCTCCGCTTACCTAGTGGCAGTCGCCGCCGTGTAGTTGTAGTTAGGACCTAGTTTCTATATAAAAAATGTTTTTTTCTTGCCTATATCTTTTGCACTGCTTGACGAATCTTCACAAAACTTTCCCAAAACATTTGCCAGTCAGGCCAGCTGCTGCCTAGAACATTTTGGGGTGATCTGTCTGGGGGGGAGAGGAACCAGGGTATGAACACCCTTATGTGTTAGCTCTGGTACTAGGAACTCCCCCTGCAGGGTTAAAAAGCGTATTTACCGTAAATTTGCGACGTGGTCGCAAATCCGCAGTAATTTTTTTTTTAAAACAAGCACAGGCTCCTGTGCTTGTTTTTATCTTAGCACCTAGATGCCCCCGGGTGTGTCAGTTCCCGGGGGCACTTTTTTTACCTCTCTGATGGCCTCCCACACAGCCCGGAGACCACCACCTCCCATGGGTTTCATGACTTATGAGCGGGGAGCTACGTGGCCCTCCCCCACATCTCCAGGGACCACCACCTTCCCACGGCTGCAATGAATTATCAACCTCAGTGCCCCAGGGATCACCACCTCCCTGGGGCACATACTCAATAATGTAAAGGAGGTTCGTTTCAGATCCCCTTCAGCCCGGGTACCGCAACCTCCCCAGGGCTATGCATACGTTGGAGGAGGGCCACGCGGTCCCCCTCGTGGAGATACTGATGGCCCTGGGGACCACCACCACCCAGGGCTGGCTCCTGCTACGTCCTGGGGTGCCCACCCCCGGGACATAGCTGTTGGCTGTTGCTTGGCTGCAGCACACAGTCCGGTTTTTGACAGCGGGTGTTGTCAAGCAGTGAAAAGCATGCAAGGGACAGAGATGAAAGGTTTGCATCAGCAAGCACAGAGATGCTGTTAAAGCAGCTCCATGCTTGCTGAAGCAATGGCACTGCAAGTGAAACCTATATATATATATATATATATATATATATATATATATATATTTATTTATTTCTTCATTATAAAAACAAAGGTTACAGGGATGTTATAATTAGGCTATGAATTTACTCGTACAAAACCATACAACTTCGGCAGTTAGAGTTTTTTCAAGTAACTATAACTCATGCCATAAGGTAACTATAACACTTGCCTTTGCCATGCACAGTTTTCTTATCAATAATGTTATTGCAAACATTGTAGTGATATCAAAGATGCCACACAAGATCTCATCAGTGCCATAATATGTGGAGTATTTACCTGTGCATGGTAAAGGCGGGAGTTATAGTTACCTTAGGTCTATATTATATTATATTATTTATATATATATATATATATATATATATATATATATATATATATATATATATATATATATATGTATGGCTGTGTATATCCCTATAAAACACACACACAAATTAAAGTGATGTTATATTTAGGTGGAAATGTCAGTTAAAAGTTAAATTTTTAACAAAAAAAACTGAAGTTCATAGTTTATAGTTTACTGAGCTAACTATGCACTGCTTTGCACTGCTTATGACCACATAAAGTACATCACTCATGACATGTTCATCGACATAATTAATAACATCGCAAATGGCTTCACTGAATACATCACTGAGGACACCATCCATTTACTGTGACAGTTTGCTATATGCTTCTGACACTGAAAAGTGTTTAAAGAGTTACATCTAGAGCACATTTTCAATATCTTCTGTACTTTTACTAAGTGTTACCTTTTGGACAGTGATTAGTCTCTTAAGGGGGCTTGCGTGTGTGGAGAGTTTAGGCTCTTTATGAAGAGTTGTCCACAGGGCAAAGACTGTGCATAGTAGAACTTTCCCTACCTAACAAGGTTCAAGAGTCTATAGGAAGAAGGCTGTCCATGAAAAGTTGTGCACAGGGCAATAATTGAACATAGTAGGTGCTTGTGGACCTAATAAGACTTGGTTGTCTGAAGAGAGTGAGCTTTCTGTGTAGGGCTGTGCAAAAGTGGGGAGGCTATGCAGAGTAGAAGCTTGGACACTGAATGAGACTTAGGTGCTTGGAGTGAGTGGGCTTTCCAAGAAGAGCTCTACTCAAGGCAAAGGCTGTACATAGTAGTTGGGGTTTAACCACATAATGGGGTTTGGGTGTCTTTAAAAGAAGGGGGATTTCTGTGAAGAGTTTTGCACAGGATGAAGTCTGGAGATAGTGGATTCTGAAAATGTGTATCCATTATGAAGTATGTGTGTAGCAGGGACGTGGCCACATAATGGGCCTTGTATGTCTAGAGGCAGTGGACTGCAGTTTAATTTTTATTTTTATATAAGCACATATGTGTATTTATGTAACTTATGCTTCACATGATTCTGTGCCAACTAGTACTAATTTACATATTTCAAAGGTTGTACTGCTTTGTAGACTAAAGTGAAAAGCAGCATGGTGGAGATGTAATCAGTGATTTCATCAATGATGTCATTTGAGGTAACATCAGTGATGTCATTATAGATGTAACTGAACGTGTCAAGAGTGATGAATTAAGTGAGGTCATGATCAGTAAGTGGGGTGAAAGTTATAGTTAGCTCAGTAAACTATGGGCCCAAAATTCTAAACTTATACCAAAAGTCTAACTTTCCTACGTGTAAGTTAGACTCTAGGTCTAAACTTAGACTTTTAGTCTACACTTAGGCTTTTGGTGTTAAATCACCTTTGTGAATCAACCCATTAACTGGTGACTTTTTAGGCCCTCATTATGACATTGGCGGTAAGTCCCGATTACGACCATGCCGACTGCCGCCAAAAAAACGCGACCGCGGCGGTATACCGGTACCCATATTATGACCCACACATAGAAATTCATCACTATACAGACATGCACACAAGTCCAACAGCCCGAAGGTCAGTGCTAAAATGGTGGTAGCAAAACCCACACCATTACGTCAACAGAACTACCCCCACAGCATTATGACCCATGAGTCACTGCGGTGGACATTCAACCACAGTAAACTATTGGTGGCACATACCGCTGCGTTCAAAATACACACACACATACAAAACTACACCATATTGGACAATTCAAACTACACACAACTGACACTCATACACACACCACACCCACACATCCACACCACTATAAAACACACACACCACCGCATCCCTTTACGACTACAAAATAATGTACAACTGAGAGAGAGAGAGACACCAAGAGCACCCACAGAACCAGAGCCACAGAACACCATCACCCATACACCATCCACGCACCTCACAGCACACACCCCCAAAACATCACCCCACACACCCTCACACACACCACTCACTACACCCATGGCACCACAAAGACATCCCAGGTTCTCTAAGGAGGAGCTAAGGGTCATGGTGGAAGAAATCTTCCGGGTAGAACCACAGCTATTCGGATCACAGGTGCAGCACACATCCATTGCTAGGAAGATGGAGCTTTGGTGGAGGATCGTGGGACAGCACCCAAGAACAAGGGATGACATCAGGGAGAGGTGGAACGACCTACAGGGGAATGTGCGTTCCGTGGTAGCAAGACACCAAATAGCAGTCCAGAGGACTGGCGGTAGACCCCCACATCCTCCCCCACAACTAACAACATGGGAGGAGCAAGTCTTGACAATACTGCATCCTGAGGGCCTGGCAGGAGTAGCTGGAGGACTGGACTCCGCTAAGTCAAATCTTTACTACTTTCACCCCCCCTAACTGCATGCCATCACATACCCTCACCCCATCACTCCACCACTACCCACACACCCCACCATCACAACCCACTCATCCCAATGCCAAGCCCTGCATGCACCACCAATGCATGTACACCACTCACAGACCTGCATGGACAACCATCACCACTGCATGCACACTAGAGACAATCACCTAGACCACCAAATAACAACTCTCACTAAGGCCAATCTGCCATGGCAATATTAACCATAGAGGGCAACATACCCACGCACAAGATGACACAAGCAGAAACTCTAACACTGCATTTACATCCACACAGGTCCCCCACACAATGTCACCGGAGAGGAGGTGCCAGCAACAGCCAGTCCCCCCACAGAAGACGCCCACTGTGATGACAACAGCTCTGCACGCCTGTATCAGGATGACCTACCTGGCCCATCAGGGACCTCCAGACGGGCAGTTACCCAGCCACAGTCCCATACCACCACAGAGCCTCCCCCTCAGGAAACACCAGCACAGCACCCACCCAGCGGGCCCATACCTCTGTCCCCAGGACACGTGTGTCCACCGCTACATGGACCCCATGCAACCCCACAAACACAGGACCATCAGGGACCTGGGGTCAGCGGCAGTGGGTACACGGTTCAGGGGACAGAGGCACAAGACAACAGGGAAGCTAGGAGGACTGTTGTGCGATAAGGGGAGGACAGGCCCAGGGAACCAACCCTCCACGAGGCACTCACCAACATCCTGGGAGCATACCACCATTCCCAGGACACGATGGGCCAGTTACTGACCAAGTTGCAGGAGACCCAGCGGCTGCAGGACGGACAGTACTGGGGGATCAGGGAGGACCTGAGGGACATCCACACCACCCTGGTCACCATTGCAGGGGTGCTGGCCGACATGGCCAACACCATGAGGGAGGCAGTGGCACACCAACCGGCCCCTGACACTAGCTACACTGATGAACAGCCCTCCACCTCCACCAACCCTAGTGGACCAGTGGACCGCCACAGAAACAACAGGCCACCAGAACCCCACCCCCTGCAGAAGAAGAACCACCCCGCAAACGGTCCCTGCGATCCAGGCAGAAGCCAGAGAACATTGCCAAGACCCCCGCCAGGAAATAAGACTCTCCTGATTGTCACCCTTGTGTCCCACTCTGTCATCCTGTCCACCTTGAACTGCCATTGCCCCACTTCCTATGCCCCTTTGAACAATGCACCTGTGATACAAATAGACTGAACCCTATCCTGGAGTTTCCTCCATCATCACCCCAGCCGATTGCACATCCCCATTTACTTCTCAGCACTGAAATAAACACCCTTTTAAAAAACACAAGTATGGAGTTTGTCAAATGATTTAAGAATGTATCCATTTAATAATCTGTAGACATTACAATTAGACTGTACAGTTATGTATACATAGGTATGACCTGTAATGTGCTGCAGTCAATACACCAGGAGCCAGAGTAGGGCAAAATGATCTTTGAATAGACATGTCAAAGGGTACAGTAAGTGGCCAGAGTAGTGGGAACAGCAGCCTGCCTAAAGAAAATTAACTACACAAAACTGCAATGGAATATGAAGTTACAGTGTCTTACCTGTGTGTCACTGGAAGTAATGTTGTTTGATAGTTGTTCTGTTGTCTACATCCTCCTCCTCCTCTTCTTCACTGTCCACAGGCTCCGCAGCTGCCACTCGCCCATCTCCAGCACCATCCTCCTGCAGAGAAGGCACCTGGCGTCTCAAGGCTAGGTTGTGCAACATGCAACATGCCACGATGATCTGGCACACCTTCATGGGTGAGTAGCCCATGGATCCACCTGTCAGATGGAGGCACCTGAACCTGACCTTCAGGAGGCCAAAGGTGCGCTCAATAATTCTTCTTGTACGCCCATGTGACTCATTGTGATGACCCTCTGCCCTTGTCCTAGCATTCCTCACTGGGGTAAGAAGCCATGAGAGGTTGGGGTAACCAGAGTCACCTGCAAATATCGAGGGATACCTGTTAGCCACACACTCACCCTTAGGGCCAACCTCACACCCATATTCCAACAGACACTGGGTGGGGACCATGGGTTCATCTATTAGCCATACCTGGTGCCTCTGGAGTTGAGCCATCACATATGGGATGCTGCTATTCCTCAGGATAAAGGCATCATGCACAGACCCAGGATACTTTGCATTCACATGTGAGATGTACTGGTCCGCAAGGAACACTATCTGCACATTCATAGAATGAAAGCTCTTTCGATTGCTGAACACCTGTTCAATTCTCCGGGAGGGGACAAAGGCAATATGTGTACCATCATTTGCCCCAATGATGTTGGGGATATGTCCGATTACATAGAAGTCAGCCTTCACTGTGGCTAAATCTTCTACCTGGGGGAAAACGATGCAGCTGTGCATGTGTTTCATCAGGGCAGGCAAACACTCTGGTCAGCACGTTTGAGAACATTGGCTGTGACATCCCTGCTGCCATGGCCACTGTGGCTTGGAAGGAGCCACTTGCCAAGAAATGTAGCACTGACAGGACTTGCACAAGAGGGGGGATCCCAGTGGGCTGACAGATAGCTGAGATCAGGTCTGGCTTCATTTGGGCACACAGCTCTTGGATTGTGGCCCTATGAAGTCTATAGGTGAGGATAATGTGCCTGTCCTCCATTGTTGCCAAGTGCACCAGGGGCCTGTACACGGAGGGATGTCTCCATCTCCAATTCATACTCAGGGTTAGTACTCTAGGGGGAAAAACTATGAGCATCTGGTCTGTTTTCAACATTTCCTCATTGTACAATGCATTGCATGTTGTGACAGAAATAGTATGTTTATGTTTATTCCCAAAATGTGCTTATGTCGGCTATGAAGCAGTTAGGTGCCATGACAGCCCCCCCTGATATGGCGGACGCGTGTCCTGTGTGGAGGGACAGGTGGAAATCAGGCAATTCTGCTGACATTGTGCCTACACAGGCACCTCAGTGGGAAGGGGGGCATCTCAGCCGGAAGATGGTACAACTCCACTGGTCCAGGAAAAGGCTACATGCCCACTGCTTGGTCCTGGGGAGTGCGAAGCCACAGTCTCTCAAGTGGGTGGTTTGCCCACTGCTTGGTCCTGGGGAGTGCAAAGCCACAGTCTCTCAAGTGGGTGGTTTGCCCACTGCTTGGTCCTGAGGAGTGCAAAGCCACAGTCTCTCTAGTCGGTGGTTGCCCACTGCTTGGTCCTGGGGAGTACAAAGCCACAGTCTCTCAAATGGATGGTTTGCCCACTGTTTGGTCCTGGGGAGTGCAAAGCCACAGTTTCTGACCTGGGTGGCTTCTTCCACTGGTTCTGGAGGGGGCTTTGTGCCCAGTGTGCTTCATCCTGGCAAGGAGGGGTTGAGTGGATGTCTTCTTCCACTGGTTCTGGAGGGGGATTTGTGCCCAGTGTGCTTCATCCTGGCAAGGAGGGGGTGAGTGGATGCCTTCTTCCAATGGTTCTGGAGGGAGCTTTGTGCCCAGAGTGCTTCATCCTGGCAAGGAGGGGGTGAGTGGATGCCTTCTCCCACTGATTCAGGAGGGGGCTTTGTGCCCAGTGATGCAGCACTTGGGGAGTGCCAGGTCACAGTCCCTCACCTGGGTGTCAGACTCTCAAGATTTGCAGTGGGCAGGATGTATGACACTCCATGGAGGCAAGACTACAGTCCATCAACCGGCGGCGATGTCTGCACAGTGGTGGTAGTGCCGGTGCTGGTGGCGGTGCTGCCAGTGGTGGGGAGAGGCTCCAGCCTTTCCCCTGCAGCCTCGGATGGCTGCCCGCTGGGGCTGCTGCTGCTGGCAGTGGTGCTGACAGTGGTGCTGACAGTGGTGCAGGTGGCGGTGCAGGTGGCAGTGCAGCTGGCTGTGCTGGTGGCAGTGCTGACAGTGGTGGGGGGAGGCTCCAGACCTTCCCCTGCAGCCTCAGATGGCTGCCCACTGGGGCTGCTGCTGCTGGCAGTGGTGCTGACAGTGGTGCAGGCGGTGCTGCAGGTGGCGGTACAGCTCGTGGTGTTGGTGGCGGTGCAGGCAGTGGTGGGGGGAGGCCCCAGCCCTTCCTCTGCAGCCTCGGATGGCTAAAGTGCCATGCCTGGTGTTGTGAGCTCAGATTCAGCTCCAGCACCAGGTCCCATATCCATCCTGCCTGCAGTGGCCGGACCTTTGTCTTTGCCCTTGGCAGCTGGTGGTCCCTTCTTGGCCTTTCCAGCTGTTGGTGCTTCCTTGTCCTTGGTAGCTGGTAGTCCCTTCTTGCCCTTTCCAGCTGGTGGTGCCTCCTTGCCAGCTGGTGGTGCCTCTTTGCCCTTGGTAGCTGGTGGTCCCTTCTTGCCCTTGCCAGCTGGTGGTGCCTCCTTGCCCTTGGTAGCTGGTGGTCTTTTCTTGCCCTTGCCAGCTGGTGCAGGCACACTGGCAGTGCTAACAGGTGTCTCCTTGGAGCCTCTCACACCTGCAGTAGCTGCCGAAACTACAGTGGCTGTGAACTGGGTGGCTGAGGTGCTGGCCTGGGTTCTGCCTACCCTGGCCGAAGTGAAGGACATGGGGTGGGGAGGGGCAGGGAAGAGGTCAAGGATGGAGAGGAAAAGCTTTTTAGGAACACTGGGGCAGGAAGAGGGTGAAGGTTTGGGAGTGAAGGAAGAGGGAGTGGTGGTTGGAGGTGTCTGTCCGCTGTGTTTGGGTGCAGGTGCATGGGCTGGATGCTGTTGTGAGGTGGATGGCTGTTGGGTGTCTGAGTGCTGGCGTTTGTGTACTTTGGGAGGAAGGGGCATAGATACAGTGGGAGAGGAGACAGGGGATGTGTGCATGGATGTGGGGGTGTTAACTGCCAGTGAGGGGTGTGTACTGATGGGCGTGATGGTGATGGAGGTAGTCAATGAGGATGTAGTGCATGCAGGTGTGAGTGGACAGCGCACAATGACCCCCACCCTCACTCCCATCACTCCACCATTTCCCACACACCCCACCATCACATCTCATTCATCGCAATGCCAAGCCCTGCATGCTCTACCAATGCAAGTACACCACTTACAGCCCAGCATGGACACTCATCACTAAAGCTTGCACACCATAGAGAACTAACAATCCCACCAGCTAGCGCTCCCCCGTGGGACAGGTGAAGGACGGGCTGGTCTCATCCCAGGCACACGGGAACCGTGTGTGTGGACGAGACCAGCACGCCTGCAGCATCCAAGTGGTTAACAACACCCTGATCTCTATTGCAGGGGTGCAGGCAGACATGGCCAACATCATGAGGGACGCAGTCTCACACCAGCGGGCCCCTGCCACTAGCCAGACATCTGAACAGCCTTCCACCTCCACTGCCGCTAGTGGCCAGGAGGCCCCGCCAAAGGACTCACAGGCCACCAGCACCCCTCTCCCTGAAGAAGGTGAACCACCCTGCAAATGTTCCCTGCGATCTAAACAGAAGCCAGAGACACTTGCCAAGGAATGAGACTCTCCTGATTGTCACCCTTGTGTCCCACTCAGTCATCCTGTCCACCTTGAACTGCCATTGCTCCCCTTCCTATGTCCCCTTGGACAATGCACCTGTGCTACCAACAGACTGGAACAATACCCTGGACTTTCCTCCATCATCACCCCATCCCCTTGCACTTGCCCCTCTACATTTTAGCACTTCAATAAACACCCTTGGCAAAAAAAGAAGTTTGGAGTATGTCATGTTTTTCAATTATGTATTCATTGAAACAGGTACAAACATTGCAATTCAACTGTACAGAAAATGTGCATATATTAATGACCTGTAGCTGGCTCTAGTGATCCTACCACGAGTGTATGTGATGTCATTGAAATGTGAAGTAACACTGTCCTACCTGTGTGTCATTGGAAGTATTGTCTGAACACTGATGTTCTGTTGTCCTCATCCTCATCCTGTGCCTCCTCATTCTCACTGTCCACAGGGTCCACTGCTGGCACACGGGCATCTCCAGCCTCCTCCTCCTGCAGGAATGGGACACGGCGTCTGAGGGCAACATGTAGCATGCCACCACTATCTGGCAAACCTTCTTGGGTGAGTTGCACAGGGATCCACCTGTCAGATGGAGGAACCGGAACCTGGCCTTCAGGAGGCCAAAGGTTTTCTCAATGATCTTTCTGGATCGCCCATGTGCCTCATTATAACGTTCCTCTGCCCTTGTCCCGGCATTCCTCACAGGGGTCAGAAGCCATGATACATTTGGGTAACCAGAGTCACCTGCAATTATTGAGGGACAACATTTAACCACACACCATTCCATGTGGCCCACGCCATACACCAACATTTACTGGGTGGGAACCAGGGCTCACCTATTAGCCACACCCTGTGCCTCTGTAGTTGGGCCTCTTTTCCCCCCCCCCCCTCCTTTGTGTGCTAGGTGGCTGTACTCACCGGCGTCGTCTTCGCCAGCGTTGGTGTTTGTGGTGGAACAGACATGCAGAAGATCATGGGGAAGACATGCAGTTCCGGCTCCATGGCGGCGTGGTTCTTCTCTGTGTCTCCAATGGTGAGTCCTTTCACTTCGGTGCAGTGTTTCCTTCAGGTACCGCCCCGGAAAAGGTGGCGGATTGTCTTGTCATAATATGGTGGGTGGAACTTTGACTTCATTCTGGCTTTAGGTGGCTACCACAATGGTGCCTGTTGTTTCTGCCCTGGCGGTCGGTGTGGTGCCATGGTCATAATTTGGTGGTAGTTACTGCCAGCCTGTTGGTGGTATTACCGCCACTTTATCACTGACCACCAGGGTTTTAATGAGGGCCTGAATCTTATTTTCACTGCATTGAAGGCATCTTGAAAAGAATCATAACGTCCTAAAAGGTTATCCTACCATGCCATGGCTTGAAGAATTGCAACAGCTACATATAAAAGGATTTCCATCTGCTTAGCATGTTTGCTTATGGTAGATGATGAGAATTAGGCCCATATTTATACTTTTTGATGCTGAACTGCGCTAACGCCATCCTTATTTAAGGCCACCATCCCCCAGTGCTAGATTTTAGCACAGGGGATCAATATGGTGCTAAGGCCATATCGTAATTTTCTGGACAGGAATGCCTACCTTGCATCTCATTGACGAAAGGTAGGTTTTCAGGTCCAGAAAATGACTTTAACTCCATAACTTTGGCGCTGGACATGTCTAGCTCCAAAGTATAAACATGGAGTTAGGTTTGCGCTGAATTAGCGTAAAATAAATTACGCTAATTCAGCCAAACCAAGCATGAATTTGCAAAAACCTTCAAGAGACATTTCCTTATGAAAGGTAGACCTTAGCTTAATCAAAGTATATTTTTGTCATACAGGGCTGATCCACTGATATGATGACGTCATTTGAGAACCAATTTTAAGATGTTATAGCATTGTCAGGCTGAATCTGTACAATGTTTTGGCTAAAGATTTCTCTACTGAAATATCTTATTCCACTTCGTCATTTCCCTTTTCTCAGATCTGGCGTCCTCCGCCGCCCGCCAAAGTACCGCCGTCAGAATGCCGCAGCGCAGTCAAAAGACCGCCGCGGTAATTCTGAGTTTCCCGCTGGGCTGGCGGGCGACCGCCAGAAGGCCACCCGCCAGCCCAGCGGGAAACCCCCTTCCACGAGGATGCCGGCTCCGAATGGAGCCGGCGGAGTGGAAAGGGTGCGACGGGTGCAGTTGCACCCGTCACGATTTTCAGTGTCTGCTATGCAGACACTGAAAATCTTGGTGGGGCCCTGTTAGGGGGCCCCTGCAGTGCCCATGCCATTGGCATGGGCACTGCAGGGGCCCCCAGGGGCCCTGGGCACTGCAGGGGCCCCCAGGGGCCCCACGACACCCGTTACCGCCAACCAGGTTCTGGCGGTCAAAACCGCCAGTACCAGGCTGGCGGTAAGGGGGTCGGAATCCCCGAGGATTCCTCAGGCCAGGGGAAAACTGTCGGGAAACCGCTGGTTTCCCTTTTCTGACCGCGGCTTTACCGCCACGGTCAGAATTGGCCTGGATGCACCGCCAGCCTGTTGGCGGTGCATCCGCGGTCCCCGGCCCTGGCGGTCATGTAATGACCCCCAGAGTGTGCCACAGCTATGCAGTTATTTGTAGCAACCTGAATGTCCATGTTTGTGTTCCATGGATGTAATGATAGAATTGTAATCATTCATACACTAGGAAGCCTTACTTCTTTTAATGTTTTATGCGTTTTTGGTGATTTTCCTTTGACACTGTGTCTAAATGAAGACATGAAACTGTTTACTGTCATTTTAGCACACAGGTCTTGAAAATCCAAAATGCCATGTAGTGTGATACTTCCCTTTTTAATCTGTACTGACGATGACAGATGTTTCCTCATTTGTGTGACTTATATAGTGAGATATGTTTGGAATCCCACAAGTTACATATTACTCAATACATTACAAGACATATTTATCAAAGTTTTGTTCAAAATGTGGTGCTACTTTCACCTATAGTAACATAAATGTGAGGAGCCCCTTTGACTTGGTATTCTGTCTTCCAAACGTTGTCCACAACTTCACCAAGTGGAGGATTTTTCTTGTTGCAGATGAAGCACAGTGTGCCTTAAAATAGATGGGTAAAGTATCTCTAAACATTTGCTTGATTCAATGGACAGAGTTTTCCTGAAATTTTTAACTTAATAGCAACACTTTTTAAATGTATGCGTATCAAAAACTCAAGCAGATCATTTAGGTCATGTGGGTGTACCTAAATTAGTGAACCCAATACTAATGTATTCCCTATTTACATTTAATGAGATTAATCAGGTTACATTCATCTTTAGAAAAATATTTTTTCATATATTCTCTTGCAGTCATATAAAAAAAATCTATGCTCCTGTTTTGGTATACATGCCACTGCAGAGCACACAACAGCCAGTTCACTTCCAAAGAGAGATGAAAAAACCTATTTAAAGTTCCATCTGAAATGAGGATTTGCAGAGTTTAGTTAGTCCTCTTGATCGAAAGACTGCTGCAGGGATCTGTACCAGTCATAATAACCATTTAGCCATGAGAAACAAAAAAGGAAAACAATGTGCTTCTGAGCTTTTTTTTCTCCATAAACTGGCCCATTTGTTATTTGATGGCACATGTGATATGAGACAGTTCCAAAGCATAACCGGTAACATCTCATTAATGCATTGTATGACTACTTTAGTGTTTGTAGATATCTTTTGCTTTTGCATAATCATTCTTTTAAATGTGGTAACATCTTAACTTGTGCACCAATTAACTTGAAATAATCATTAACGTTAATGTCTCTGTACTACTTGTTTTCTGTTTTTAAACATGGAAGAGCTTTTTGTCCAAACTGACAAATTCTTGCCAGTGCTTTTGTTCTTTTTGGAACACCATTCACTAAAACAAGTGAAACATTAACTTGACGATCCCCACCTACATTTGAACGTTATGCTTTAGATTTAATGGAAGGTAAACAACTTTCCCTTTTAACCCTTTCAACAGTTCTGCTGGAGGCAGATCACTACTTTTAGGCAGAAGGTGAACTAGTGCCTCTTAAGGGTGCACGGTTTGCATATCAATGCTTTCATACACATTCAACTGCTGCAGGTCAGGAGGAATAGGAGAACACTGTGTATGAAAGTTAGGCTAGCATGGTTAAAGGGCCTACAATATAGGTTTATTCCGATCACACGTTTGAAAACCATTTGACCAAATCTGCAGGAATTAGTACACTAATAATAAAGTCATTTTAATTTCTCACTCGATGAATAATAACACACTGTGAATGCCGCGCTCTAAAAGCCACCTACAGTAGAGTTTGACTTGTTCATACTTTTGGAAACCATTTGCCCATATCCGCCAGGGACAATACACATTTAGCCAAGTAGTGGCATTTCCGACTGGATAGCTATTTTCAGCGCATCTAGTAGTGAATTAAAAAAAATAGTTGCCATGGACTGTGTGGTTTAGTGTTCCAGATCTCGAACCAAAACCTACCTGCCAGGTTTTGAAGATGACATCACTTTGGTCTTTTTCGAGATGTGTTTCCAATTCGTTCACTTTGTTTTTTAGCAGGTGGGGCCAGTCAGAGTATTATTCAAAAGCAGTCTCATTTGCATAATGAAGGTTGGTTATTGGTAAGTTTTCTAACTGGGGTGCATGGGAGGTTACTGTGTTAAATGTGGTATTTGAATTGCCTATATGAAGGTTAAATAACAATGAGGCTTGTTTGGCCCATCCATTGTAAGCATTCTCCATGTTGTTGCTTTATCTTCTCCCACCTTGATGATGTCTACATTTTTTTGGCCAATAGTTCAAATCATGTGCAGAAGCTTTGGGGGTGTTGGGATGAAAAAGCCCTCTGCATGGGAAGAGAAATGTACCCTTGCCCTGAGTGCTTAACTGTGTCATGTCTGGATCCCTAATGCAGATTTTTTGTCATAGGAAAACATGGATCATACGTGTGCACTATGACATAAGGCTGTCCGATGGATTGTGGTCTTGTTGGACAGGAAGGGGCACCCAAAGTGCTACCTTCATAGTTGTGGAAGGCTACTGCCTTCACCAGGAGTTATACAGCACAAGCGCAGTGGTAGCAACATACCGTGTAGTGATCAGCAGTAGTGAACAGCTCCTTTTAACCTTGTGTCGCTGGAGTGAGGCCTACAGATTGTGTCAGCTTTTTAAAAGTTCCGCCTCTGTGGGCTTAACTCACCCCGGGCCTACATCAGGTAATGAGGGAGTGTGTGTGTGATAAAAACATGTGCAGAGCGAAAGTGTGTTCGGAAAAAATACACTACACAAAGGTTGAAGTGTGATACAGTGTGCACATGGTAAATGTGTGTGATGGTAGGGTGTGCTTTTCAAATAACACTCTGTGGTACTGTACAGAGAGACTACAGTACTGAACAGTGTGCACAGACTGAGGGCATGCGCTGCATGTGGGAATGCTGGTGGTAGCATAATATATGAGGACAACAGAACTAGACAGTGGAGTGTGTTGTGATGTGCTCTAAGTGCTGAAGTGCCTGAACTAATACATAAGAAGGTGGACTTTGGGTTCCATTTTGGAATGCCTAGGCCTTCCTGGTAAAAAAAATGAAGAGAAGAGGTATCCACCAGACAGATTTGTGTATTGCTTCATTCCTGTAAGCTGGATGTGACACACACTGAATGAGGGGAGAGCCAGGCTCTCACTGAGCATTTCGAAGGGCTCTTTGATTCAGTGACAGATGGTATGCCTGTGAGGAAGAGGAGAGGGCTGGAGGGAGCGACATCCAGATGGGAGCCCTGGCATGAGGAATTCCTGTGATAAGTGTGAAGAATCCATTCCTGCACCGATCGGGCCATAGCCTATTTGCTGGACTGCATTGGTGAGCCCACATGCCAGGAGGGGCTACCGTGAACTGAGTAAGAGGAGTGTGGTAGTAGAATCCTGCTCCCTGCACTGATCAAGCTGTTACTCAAGTGCTGAAGTAACTGGATGTCCTCGTATGTCAGGAGGGGCCAAGTATGACTGAATCATGATTGTGGTGGGAGAAACCCATCCCCGCACTGATCGGGCTGTTGTCTCTGTGCCAAAGTAACTAGGCAACTCCGTATGTCAGGAGAATCTGCGGTGAACATTGATATCAGGCCAGCGTGACCAGAGTTTGAAGACCATGGGAGCAGCAGCCCCATATGCCAGGAAGGGCACCTAGGGACGCTGAAGCCAAGAGGTCTGGGTCAAAGTCCAGGTCCGAGAAACTGCTGTGCCCAATGTGGGACATGAGGACTGCACCAATGGAGCCATGTCCGAGCAAGGAGACCACCCCCAATCCTCGCAGAGGAAGAAGAACTTACCCCTTGGCCACTGGAGCAGGAGCACCTTGCCCGTCTGAAATCTGCAGGTAGTGTGGCTTGGGGAAAAGAGCTGGCGTCTGCCAGGTGTTGCTGCATGTGATTGAGAGTGGCCTGACTCAGCCACTCCAGAACAGGACTTTGATGAACCACCACTCAATTGGCAAGGGAAAGCCCAGAATTTGGCCTTTGTGGTCCCGGGGGACATACTACCATTGGAGTTGCTATTCCCTAGACTCAAATGACTGAACTTACTAGCAAACTCTCGGGGAGGAACTCCACAGTACAGCCAATTAGTTTACATTCCCTGACATTAGTGAATGGGCAATAACACCGAACCCGTTGCACTAGAGGTGGGAGGACAGGGAGGGGCATAACAACTACTAGAGCCCGACTTCAAGGGGATTATGTTACTGCATTTGAATGCCATTTACCTTTGTGTGTATAGAGTTAGAAATAAAATACATCTTTTTTATACAAAAACAAGTATTTGACTAGACATTGATATATTGTTGTGCTGCCCTCACTTTGGATTGTGAGTCATGTTCATTGATCAGTGCCTGAGCATTTCCTTAAGGATCATTGACTGCTTAAGTTGCACTACCCAACTGAGAATCAAGTGCAGAAAGTGATGCTTGACCATGTTGAGCAGGATCCTTAGTAGGGTGGGTCCCAGGACATCAGGATTAAAAGGACTCAACCACCTGGGTTGGGGCAGTACTCCCTGTGCACACTGTGGCCCCTCTGAATGGGGTTCTGACAGGGGGTATACCTCAGTGACTCAACTTTGACCACATTGTCTGCCTTAATACCTTGCCAAAAGTGGATTTTAGATCCATTTGGGACTTGGGGCACCATCGGAGTTTGTATGATTTATTATATGATATATTTAGTTGCTTGTCAATGATGAAGCAACCCACATCAATGGACTCAAACTAATGTGTAATGGTTCATCACAAAAAAGTACCATAGACCTTATTAATGTGGTTAGTCCAGATTTGTTTACTGATATTTGCTTTATTGGCTCTCAAGAGTGCATAAGTTAGTGTAATTATAATTTCTAAAAGGACTTTGAGTTGTTGCGTTTCCAAATTTGCAATAGAGGTGTCCACATTTGGGCTTCATTAGTTTTTTTTAGCTCTCCAAACAATACATTAATACTTTTGCTTTAGATCTTGCACTGTTTGCAGTTTACTTGCATTGAATGTTGTAGATTTTAATTCTCTATTTAGGCTCCTTATTTCCAAGCATAGGTTTTTTAAGAACCTTTTATCCTCTGTGTTGGCTCCCCAAGTGTGAAGCCTCTTGTGTGGCTGAGTTTGAAGATTTTGAAGTTAAACTCTGTATGTGTTGGCCATTTCAATAGACAAATTGGTTGCTTGTCTGCATGATAAGTTGTTTCAGCAGCATGTCAACTTTCCAGTTTGAGCCCAAGTCATGGTTTACACCGGCAGAGTCCACTTGCTGAGTGCTAAGGTGGTGAAGATGTTGTTTGTATTTGTAAACTATCTTTTATTGACTTTTCACAGTCAGCAGCCAATCACAAGATGGTTACATTAAAACAATCATTCTATTCAAATCACTACATCTAAATGACTACTTCTGCTTTGCAGTTCCTTCACTGAAGTTCACAAGGATTTGCAAAGCATGGTTTGTGTATGGATAGGCGGCAACTCATTTCTCCACTTGTTTTGTGAGTCTGCCACATCTTGTGGAGATGAGTGAAATGACATCAACATTTTCATTTAGTGGGAAGCCTTTCCCCATGTGAGCAACTTTAAGTAATGATTGTGCATTGTAGAGGAATTTACTTAAGCACAGTTGCTAGTGTTGCTGAGTTGATGTTGGTGCATCTTTTCCGCAACACAGGCTTTTTCTCTTCAAACATCTTTAAAAGGGAAAAGTGGAAATAGTCGGATCAATTTTGTCCACTAATAAATAAATCCCACAAGCATGTCAACAAAGTTATTTCTGCATAGCTCGAACACCATAGAATGAGATCCATGTACAATAATAACACCCAGTTCAACATTAATTTCTAAAGAGACGGAATCCAATTGAGAGTTCCAGGAGGTAGGATACACCTCAGGTCAATTTTGGCTCTGATTTATGCACAGCACAGCTCAGCTGCGCTACAGCATCCAATTTCTTTAGGTGTAGAATTCCATTTCCTCCTGCACACGCTGGCTACAGTGCACTGCAGACACGTCACCAGCATCATTCATTTTTTTATGATTATTACATTTTCCTGGACCACCTTGCTACCATAGGTTTTTAAGGATTGTTCCATTTACCCATGCACCTCTCTAACTACCACAGGTGCCTCCTTTAAAATAAATTGGCACAAAGCAGAGAGCTATAGCTGTATGCTGTGTTACCTGATTTGAAATTAAATTTTGTGGCATGGTGCTGTGGTTTGTCTTTACAATGTTTAGATACATTGTTATTTATTACATATGTAACCACAACCACCCTAATTTTGCATTTGTTTATGCTATTTCAACCTGCAACAGTGCCATGTTTCAATATCTACATGTTTTTCTTGCTTGGTTGCTTTTAGGTGCACAAGAGAAGAAAATATATAACTCATGGTACTGCCAAAAAGAAGGTCTGTACAGTGTTTTCATTCCTACAATCTCTTCTACTTGTGCAGCTTAGTGCCACTGGCAACTAACAACTTTAAGATGGTCCCAAAGAAAGTTGTTCCCAAGAAAGTGGTCAGTAAGAGGAAGCCGCTTTCCCCTAGTGGTATGCCGACCCCAACCTTTTTTGGTAAATGTGTAACTGCCACACCAGCTCTGGGAGGAGCCAGGGAGCAGCACTTCAGCATCAACTGCCCTACCACAACCTAAGCCCAAGACCATGTCTGTCAGTGAGGCAGCCATTGCAATCATGGCAACGCCCATGAGCAGTGACTCTGAATTGGATTTGTCTATTTTGTAAAGTTGTACCCAATTGCTTCAGGAACCGGAGCAAAATGGATAACAGTCGCAGCCAGCAATAGAAGAGCTTCCTGAAGTTGGAGCAGAACAGGAGGTCGAACTTCCTGTTGAGCAAGAATGGCCTCTTTTAGAAACATTACTTCCCAGATCTCCAGCAAGGAAAATGAACAGTACTACTCCACCATCTTCTCCAAGCACCACTTCTGATGATGATGATAGGGACATGGAGTGGACCCCAGCACAGTCCTGGAGGTGCCAGGAGAGCCAAGGGAAATGAAAAGTTCCTGAACGCCTTAGAATCATGGAAGAGTATGATGATGGGGATGACAACGACAACCAGGTCATTGTGGAAGCTGCCACATTGTAGTCCGATATTACTATTCATCCTGATCAGAGGAACGGGTACAGGTAGCACCACCAGCTACCATATTTGTAAAGCTCCAGCTGAGACCTGCACCAGCCCCTCCCTCAGTAGAAGTATGAACTGCAGAGAGGCAATCGATGACTCACCCACCTACCTCCAATTTTTCTTTAGGTATTGGCAGTGGCCCACTAAGAAAGTACTTCTGCCCAGTTTGGGACTTTTTTATGATTAGCAAATAGGAGGATAACATTGAATAATGTGCCATTTGTCACAAGAGTGTTTGTTGAGCATGAGTCACAGGATGGTACTGGAGGCCAGATGACCCATATGAAAAAACATCATATAATCCGGTGGGAGGAACACCTTAAAAAAATTGATGAACGTGGTTATGGTGGTGAAGGTGAGGAGAGCCAGAAAACATCAGCTACAACTAGTCAAATCTCAAAGGTGAGAGAGAAGAGGATGACATCCTCATGCAAAGCAACTCTGTCCCCAGCAGTACACCAGACTCATCTACCTCAGCGACCTCACAATGGCACAAGAAGAGTCAGATGGAGATACCATGGCATACAGTGTCTGCCCCACAATGCACATTGAGTCTACCACCACCTACTTCTCGAAAGTAGCCTGTGTCAGTTGTCCCCAGAAAAGAAGAAAATCCAAGGTGCTATTATGGGCATGTTTCAGCAGGAGAGGCCCTATGGCTGCAACCAACCAACGTCATGTTTTTACAATGGAAACCAGACTGCCTCCCTTTTTCTTTTTTGGCAGAAATGGGATTCTTAAAATTTGTGGCAGCCATCCGCCCAAAATGGAAGATTACAAGTTGGACCTATTTTGCCAGATTTGCTGTTCCAGTGCTGCATCGCAGTGTGCTGCAATTGGTTGGTCAAGTTTTGTACCAAAAGTATTGTCCACACTATCCATCTGATGACAGACATGTGGACCAGTTGTAAGGCAACTGATTACAAGTCCCTCACTACACACTGGATTTCTTTTAAAGGGGCAAAACAAAAGCTATCTACAGGTCTTGGCCCTAAAGACATTTTTAAGACCATTTGGCAGCATGAACAGTAGCCACGTTCGCCATGAAGAAATCCCATACAGCTTCAAAGATCTTGAATGAATTTAATAGCAAGCTGTCTGAATGGCTGTGACCCAGAGGTCTCTGAATTGGACTTGTTGCCACAGACAATGGCAGTAAGATATAAAAGGCCATGTCAGATGGTGGCTATTTAGGGACCTGTGTTTGGTGCACAAATCAACCTGGTT
This sequence comes from Pleurodeles waltl, assembly GCF_031143425.1. Lineage (NCBI taxonomy): Eukaryota > Metazoa > Chordata > Amphibia > Caudata > Salamandridae > Pleurodeles > Pleurodeles waltl. Next base: position 1,412,174,393 of record NC_090445.1, on the reverse strand, counting down.
GTTCAAGAGTTTCTAAAAAAGAAGACATAGTGAGCAACATAATGACCAACTGCAGATGAATCTGCACTAATTTCAGCCATTCTTTTAAAGTTGGGAAGCAGTTGCAGTGTGCCAATAGAGCAGCAGTTAAAGCCCTCGCACAGGAGGTGCCAGCAAGTTGGAACTCAACCTATTATATGATGCATGTTTGTTTGAGCAGTACACACATATCAATGACTATTTCATTTAAAGAGGATAGGATGCAATTGGGAAAGCTATGACCATGGATGAAGACAAATGGGGCCTAGTCAAATGCCTGATACAGGTGCTGCTCCCTTCAGAGGTTCTCACACAGGAAGTTAGCAATGAGGACAGTACAATGGGCAAAGCTATCCCGTTGTTGCATCTGCTACAGCACCAGCTAAAGAAGGTGTCTGAAAGGTTCACACTTAGAGGTGTGAACAAAAACACAGAAGTGCATGCCTTCGTTGAGAGCTTAACTTGTATTGCAAGATTGCAAAATGATATTATCTTGTCCAAAGAGTACATCTGTGCCATCCTACTTGATCCACACAACAAAAAAAAAAATTCCCACTTTCATTCCTTTTTCCGAAAGGTATGTTTCAAAATACAAGATTTGGGCGAGCGTTAGCGCAGGTTTGTGCCAAAAAGTATAGCACCGGCTAGCACCATTCCAGGACGCCAGCCGGGTGCCATATTTAAGGAATGGTGCATGCCGGCGCTGAGGCCCGGTTAGTGGCAAAATACATGACGCTAATTGGGTAGGGGAGGCGTAGGGAGAACTGGAGGTTGTGCAGGAAAGAATGGCGCTAGTCAGGTTAGAGTAAAAAAAAATGACTCTAACCTGACTAGGGTCATTTTTTTTATGCACAACCCCCCTGGACATGACTTCTGTCTTAGTAAAGACAGGAGTCATGCCCCCCAGCCCAATGCTCATTGCCATTGGGCACAGTGCCATGTAGGGGGCCCAAGTTAGGCCCTCCAAAGGCACTTTAAAAGAACAAATTAAAAATACCTTCCTGGACTTACCTAGGATGGGTCCCCCATCCTTAGGTGTCCTCCAGGTCTGGGTGCAGGTGTGTGGGGGTGTCCCTGAGGGCAGGGAAGGACACCTGTGGACTCTTTCCATGGTCTCTGACCATGGAAATGAGCCTACAGGTCCCCTAATGCCTGCCCTGACCAGGCGTTAAATAATGGTGCTAAGCAGGCTTAGTGCCATAATTTAAGGCCCTCCTCCTCCCGTGCGTGATTTTTGCATGGGAGGATAAATAAGGCGCTAGGGCCTTTGAGTCAATTTTTGCCCGGTATCGCCCACCTTGCATCTCATTGATGCAAGCTAGGTTTTCTCTGTAAAAAAAATTATGCTAACTCCTTAAGTCCAGTGGAGAGGTGAAAGCAAAGGAGGCTAAGTAAGTGACCCAAAAGAGGTGTATGTGAATCAAAAGTGATTGGTGTGTTGATATGGAAAGATGTTCTAATGGCCACATCTGAGCAGGCTTGCAATGAAGTACCTGGTTGTCCTGTAGCCAATGTTTCTGATGAATGTGTGTTCAGTGCAGTCGGTGCAGTTATTACAGTGAGAAGGTCCACATGGAGGGATTAACCATTATCAAAATGAACCAACATTTCATACCACCTGATTACACAATTCCTGAAACACCACAGGAGGAGGAGGAGGATGATTGGTCAGAATCAAATGTGTTAGCTGACCAACTTCTTAGCGAGCAACCTGAGTTTAAGGACAAACTCTACTTCCCGGCCTGAGTATGCCAGTACCACCATAGAATTTTTTAATTATTTCTCATTGAACTTCTTTCTTTGATTAAAAAAAAGCTAGTGGAACATTATGTTTGTGTAGAATTTATGCTGCCCCACCATTTTAGTCACATATATGGCAGGATTGCAGTTGGACCAGTGTGAAGCGAAGGATCCTTCACATTCCCTTCAGCACACTGTAGACAATGCCTGCATTTCTCAAATGCAATTGCCTATCCTTTTCTGCATCAACTAGAAGGGCTGCCTCCGAAGGTCGGTGGTTACAAGACTATCATGGCATTGCCAAATTCTAATGTGTTGCTAGCATCAAAAAGGAGATAACATTTTGTATCTACTGCCATACTTGGATTGGAAGTGGTAACTTCTGTCTATTGCACCAATGAGTGATGATATATTGAGTGACTGTGAGTGATGCTTGATGATGTATGTGGTGGCAAACAGTGACAGAGGGAGTTCAACAAATGTGTAAACTTGATGTCAATGATTTGGAATGCTTGGGAGCTGATGGGTGATGATTTTTTCCTGAAAGTGATTGGCCTTTTAACCTTAGCTAAATTTACCAGCAGGGTCCACTCATTCTTTCTGGTTCCTCAGAGACCAGACCAGCCATTTTAGTTACCACACTCAAATTTACACAAAATACTCAAATTCTGTTCTCTATATGTTCGTCAACAGCAGTGCACTATACACGTCTCTCTCACTCGATTTGGGACTAGGATGGAGTTACTCAGAATCAGGACAAGGAGGATAGAAGGACTCTGGCGGACTACCTCAACAGCTGGAAGAAGAAATTTATCAACTTGGAAGAGAAACCATAATGATGATGAAGACTCTAGTACTCACTCCGCTCTGTGGCCCGGAGAGAGGTGTGTTGATTTTGGAAATGCTGCTGAGTGTGTGCTTGCTAAATTGCTGGCTCACATGTGAACCTCCTCCTTATGTTATTACTGTGCCTCTGAGTCCTCTTGGTACACTCCTGACTTCTCATGAATCTTATCTTGCTTCCTTCTGTCCTCCTTTACTCTATAATACAGTTACTGTTTTTCAATATGCAGGCCTTCTCCTAGTCCTCTCCTGCACGAACAAATCTAGGTGAAAGTTCAACACTCCAACTTACCTAGCGGACAGGTTCAGCCAGGCATCCAAGAGTGACGGACATTCCGAGAAGAATAGAGAATATCTTCAATAATGTATAGTTTTTTAAACGTAGAAGACAGAACATTTAGAAATATGCTGTCTTGGGTCTCTCTGGGGCTGAAGTACTGTAATGCATTTAACTGAACTGTGTCACAATCATTCGTTCATTTTATCCACAATAGCAGATTGATTATGGCCTGCTGCTCAGCAATTTTATTGAGATGTGGCTTAATTTTACACCATAAATGGATCACAGTCTTGGTGTGAGGTGAAAGCGACACCAGCTCACTGCATGATCTTCTATTACTTGAGCAACAGCCCACATCAGCCCCATTTACCCACCCACATATCATTCATCAGCGGCATCATTCAAGCACCGAGCTATGTGTTGTGTAAACGCTTAACCTTGTCCACACCACTCCTGACTCTGAACCCACTTCTCCTGAATCTAGGATTTAATTTCCTAAGTTTAGTTTATAAAATAGTTACCAGTTCCCCATTGCTCAGAAGAAGTTGATATTGCTAGTTTGTATTATCATATCAGGTATTCTTTGTCGTAGTCGATGTTCATACTGTCATTGTGGTAGTATGGTCCCAGTCTTTCTAAAGTTATGAAAAATATAACCTACTAACTCTGTGTTCTTTCAATCTAGTTGACAGTGATGGATAACCCTTTGATTAATCTTACAGTTGCAGTTCGCATAGGTGCAGTGGCATCTTGTGCCTCACCTGTTTGCGCACTAGCCTGCTACTGCTACCACCACCACCTTAAGATAAGATGCCACCTTGGGAAAACCCTGCAGTAAGAAGACTGAAATAGCAGGCCTCACTTCATCCATTCAGGTAAGAGAAGTATGGATTGAAGTGGACTCATTAAGTCAGTAATTAACTTCTACTGAAGAAGGTGTTGTTTGTATGTGCCTAGGTTTTAGTAGGCGTAATAGGCAATGGCAATCACCCACTAGTGGTCAATATAGCTAAAGAGGGCAGTAGAGCAAGGGTATAACTAACTGACATACACTTTTTAAAGCAGGTTTAAAAAACAGGTTACACTAAAAGGCAGCAGTGCAAACTAAAACACCAAAATAAAGATTTGAGGCATAAATGAAGTAAAATAAATTAAACCCCTTTTATCATGTAAAAATAGAATGCCCACCCCTTCTACCCACCCCAGGCCCACACCTCTCCCCAAACAAATTGCCCCTTCCTCAACCAACCTCCAATGAAAGTCCAAAGAAAAAGTCCTAATTAAAGGTCCCAACATCCTTTGCCACCCACAACAAGTGTTCCTCCTACCAAAATATTTGAAAAAGGGTCAAAAACGAATGATTGCCATGTGAGTCCAGAGATCTTCTAAAGTTGACTCTATTTGTGCTGCCTAGCGGTCCAGACATGCAAAGTGTTGCTGGATGTGGCGCTAGAAAATATTGTCTGATCATTGGAGGGGGTATGGGGGTGGCAGCAGCACTGGGACGTAGACGGGAGTATGCCAGCTGGCAATGGTGCTGACGGTGAAGCTGGAGGTGTTGGCAGCCGGGAGGAGGAGCTCAGACCACCGGGCATGGTGACAGCTGCCTTGGCCTTGACTTCCCCCTCCTGAAAAGCCACCAGCCACTCATATTTGGTGTGGATGGCTTCCAGCCTCTGCTGATGCAGCCTGGAGATATCTCCTGGAGAACAGGAGGATGTCCACCAGGTGTAGCAATAGCAAGAAATAAAAAGGAGAATGACCAATTATAAACAATACTCTGTGAATTGTTTTTTATAAAAAATGAGTAGTGGCTCAGTACAGTACATTGCTGGTCCTCTAGGACCATTGGAATTTGTTGTGGCTGATTACAAGTCACAGTCTATTTTGTTTACCCACACATGCCTCACTGTAGTTTTCAAATGTCAAAGGGTAAAATTTGAACTGGCATGAATCTATTATGGAAACCATGAAATATTATCACTTATACATAAATGTAGTGCATGTCAAAAAATAACTTTTCAATTATTTTTTTTCGGGTGGCTGGGACAGAACTTTGGAAAGAATAAAGGATTGAAGTACTAAGGGGTGACAGAGTTGGCACTGGGAAGGAAGGAAAATGCACCTCGTTTTAAGTTTGCATTACATTGACAACTTTGTAAATGCTGCATTAACTGAAGCAGATGAACATTTCACAGATAACACTACTGCACTGCTGAATTAAACCACGCTGCAGTTGCGTCATAGTAGCATGGGTGACTAATGGAGAGGGAGGAATGATGATGGGTGGGAGGATACGTTTGCTCTGCTTAACAACTACAGAAAATTAAAATACTCAGCACTTTGAAACAAAGCTTTGATAACCATGCAAACCTAGTGAACTAGGTGAACAGACATGTCCCTCTCCAGAAGAGATTCTTTATTACTTGATTTAAGCATTTATCCATTTACCTTTTCATTCATCTGTTCACCCTCTGATACTCACCATTTAAACTTTACATTCTCTCTCACCCAATCTTTCAACATTCCAGGCCAGCACTCCATATATCCAGTCCATCCATGCACTCACTTATCCAGTATCCACCCTTTCAGCCATCCTTTCATGTATCCATCCGTCATTTACCAATGCATTGCTTGTTACCATGCACCCATACTTTAACCCACCTGAGCATCTTTGTACCTATCCACACTTCACCCACTGCGGCTTCTATTCTTTTCAGTTATTTACCCTTTCATCCATCCTTTCACCCACACATGCATCTTCTATCACTCACCTACACATCCCTCCACTCACCCACACATCCTTTTACTCATATACCATTTCACCCATTCACCCATTCACCCATTCTTTCTTTTAGGTATCCATCCTTCATTTGCTTTTCCATTAACCCATCATTTGTAGCATCCATGCATTATGAGCTTTTGTCTGCTGTGTTGCAGACAGAAGAGGTCATTAAGAACGTAACCCCTGCTGAAGCTGCTAAAGCAGGGTGTTCACAAGCAACTCTCTTGCAATGAGTATACTAGTAATCGTCAATAGGCAAGAGCAATATGACTTACAAACTCCCATCCCTGCTGCCGCCGGTTGTCCACCGCCGACTGCTGCCACGTCCGGCACACTGGGGCTGCTCCTGGCCCCTGCAGTGGTGGTTGGTGCAGCTGCAAACATTGTTACACATTTTAGATTCCAGTTAGGCCTCCCCTTGTTATTTTTTAAGGAACTAATTCAAGAAAATACAACTGCAATAGACCACTACAGTTCTGTCTTCTTGTATCATTCACTTTAGGAATTTTGTCGGTTAACTATGTTAGAAAAGCCAGATAGTCAAATCAACCACAAATGTTTCATAATGGAGTTAAGTCACTGAAGTGCAATGAGGGGGTCAATATTTTGGTCAATCCAGGAGGACCTACAGTGAGTTCTTGGTTGGCAAATGCAATAGGCGTGAGCAAGGAAAACAACCTTGTGGGTAGAGTACCTGTCCTAAAAGTATATGCTCTTAGAATTACAATACCAGTCCTCAAGATTTACAAGGGGAGAAGGCAAAGCTAAGCTTAGTAAGAAAGCAGAATGAAGCTACTTACTAGGGGGAAGTCAGGTGCAGAAACCTCAAAAATAGAAAAATGCAGGGATAAAAATAATTTATCAAAGCTTAGAGAGAACACAAATAAGTATAAAAAAGATAGACAGGCACAGTCAAAATACAAAATATATTCTAAATGAGGAGAGGTGAAAAGTATGGAAATAAAATAATAATAATATAAAAGGAATTCTTACTGGGGCAAGCAGGTTCACTAGCAGCCGCACTGGTGGCGGCAGTGGAACCCTCAGCTCCTGGACCCACCTCGGACATTGCCCTCTTCTTCCCCTTGGGTGCTGAGGTAAGAAATAAAGATGATAAAAAAATAGATTAGTGGTACAGTTAACCTCCCAAAAATATTTTGACAGACAAAGACAAAAACAGCAACATTGTACTTTTCTAAATCAGATCACCTATAGTATTAGTATCAACTCAACTCAAGTTGACCTATTAGTTTCCTACACCTAAGCCCTACTTTAAATTTCCTTAGCCTAAACTACATTTGCAACAGATGATCTTTGCTTCTCAACCACCTTTGGTGTGCCAACTCAATCTACCTTTTTTATAATGCATAGATGCACACTATGAATGACCTACACATCACCAGAAGATTGCAATTGGGAAGGACTGCATAAGCTACATAAAGAAAGGCACAGAGAAAGGAATGCTAACTCACTGACATTACTTACTACTACTACGACTATCTTATTCTTGGTGGCAGGAGAGTCTCAGGGCCATATTTATACTCTGGTTGCGCCGAATTTGCGTCGTTTTTTTCGACGCAAATTCGACGCAGAACTAACGCCAACTAATGCCATATTTATACTGTGGCGTTAGACGCTTCGGGCGCCAAAGTGCCCGGAGTGTGCGTCATTTTTTAGCGTGAACCCCTTCCTTGCGTTAATGATATGCAAGGGAGGCGTTCCCGTCTTAAAAAATGACTCCCAGGCCTTTACGTGGTATTTATACTCCCGGGCAAAAGAGACGCCCGGGAGTGGGCGTGGCCAAAAACGGCGCATTTGCGCCGCTTTTTAACGCCTGGGTCAGGGATGGCGTTAAGGGACAAGTGGGCTCAAAATGAGCCCAGAGTGCCCTCCCCTGCCCCCAGGGACCCCCCCTGCCACCCTTGCCCACCCCAGGAGGACACCCAAGGACGGAGGGACCCATCCCATGGACATTAAGGTAAGTTCAGGTAAGTATTTTTTTTTTTATTTTTTGTGGCATAGGGGGGCCTGATTTGTGCCCCCCTACATGCCACTATGCCCAATGACCATGCCCAGGGGACAGAAGTCCCCTGGGCATGGCCATTGGGCAAGGGGGCATGACTCCTATCTTTACAATGATAGGAGTCATGTTGATGGGGGATGGGCGTCGAAAAAAAATGGCGCAAGTCGGGTTACGACGATTTTTTCGACGTAACCTGACTTGCCCCATTTTAAGACGCCCATACGCCATTTTCCCCCTACGCCGGCGCTGTCTGGTGTACGTGGTTTTTTTCCACGCAAACCAGGCAGCGCCGGTCTGCTTGCGCCGGCTAACGCCATTCCATAAATACGGCGCCCGCATGGCGCTTCAGAATGGCGTTAGACGGCGCAAAATTTTTTGATGCTAAACTGCGTTAGCGCAGTTTAGCGTCAAAAAGTATAAATATGGGCCTCAGTCTCCTGGCTTCTTAAATATTCATCCCAAACATGTGCTAACAACTACAATTAGGAAGTGCTGACTGAGCACCTGGCTAGCTCAAACTGGATTACAGAATATTCGTCGGAACATAAACTTAACTTACCTCTGAGAGTCAGCACTGCCATTAGAAAATAATTAACATTGTGGAACACACACAACAAATAAATAAATATTTACTCACTGAGGCCCGACACCTCAATGCCCAGCAGATCGAGCAGGTCCTGCTCATGGTCCATATGTCAGTTTAATGGTGCATCAACTGGTGCTGGGTGCGCTGGACCCCAGTGTGCCGACGCACACACTAGCACACTCTCATCCACAGAAGTTAACACTCCGGAAGGGCATAACCGCTCCCAAGCCTGTTGCAAACATGCAGAGGAGGCGGCGCTGCACAATTGATACAAGTGTTGTCACCTCTGCCTTGGTGAAAATGGGTTGGGAATGCACTTCTTGGCGGTGCCTATGTCTGCAAGGTAAGCAGCTAGCAACCGCACCAGCACCACCACTCCCACTGCTGCCCTTTTCTTCCATGGTGCTTAGTGGAATGCAGAAAGGGGAAGAAATAGAAGGAAGGAAGAAAGAAAAATTAAAGAAGTAAAGGCAAAAAGTAAAGTATCCAAAAAAGTCACAAAAACAAAACAATTGCAGAATTGTAAATTACACAAACACAAAGACACAGACTGAAGAAATAAAATAAAATGAGGAGTGAATAATTCAGAAAAGGGTGGGATTGAAAAGATTAAGGGTGGATTAATGTTAGACCCAGCACTATGCACAGAGCAACAGAGAAAACAAAAGAACAAAGAACCACGAGCTGCAGGTCACATGATAGTTTGAGAGTGAGAAAGCGCATCTCGTTCCTGAACGTGAAAAATGTAGCATGATAAATGGAGCATGAATGGGTGCATCAAGCAATTTCGCACGCTGGTAAAATTCTGCAGAGCTTGTTGAGTTTTTTAACCACTCCATGGAATTCCCTAGTCTTGACCCTGCTTCGTATGGGAAAAGTCCAGCCCAAACTGTCCGGCCATGACTCCCTGGACAGGAAACAGGCATCCTGGAACCAGTTTCAGGGTGTTACCCTTCATCAGAAAGGGTAGCTTGAATCCAGTGGCACAGTGGGCATGGGACCCATCCCACTTATGGCAACTATATCAACACAAAAAGATGATGGATGGAATTCTGAACATTGTCAAACATTCACCCCAGTCCCAGAACTGTGATTAAATCCATCTTTTTTTGCTCACCATGCCTCGCCCGTTTGGACTCAGCCATATGCAAATCAGTTTTGACCTTGCTCCCCGTGGCTTAGTCCAGCCTCAACTGTGAGGACAATTCCTCCCTGAACCGGAAACAAGCATCCTGGGATTGATGTCAGGGTATTTCTTCATCAACCAGGTTAGCTTGAATCCAGTGGCACAGTGAGCAGCAGACCCACGTCTGGGCATACCCTTACCACTTAGGGTGACTATAGCAACACAAAAAGATGATGGATGGAATGCTGAACATTGTCAAACATTCACCCCAGTCACAGATCTGGTAAAACCATTGTTTCTTTGCTTATCATGTCATCCCAGTTTGGACTTAGCCATATACAAATCAGTCTTGACCCCGCCCCCATGTGAACAGTCCAGCCCAAACTGACAGACCAAGTCCTCCATGGACTGGAAACACGCATCTTGGGACCAGTATCAGGGTGTCAACCCTCATCAGCCAGGCTAGCTTGAATCCAGTAGCACAGTGACAACCGGACCCATGTCTAGGCATACCCTTCCCACTTAGGGGAAAGCTACTGGATGGAACGATGAACATTGTTAAACATTCACCCCCAATCACAGATCTGGGTCAAATTTATTGTTTTTTTTCCTCATCATGCAACACCAGTTGGATTCAGCCATATGCAAATCAGTCTTGACCCAGCTCTCCATGGGAACAGTCCAGCCGGAACTGCCAGGCCAGGTCCTCCCTGGACCGGAAACATGCATCCTGGGACCGGTTTCCAGGTATCACCCCTCATCATCCAGGCTAGCTTGAATCCAATGGCACAGTGAGAACCTGACTCATGTCTGGGCATCCCTTCCTACTAAGGGGAAAGATGATGGACAGAATGCTGAACATTGTTCAACATTCAGCCCCAGTCACAGATCTGGGTTGAGTCCATTGTTTTTTTGCTCACCCAGTTTGGACTCTGCCATATGCAAATGATTCTTGACCCTGCTTCCCATGGGAAAAATCCAGCCCGAAACAGCAAGGCCAGTCTCTCCTTAGATCAGAGACGAGGATCCTGGGACCAATTTCAGGGTATCACACCTCATCATCCAGGCTAGCTTGAATCCAGTGGCCATTATTTTGCCATTGCCATTGACACTCTCCACTTTCAACAAAATACTTCCTAGTTCATGTACTCTATTCATAATTCTTTGGTATTCAGTAAGGGTAAGTGTAAAATTCTACTCCACCGGCAGAGCTCGGAGAGTTCAGGAACTCCGTGCAATTCGCGTAGTGCAGACTTCCTGCTAATTTCTGCCATTCGGTACTTTGTAGGATTTTTTTTCTGTTCATGCACCCAGAGTCGTTTTGGTGCAAGATGGTGAGTGTAATAAGATTTTACATCTGCTAGTGAGCACACACAAGTTTTATTGCCTGACCCCAAGACTTTCAGTCACCACTGAGACTTTTGATGCCATTTTCATGATGCTGGCGATCGTGAGCAGCCGCGGCTGCTTATTGAGGAGAGATCTACTCGAGAAGCAGCTAAATCTACTTGAAACAGCATTTCTACTCCAACAGACCGTTCCAGTTGTTTTTTAGTGTGAAAAGCATTTTCAACAGGAAGGAAGTGCCACTAAGATTCCTACTTTCTCTTCCTGTCCAGCAGGCTCCTCCAAATGCTTTGTCCATCTCCCGGTCACTTTTCACTTGCATATCAAGGTAGAAGCATCTCTCTCTCTATCTGCAATTCCTGCTGACTGTATACCAGTGGATTGTAAGGAAGATGTTTTTGTGATATCACAAGTAAGTTGAAAAACCTTTGAATAAGGGTGTTGTATGTTTGATAGAGGGCATTCTCCAGTATTTATTCATACTTTTATTTGATTTTTAAATTTGATTGTGGTGTGGCCTGGTGTTTCTTTAGGGGCCTAGTTATTAATTTGCATTTACTTTTTTATCTTTGTAAGGGAAAAAAAGGTTGAACATGGGTGCATGAAACAACTGTTTCTTAGGTATATGTTGTTCTAAAGTGTCATTTAGGCCACTGATGGCATTGGATTGAATAAAAAATGGTGGGTTTTCTTTTGTATTTCATGTTTTTTTCTGCGAAAAGTATATCTTGGTGGGGTAGTAGTTTATGCCTTAGGAAGATGTGTATTGTTGCAAACATTTTATAGTTCACTTAAGTTTGGTATTGCTGAATTAATTGTAGTGTTTTCTTCATTGTTAACATGCATTCTTTGTCTGGACAGCTTGTGTGTTTGCTATAAGCCAACATTTGTGTTTGTTTGTTCTCCATGCCATGTGGCCGTAGGCCATTTTGTGTAGTCAGTGTCCATAGGCCTGCATGTGTTGTTTGTTATCTGTGCCTCTTTTGCTGTTGTTTGACCATGTAGCCTTTGGACATTTTGTCTAGCCAGTCAGAGTGCTTTTGACTTAGGTCTGCATGCGTTCTTTGTTCTTCACTGACACCATGTTTGCTGTTGTTGTTGGTGCTTGACCATGTGGCCAGAGGCCATTTTGTACAGACAGCCTTTTGTCTTTTTCCATAGACCTCCATGTGTTCTTTTTTGTGCATGCCTCCTTGCTTGTTGTTTGACCATGTGGTTGGTGACTATTTTGTGTAGAAAGTCAGTGTGCCTTTGCCATAGGCCTGCATGTGATCTTTGTTGTGGCCGTATCTCCTTTCTTGTTGTTTGACTATGTGCCCATCTCCCATTTTTTGCTGCCAGACAGTGTTTAAATCCTTCTTGTCCACTTTTCAAAGCCTTTTTGTAGGGAGATTGATAGGAGATGACTGTGCCTTTTTGATTTTGTTCATTTTTTCCACTTTTCTCCGATATCAGTTTAATGATGCTCGAGCATCATTCTTTTAGTATATGTATGAACAGAGTTTAATATTATTTGAATTTTGTTCCATTTTGCAGCTAGACCTGCTTGCCTCCCAAATCCCAATATGCTCCTCATAGTCTCCTAATACACCAGCAATTCTTTTTTAAATGTATTTTAAATTTATTTGTTTTTAATTTTTTATTCTTTTTACTGAAAAAAAAAAGATTTGTGTACATTTACTTATTTTTAGTCTTTACACTTTTTTTCATTTTCCCTCCATCCACCTCTTGCCTGCCAAAGATGCCTGCCGCACACCATCATTAAATTTTTAAGGATTGACATTACTCATTTTCCCCTGGATCCCCTGCCTGCCATATGCACACAGCTGCACACACCAGCATTTGTTTTTTAAGAAGTATTCCATTTCCCCTTGCTCCACCTGCCTTCCACTGGTCTTTCCCCTTGAATGTATCTAAAGCAAACAGTTGCATCTGTATGTTACCTGATAGAAAATTAAATATATTATGTTATGGTGGTGTTGTTGGTCTTTGGAATGGATACACTAACCACTCTAAATTATATTGTCTGTACTATGAATATTCAAAACTCTAAAAATGCCATGTTTCACTAAATGTTTTCCTTGCTTGCTTGCTTTGAGTTTCACGAGAGACACCACCCAGAGAATGCCGCCAGACAGAAGGTGGGCACAAAGAGATGTGACACAACGTGTGAGTCCTCCAGTCTCTTCCACTTGTGCAGTTAAGTTCCATTGCCAACTAACAGAGCTTCAAGATTCCCCCAAAGAAAGGTGCTGCCAAGAAAGTGGCCAGTGAGGAAGAGAAGAAGAATATTTCAAACACTGGCAGCCACCCCTAACCTTTTTCATAAACATGTGCATGCCACTACCTCCTCCAACTAGCAAGGTGGCAGCAGCAGTCTCACATCAATGGCACCAGCCCAACCTAAGCCCAAAGCCATGTCTATCAGTGAGGCAGCTAAGGCAATCATGGCGATGAGCAGTGAGTCTGAAATGGAGTTGTCTCAGCCACAAACTAGTACCCAATCATCACAGGAAACTGAGCATAGAGGACAACAGGAGCCGACGCCAGCAATAATAGCTCTTCCTGATGTAGAACAAAACAGGAGGTTGAGCTTCCTGCTGAGCAAGATGTACCTCTTCTTGAACCATTGGCTTCCTGATCTTCAGCAAGAAAAAGAAAGGATACTCCACCATCTTCTCCAAACTCCCCTTCTGATGATCTGGACATGGATTGGATTCTGGCTGTGTCCGAGACTCACCACAAGAGACAAGGGAAAAGGAAAGTTCCTGAAAGACTTTAAATTATGGAAGGTGAGGGGGAGGATGGACCAGTCATTGTCATAGAAGTTGGTTCAGAGGACAGTACCCCTCCTATTCAACCTGCTCTGAGCTATGTGGCACTAGCACCACCACCACTGCCGGCCTCCATATGTGTAAGGACCCTGCTGAGATCTGCATTTACCACTACCTCAGTCAAAGTGTGCACTGCAGAAAGATAATCGTTGACACACGAACCTATCTCTAGTTCTTTGGGCACTGGCAGGGGCATCAGTAGCCCACTAAAAAGGTTCTCCTCCCAGTTTAGGACTTCTTTACAATTAGCAAGCATGACAATAACATTGCAATATGCTCCATGTGGCACGCAAGTGTTCATCAGGGTAAGCCCGGTTCACATTGTGGTTCTGGAGGCCAAACAGCCCATATGAAAAAACATCATGCAATCTGGTGGAATGAGCACCTTATAAAAATTGTTGCAGGTGGCGGTAGTGATGAGAGAAGGACATCAGCTCTGATCATGTTGGGAGGTGAAGCTGAGGAGCAAGAAGAGGGTGACAGCTTTCCACAAAGCAGCCCTGTACCCAGCAGTGCACCAGTATTACCAGCCTCAGGAATCATGAAATGGCAGAAAAGTCATTTAGAGACATCAAAGCATACAGTGACTGCCCCAAGATGCACGTTGAGTCTAACACTTCCTAGTTCTCTCCGGAAGTCGCCTGCATCAGTGGCACCAAGAAAATAAAAATACTCCAGGCTAGTATTAAGGGCATATTCAGGGAGGAGGGGCCCTATGAATGTAACTACCCAGTGGCACTCTTGTACAATGAGTAGCTGGCTAAGATGTTAGCGCTAGACCTTCTCCCTTTTTCTTTTGTGTAATGAGTGTGATTTTTAGAATTTATGGCAGCCATCTCCCTAAAATGGAAGGGTCCCAGTCGGACCTATTTTGCCAGAGTTGCTGTTCCAATGCTCCATCACGATGTGCTGCAATTGGTTGGACAAGCTTTGCAGGAGATTGCTATTCACACTATCCACCTGACAACAGACATGTCGACCAGTTGTCAAGCTACTGATTATAGGTGTATCACTGCACACTGTGGGGGTCATTCCGAGATTGGCGGGCGGCGGGCGCCGCCCGCCAAGCGGAAACCGCCAATTGGCCGCTCCGCGGTCAAAAGACAGCGGAGGCCATTCTGGCTTTCCCGCTGGGCGAGCGGGCGCCCGCCAAGGGACCGCCCGCCGGCCCAGCGATAAAGGCCCTGCAACCCAGAAGCCTGCTCCGAATGGAGCCGGCGGTGTTGCAGGGGTGCGACGGGTGCAGTTGCACCCGTCGCGATTTTCACTGTCTGCTAAGCAGACAGTGAAAATCATGCTGGGGCCCTGTTAGGGGGCCCCTGCACTGCCCATGCCAGTGGCATGGGCAGTGCAGGGGCCCCCAGGGGCCCCACGACACCCATTCCCGCCATCCTGTTCCTGGCGGTAAAAACCGTTAGAAACAGGGTGGCGGGAAGGGGGTCGGAATCTCCATGGCGGCGCTGCTTGCAGCGCCGCCATGGAGATTCAGCCCAGACAGGGGAAATCCGGCAGGAAACCGCTGAATCCCCTTTTCTGACCGCGGCGGCAGGGAAGCACCGCCAGCCTGTTGGCGGTGCTTCAGTGGTCATCCACCCTGGCGGTCGATGACCACCAGGGTTGGAATGACCCCCTGTATCTCTTTTGCTGTGTTTGAGCAACAGCTGTCTACAGGTGTCAATATTGAAGAAAGCCATGTTTGCAAGGAGAAATCCCATACAGCTGTAAACAACTTTGAGGACTGAATGGCTGCAATCCAGTGGCCTTACAACTGGAGTTGTTACCACAGACAAAAGCAGTAATATAGTCAACGTCATGGCAGATGGTGGGAAATTCAGGTTCTGGTGTTTGCCACATTGCATCAACCTGGTTGTGCAGGACTTTCTCAAAAAGAAGACATATACAACAACATACTGACCATCTGCAGAAGAATCTGCACTAATTTCAGCCAATCTTTGAAGGCCCAGAAGCAGTTGAGGTTCATTCACAGTCCTAATAGAGTTCAAGTTAAATCCCTAAAACAGGAGGTTGTAACATGTTGGAACTCAAACTATTACATGTTGCCACACCTGTTTGTGCAGTACAGACCAAACAATGACTATGTCATTTAAAAAGAAGGGGTGCCATTGTGAAATGCATGATCATGGATGCAGACAAATGGGGCTTAGTCAAATGCTTGACACAGATGCATTTTCCTTTTGACATTTTCACACATGAGGTAAGCAAGGAGGACAGTACAATGAGCCAAACCATCCCTTTGTTGCACCTGTTACAGAACTATTTAAAAGGTGTTGCAAAGGTTCTCCGGTGTGAACAGCATGATTTGGTTGAGAACTTAGGTGGTCATTATGAACTCGGCGGGAAAACCCATCGAGTTTGGCGCTGGCAGTCAACAAAAGACCGCCAGCGCACAGAACCCCCTGCTGGCTATATAATGAACATTCAGCTGGGCTGTGGGTGGAAACAGTGTTTCCACCAGCCGGCCCAGCTCAATGCAGGGCCTGAACATTGACGCCGGCGGCAATGTAGCAGTGCGGCGCGTGGGTAGTGAAATGCCTGATGGGCCTGTGCATGGGGGCCCCTGCACTGTGCATGGGCAGTGCAGGGGCTCCTAGGAGGGCCCCCATGGCACCCATTCCGCCAGCCTTTCCCTGGTGGGGTAGACCAACAGGGAAAGGCTGATGGAACCTGCGTCAAGCAGGCAAGCAGCACTGCCCTGTTGGATATGTAACTCCACCATCGACAGGCTGCCTGGTGGCAGAAGCCTGGCGGTGGCAGAGTTACAAAAGTGGCAGTTATGCCACAAACATTATATGGTGATCTGGGCCCCAATGCCGGTGGAGGTAATTACCGCCACCGCCGGCATGGCTGCCCAGACCGCCATGTTCGTAATGACCACCTTAATCCTTTACTTGGCTGATAATCTAAGGCTGCAAAGAGACACTGTTGTGGTGGTCTTTACAACCCTGGCGGTCAGTGTTAAGGTGGCGGTAAGACCGCCAACAGGCCGGCGGTAAAAAAAAATTAATTATGACCGTGGCGGAAACCGCCAACATAGACAGCCACTTTAACACTCCGACCGCCACAGCAGTACAAACAAACAGCGCATCGGTCACCGCCAACAGACAGGGGGAGGACAATGTACCGCCCACAGAATTACAACCTACCAATCCGCCACCTATTCCGGAACGGATTCACCGCAAACAAAAACACGGCGGAAACAGGACTTCGAAGGGAAAACGCTCACCTCTGCACACCCCACGAGGAACCAGGATGCCATGGAACCAGAGCTCCACATTTTTCCAGCCTTTATCTTCTTGCTCCTCTACCAGGAGCACGAACGCCGGTGGCGAAGACCACGGTGAGTACTGCACCTACGACACAGGGGAGGGGGAGGGAAAAAACGGTGATACACACAAGAAACACCCCCACCCCCACCCTCACCCACGACAACACACACACTAATACAGCATGATACATTACAGTTACACCCACCAACCCCCCTGGAAGAATGCAAAGACAAAAGAAAATGAGGTGAACGATTGTAATATATTAAAATTCAGTATTAAAAAAATATACATACACTATTTGCAAATATATACACCAATAATATTAGTCCAAGGTATTCCACCATGAAAGTCCGTGGACCACTGGCCCCAAAATGCATGGGCAAGGCCCACACTCAATACCCGAACAAGACAGAGAGAACACTGCAGGGGCATCAGATAGAAATAAAACAGTCACCTCAGGGGGAAGGGAAAGGATGGGCACCTCAGCCGGTTGAGTGCACAATGCCAAATCCACGAGGGAGCCCCATGCCCACTGTTCAATCCTGGGGAGTGCAAAGCCACAGTCTCTCAAGTCTCTACAGTGGGTGGTTTGCCCACTGTTCAATCCTGGGGAGTGCAAAGCCACAGTCTCTCAAGTCTCTACAGTGGGTGGTTTGCCCACTGTTCAATCCTGGGGAGTGCAAAGCCACAGTCTCTCAAGTGGATAACCGTCTCCACTGGTTCTGGAGGGGGCTTTGTAACCAGAGTGGTTCAACCTGCCAAGGACTTTGTGAGTGGATGTGAATCTCCACTGGTTCTGGAGGGGGCTTTGTGCCCAGAGTGGTTCAACCTGCCAAGGGCTGTGTGAGTGGATGTGAATCTCCACTGGTTCTGGAGGGGGCTTTGTGCCAAGAGTGCTTCATCCTGCTAAGGACAGAGGTAGTGAATGTCTTTCTCCACTGGTTCTGAAGGGGGCCTTGTGTCCAGGGTGCTTCATCCTGCTAAGGACAGAGGTAGTGAATGCCTTTCTCCACTGGTTCTGGAGGGGGCCTTGTGCCCAGAGTGCTTCATCCTGCTCATGGCGGCCTCAGTAGCATCAGAACTTTTGGTGCTCATGGGCCTGTGGTGCTTGTGGAGGCGGTGTCTTTGGCAGCGGTGCTTGTGGCGGCAGTGTCCTTGGCAGCGGTGCTTGTGCCGGCGGTGTCCTTGGCAGCAGTGCTTGTGGCAGTGGTGTCTTTGGCAGCGGTGCTTGTGTCGGCGGTGTCCTTGGCAGGGGTGCTTGAGGCGGCGGTGTCTTTGGCAGTAGTGCTTGTGGAGGCGGTGTACTTGGCAGCGGTGCTTGTGGCGGCGGGGTCTTTGGCAGCGGTACTTGTGGAGGCGGTGTCTTTGGCAGTGGTTCAGCTGCTAGCGGTCCTGTCTTTGGCAGCGGTTCAGCTGCTGGCGGTCCTGTCTTGGGCAGCGGGGCTGCTGCTGGCGGTCCTGTCTGGGGCAGCGGGGCTGCTGCTGGTGGTCCTGTCTGGGGCAGCGGGACTGCTGCTGGCGTTCCTGTCTGGGGCAGCAGGGCTGCTGCTGGCAGTCTCCTTGGCAGCGGGGCTGCTGGCGGTCCTGTCTGGGGCAGCGGGTCTGCTGCTGGCGGTCCTGTCTGGGGCAGCGGGGCTGCTGCTGGCGGTCCTGTCTTGGGCAGCGGGGCTTCTGCTTGCCGGCTCCTTGGCAGCGGGGCTGCTGGCGGTCCTGTCTGGGGCAGCGGGGCTGCTGCTGGCCGGCTCCTTTCCAGCGGGGCTGCTGGCGGTCCTGTCTGGGGCAGCGGGCTGCTGCTGGCGGTCCTGTCTGGGGCAGCTGGGCTGCTGCTGGCGGTCCTGTCTTGGGCAGCGGGGCTGCTGTTGTCTGGCTCCTTGGCAGCAGGGGCTGCTGGCGGTCCTGTCTGGGGCAGCGGAGCTGCTGCTGGCGGTCCTGTCTGGGGCAGTGGGGCTGCTGGCGGTCGGCTCCTTGGCAGCGGGGCTGATGGCGGTCTTCTCCGCTGTGCTGATCTTCCCAGACTTGCTGGTTTTCTAGTGCCCCTTCCCCACCTTGGAAGGTGTCGCAGCTGACTCCACACTCCACCTGTACCCCTGGAAGCGGCTTTGGTGGCTGGTGTTTTCCCCCTCTCCTGCCGGGCACTGGCCAACTTTTGATGCTTGACAGGTGGGGGACTGACCGTGCTGTGGCTCCTTGCCACACTGGCTGCCCTGCTGCCTGGTGCACATCATAATCCGGTGACTACTGGCACCACTGGTCCCGCCGTTGTTGTGGCTGAGGTGATAGGTTGGGATCAGGCGAGTCGGGCCCTAGGGAACGGACGGGGTGGGGGAGGTGAGGGAAAGAGGTCAAGGCTGGCCAGGAAATGTTTTTTAGGAACACTGGGATGGGTAGATGGAGGGGGTTTGGGAGTGGTGGAAGAGGTAGTGGTCGTAGGAGGTGTCCGTTTTCTGACTTTGGGTGAAGGTGCATGGGCTGGAGGCTGTCGTGAGGTGGATGGGTGTTGGGTGGGTGTGTGGCTGCGTTTGTGTACGTTGGGAGGAGGGCTCACTGACACACTTGGAGAGGACACAGGGGATGTGTGAATGGTAGTGGGGTGGTGACTGCACGTGAGCGGGGTGTGGTGGTGGGTATGCTTTTGATGGAGGTAGTGGCTGAAGATGTAGTGCATGCAGGTGTGAGTGGAGACGAGACTGGGAGGGATAAGGTAGACGAGGAGGAGGGGGACACCGTGGAGGCAGTGGATGTTGTTATGTCTACATGTGTGTGATGCTTGCGTGAGTGCCTGGGGGATGTGTGGTGCTTATGTTTGCCTGAGCTTCCTTTGTGTGTTGAGGTGTGTGCATGCTGGTCTGATGGTGTGCTTGGGATAGGCTGAGGTACAGGGGTGTGGGTCTGGGTGGAGGAAGTTGGAGGGGGGAGGCTAGGGACAGGGACAATGGCTGCCATCAGTGCTGAGGCCAGAGTCTGAAAAGCTTGCTGAAGGGCTGCCTGACCATAATGAATGCCCTCTAGGAATGCATTGGTTTGTTGCAACTGCCTCTCTACACCCTGGATGGCATTCAAAATGGTAGACTGCCCAATAGTGAGGGACCTGAGGAGGTCCATGGCCTCCTCACTGAGGGCAACAGGGGTGACTGGGGCAGGGCCTGAGGTGCCTGGGGCGAAGGTGATGCCCATCTTCCTGGGTGAGTGGGCACGGGGCAAAGGCTGAGGGGCTGCTGGGAGGGTGGTGGTGGCGGCTGTACCTGTAGATACAGGGGGCACAGATGGGCCCACCACCGCAAGGGAGCTCCCATCAGAGGACGAGTCTGTATCACTGGTGTCAGCTCCTGCCCCCGCCGTGGAGCTCCCCTCGCCCTCCGTCCCACTGGTGAAATCGGAGTCCGTAGTCTCGCCCTCCAGGGCCATGTGGGGTGCAGCTCCCTCCTGCTCCGGTGCCACTGCTCCTCCGCCTGATGATGCTAATGCACACAAGTACAGGGAGACCACAAAAAGGGGGGGGGAGACAGAAGAAAGACATGTTGAGTGCATGCATTACCGCTACCGTTGGCGGACACAGAAGCCCCCTGCACTACGCAGCACACTTGGGGTCCACTATTCAATCCCTGAGACATGGCATACAAGGCTATGTCCGATATCTGCACAGATGGATGTCACCGGAGCCTGACTAGGTGTAGTTGGCACTGTACCCAGGTGGGGTGGGGTGCCACAGGGTCTGCCTGAAAAAGGGGACTTAACTAGCACACTCGCCCTGGCCTAGGGGAACCCACAGCGCACCTCCCCCACCCAGACACCTCCACTGTGCGCTGAATCAGTAGAATGAGAGTGTACTCACCCCCTTGTTGCTGCTGTGATGTCCTCAAGTGCCCATCCAACTCTGGATACGCCACCACCAGGATCCTGAACATCAGGGGGGTCATGGTGCGACGGGCACCCCTCCCACGTTGGGAAGCCATCCCCAGCTAGGCCTCCGCCGTCTTCTTGCTCCAGCGGCGAATGTCCTCCCATCTTTTATGGCAGTGGGTGCTCCATCTGTGGTAGAGCCCCAGGGTCTGGACGTCCTTGGCGATGGCACGCCAAATATCCTTCTTCTGGTGGGCGCTGACCTACAGGAATTGTACAGGGGAAAAAGAAAAGTTATTACCAACTGCACTGTCACAGTCCTTGGCCTGCATCCCTACCCGTGCCATGTGGCACATGCACTCACCGTCGTTTCATGCACGCCTCATTCTCCCCCCCCTATCTTTCATCCACCCCATTCCACACAGGCATTGCCCATTCAGCATGCTCACAGTGTACTTACCTGTTTGTCTGGAGGACCGTAGAGTAGCGTGTACTGGGAGAGGACCCCATCCACGAGTTTCTCCAACTCCTCCGTGCTGAAGGCAGGGGCCCTTTCCCAAGACGCACGAGTCATTGTCTCTTCCAGACTGAGGTCACATCAGCACTTGCAGTGTAGGTCCTCTCCTGTCGAAGATCAGGTATCGAGTGATTGAACTGATAGAAAATGGCGGCCACGTCCGCGGCGGTGCGTACCGTCACCGCAGGCGTACATCGGCATTGGCTCCTGGGACCCATAGGGTCCAATGTTAACCAATGCAGAATTGCGCAGCGGTCTTCGACCACCTACCGCGACGGTGTACAACGCCAGCGCAGTTACGTCATATCCCATTGTCCCACTTTACAGGTCAGGCAGCCACCATTTCAGGGG
Source organism: Pleurodeles waltl (assembly GCF_031143425.1). NCBI lineage: Eukaryota > Metazoa > Chordata > Amphibia > Caudata > Salamandridae > Pleurodeles > Pleurodeles waltl. The sequence continues at coordinate 1,412,152,816 of NC_090445.1, read as the reverse complement.
CCCACATGGCTTTATTTTTAACTGCGTCACACATACCTAGGCCTTGGCTCAACACTCATACAGGCAATTTTCAGATTATGAATAGTTTTCTAAGTAAACTGTGTTAACGTACCTCTGAGTTGGTTGACTCTGTGCTCTCTGTTGTCCTCCATAGGCACCGTCTGGTGGGACATGTGAGGAGATGGCGGCATCCTCCGGTGTACAGACCGCTGGTGGACCTGTCGACAATGGAGGAAAGACATGTAATCATCACCTACAGGCTTGATCGTGCCACAATCCTGGAACTGTGTGCCCAGTTGAAGCCAGACCTGATGTCAGCTATCCGCCAACCCACAGGAATCCCGCCTCAAGTGCAGGTGCTGTCAGTACTCCATTTCCTTGCAAGTGGGTCATTTCAAACAACAGTGGCCATAGCACCAGGGATGTCCCAGCCTATGTTTTCCAACGTGTTGTCCAGAGTGTTGTCTGCCCTGCTGAAACACATGCGGAGCTACATCGTTTTCCCTCAGGTGGAGGATTTGCCAACAGTGAAAGGTGACTTCTATGCCCTGGGACATATCCGCAACATCATAGGGGCCATTGATGGGACACATGTGGCCTTGGTCCCCCCCGCAGGAGTGAACAGATGTACAGAAACCAGAAAAGTTACCATTCGATGAATGTGCAGATGATGTGTTTGGTAGACCAGTACATCTCCCATGTTAATGCCAAATTCCCTGGCTCAGTGCATGACGCTTACATCCTGCGGAATAGCAGCATCCGTTATGTGATGGGGCAACTACAGAGGCACCGTGTGTGGCTACTAGGTGAGCACCTGGAACCAAATCAGTGGGAATAGCTGTCTGCGTATATCCCTAACAGTTGTCCCTCGCCATTTGCAGGTGACTCTGGTTACCCCAACCTGTCATGGCTACTGACCCCAGTGAGGAATCCCAGGACAAGGGCAGAGGAACGCTACAATGAGGCCCTTGGGCAGACTAGGAGGATTATAGAGCGGACCTTCGGCCTCCTGAAGGCCAGGTTCCGGTGCCTCCATATGACATGTGGTTCCCTATTCTACTCACCAAAGAAGGTGTGCCAGATCATCGTGGCCTGCTGTATGCTTCACAACTTGGCTTTGCGACGACGAGTGCCTTTTCTGCAGGAGGATGGTCCAGATGGAGGTGTTGTGGCAGCTGTGGAGCCTGTGGAAAGTGAAGACATGGAAGCAGAAGAAGAGGACATCGATAACAGGAACTCTGTGATCCTGCAATACTTCCAGTGAGACACAGGTAAAAAGACAAACCTGCCTACTACATGTACTTTAACACTACTACCTCTCTACTGTCTGTCCTTTTCACCCAGTGTATGGTCACTGAGTTTTCACTTTCTCTTACGATTTCACAGATGTGGGTCCCACTGTGTGACATCTGCTTTGTTTCCTCATGGCCTAGAGCTGTGTGACATAGGTATGTTGACATTACAATTGAAAGTGCATTTTGTCACTGTAATTGCTAATACCAAACATCAAACTGACTTTATTCGACTTTCAACAAGTCATAAAAGTATCAAAAAAACACATCTATATATATGAACACAATAAATAGATACAATTATTATAAAAATAAATAAATCATAAAAATTGAAATACACATCATTAGTTTGTCCGTATACAAATATTTAGATAACCTTAGTGAAATTTAGACCTATACACCCATGGACTTCCTTGCGGTTAATACTAAGCATAAGAAGTTCGCCAGGATTCCACACATTTCGATGGAAGATAAAACCTGTAAGCTAAGATATGCATCACGACACTGACGCAAATTAATCGATCTTAAAAATGGCAATAAAAGACATTTTCTCTGCTTTGCGTAAAATTTACAAAAGAGGACCACGTGCATCGTAGATTGGGATGCCTTTGCGTCACAGGGGCATACTCTTAAGGTTGTGCTCCAGTCATTCATAGTCGGGAATGTTACAAGACGATGGAAAGTATCTAATCGTAGTCTTGTAAGGACAAAACGATGTCGAGGAATTGTCACATTTGCTAAGTAAGGCTGCATGCCTTCCGTGGATAAAATTAGTTGGTTGATCATGACACTGGACTTTCTCGATTCAGCTTCCCATCGTTGATCTTCCAGGTACCTCAATGTCAAGGCCCTCAGTTCTTTCCGGGATATTTTCCTCAATGATTCTGGGTTTGTATAATAGTCTTTACAACCCATGTTTCCAAAAAAGAGCATAATATATTTCAACCAGGGAACTCTTAACGAGTGAGTTAGCCTCATACAATCGGATAATATGGCCTTGTTTAGTCCAGTGTACTCCGAGGTCCACACTTTGTGCTATAGTAATACTGGCTGTATCTTTATCAGGTCAGCTACAAAAGGAACCCCTAGTTCCACGTGGCTAATGTATGACGCTGTACCGTTTGGTACCATTAACAAGTACCTGAGAAAATCATTCTCCACCGTCTGAATCGGATTACAATTAGTATACCCCCAAATACCAGAACCATACAAGGCAGCCGGAATGCACTTAGCTTTGTAGATTTTTACCATATTCAGCAGGGTAATCCCCCATAGCCTTTTAGAAAAAATCTTCAGAGCCGCCGGTGTTTTAATAATCTGGTCTTTTTTAGTTTTCACACAATGTGCCCAGGAACCCTGTTTATCAAACATTATGCCCAGATATGAAAAGGTACGAGCCATCTCCACTTTGTCCTCGTGGATGGTAGTATTATAGATCTTACCCGATTGCCTACCGCAATTCATTACAAAAGTCTTGGACCGGTTGACTGTAAGACCCAGATCTGTCATAAAGGTTATGCAAGTGGTTAAGAGTTTTTGGAGGGCTAATGGTGTCCTAGCCATAAGTACTGCATCATCTGCGTAGAGCAGTACGGGGACGGGACGGTTGCCTATTTGGGGAAGGTCTTTACATTTGCTTATCAGATCACTTTCTAATTTGTTTATGTATAATGAGAACAGGAGTGGAGCAAGAACCCAGCCTTGGCCCACCCCTCTATATATGCCAAAAGGCCTAGTGCATTCCCCTCTTGTCCCGTACCTTACTCTTGCTTTGCATCCTGTATACATGTCCCGTATGAACTGAATTATTGTTAATTCAACCCCCATACTACTAAAAATGTCCCATAACTTCTCATGTAGCACGCAGTCAAATGCTAATGATAGATCTATGAAGGCCAGGTACAAGTTACCCTCTCTGATCTTTGTGTACTTCCTCAGTAGGAGGCTTAAATTCAGGCCCTGTTCCACTGTGCCTATTCCTGCGCGGAAGCCATACTGCACTGGAGATAAAATATCATTTCCTTCCACCCATGTTTGAAGTCTATTTAAAATTATTCTCCCCGCTATTTTAGCTGTTGTGTCAAGCAGGGAGCTTGGCCTGTAACAAGCTGGGTTGAGACTATCACCTTTCTTGTATATAGGTATGATGATGGAATCTCGCCACGTCGATGGGGGGCCTTGTGTAAAAAAGGCCCTCAATACCTGAGTCATTAGAGGGCCCCAAAGGTGCATGTTTGCTTTGTATAAATCTATTGGGACGCCGTCGGGGCCCGGCCCTTTCCCCACTTTGCTTATATTTATGGCTTCCACTACCTCCTCTAAGCTAAACTGAGGTACAGCAGAGCGTGGGCCTTCCTGAGCGTCTGGGACCTTTAAAGAGACCTCAGAGTCTATGTCAGTAGGTTGGCGGTATATCTTAGAGAAGTATACAATCCAATCCTCTTCCGGAATTGCGTTATCCATTTTGGGGATATCTCTATTCCCTAACACAGGAGTATTTATTATTTTCCAGAAGAGGATGTTATCCTTCGCAAGACTAGCTTTATGTAGATTTTCCAACAAGTTTACTCTCAGGGTGTGTTTCCTCCTTTTTATAGCTGTCTTGTATGCCTGTCTACACATGTGTATTTCAGTCAGGCATCTTGTTGGGGCACTTAAAGCTTTTTTTTAAACTCATGTGTGCTTTTGTGCAATCATGGTCGAACCAGCCGCTTTTCCTTTTTTTTCCTCCCTTTCCATGCCTAATGGTAAGACATTCCTTCACTCCTTGAGTTATCTGAGAAAAGGCACTTAAACATTTTCCTGGTTCTATCACACATGTCATGTATAAAATGAATATGTCATGTCTGCAGTAAGATGATGGCGGGGAAAATTAGACACTGCGGTACAGGTAAAGTAACGGGATTTCTATAGATTTTATTTGGCACGTTCGTCACAGAGTATCCATCCGCAAAACTCAAAATCAGGCACTTGGTCCCACTTTACTCCCTGGTGTCACATCCACCACAAATGATTTCCAACAAATACATTTACTTAGCTGTAAGGAAAGGAAACTTAACTTGCTTATGCAGGGTAAGTTAGACAGATTAGGCTGGGTAGGCAGAGGATTTCTATAAAGTAGTGTGCTGCCACTTATCATTATCATGTCCCTACAATTTGTGCGTAGTCACTGTAGTTGACTAATGTCAAAAGGGAAAAATTTGAACAAGAGTACATCTGTTAAGGAGGCAATGAAATATATGAATCACTTGGCCAGAAAAATATGGTACATGCCCAGAATGTACTTTTAAATTTTTTTGGTAGGCTGGGACAGGTTTTAGGAATAAATAAAGGATTGAGGTACTAAGAGGTGACGGGCTTGGCACTGGGAGGGAAGGGAAACACACCTTGTTTTCGGTTTGCAATGCATTGAAAACTTTGTAAATGCTGCATTAACTGAAGCAGATGCACATTGGGCAGCCAACAATGTAGTGCCAAAATGAACCATGCTCCATTTAGGCCATAGGTGGTGAAATGCCAAGGGAAGGGAATTGATGTATGATGAGGGGTGGGATACACATCTGCCTCGCTTAACAAATACAGTGAGTATACTAGTAATTGTCTAATTGTCATTAAGCAAGCAATGTGACTTACCAATGCCTGTCTCTGTTGCCGCTGAGGATTCCCCCTCCAACTGCCTCCATGTCTGGTGCACTGCCACTGATGTTGGCCCCGGCACTGGTGGTCTGTGCAAGAAGAAGCAACATTAGACATTTTAGAAGCCAGATACACCTCTCCTTATTTTTTTAAACAAAATACAACCCCAATATTTCACTACAGTTCAATTAACAGTAAGCTTTTTATAATGGAGGGGCAGAACTATGATGACTCTGAGTCCTTGAAACGCAATGAAGGGATGGAATAAATTGGTCAATGAAGGACATATGATCTTGGTTGGCATGTGCAATGGGACCGTCCCTATGCTACTTTCCTGCAATGCTCTACTGTCATTGAAACTGCTGGTATACTGAATGATAATGGATACAACACAACATTGGGGGTTCCACCGTGACCATGGCCACTGGTTTCATTGTATGAGCATGAGCAAGAAAAAGAAATCCTCAACAAACATGCATAGAATAGCTCACTAGGGCTTGAACCCTTCTCAGTAGAGTGCCTAAATTCTATTATTTTAGTCGTACAGTACCAGTCCACAAGATATTTAAGGGGAGAGGGACAGCTAACTAACAAAGCTGAAGAAAGCTACAGACTAGTACAGGCAGGAGGCAGTCAGCTACAGAAACATGAAATATAGGAAAAGGGATAATGTAGGGATAACAAGAGCTTAATAAACAATAGATAGAATGAAGAGGAGTTGAAAAAAGGAAGACAGTATATAAAAAATAAAGGCAAAAAATATTGTTTTTAAAACAAAGCAAATTATTCTAAATGAGGAGAGGTCAAAGTTAAGGAAATAATAATATTAACAGGAAAACTTACTGGGGCCAGCAGATCCAGCAGATGTGGCTATGATGGTGGTACTTCCACTCACCAAGGCCTGGGTGGTGGCAGTCCTGGCTTCACACTTTTCCTTCTGCTGGCTCTCAGCGGGGGTGACACCCCTCCGCCATAAAGCAGTAGCTGCTGCTGGTCCTTCATATACCTGCCTAAAGATCAACAAATGCAAAGTATTCCCGAACAGTTATTGTGACCTTTGCGGACTACAGAATAAAAGAGCTGATACTTGCCAAGGCAATTAAAAAAATACATTTTCCTTACCTGATGATACCCAAATGAGAATATTCTCAGATATGTCCTTTGCATTGGCCCACAGAAGACGGGACCTTAGCAGGCTGGTTTGGTAGTTCAGTACCACTGGGCCCATGAATCCATAGTCCAACAGTCAAAATAAAAAGAGTCATTTAAATGTCAATTCCTCTTGTGTACATTGCTTGAAGAGGCCCAGGGTCTGCTGAAGGAGGTTCAGGGCTTGCACGGAGAGCTAAAAAAAGTGGAGTGACTCAGGTTAATGGCAAGGTCATAGGGCAAATGAGAGGGTATATGCAGGCTGATGATCTGATTTCTATCTCATATGCTTTCGAGGACTTGATGAAAATGTTGTTTTATTTTTCTATTCATGTAAGTTTAAACATATGTGGTGCAATAGATGTACCAGCAGGGGGATGGATAGGAAGGGTATTTTTCTCCTAGGGGAGCATGTCTAGGCTCCACAAACAGGGCACCTGTACCAGGTAATGACATTGGGGGTGGGATGGGCATTTCCCCCACCAATGCTAGGCAGGCACTAGGAGTGAAGGGGGCGATGAAGGGGATGAAGGCCTGGAAGGTATTAAGGAGTGGGAGTAGAGGTGGAGGTGATGGAGTGAGCATGAATAGTAAAAATGAGCAGATGCATGTTTGATTATCAATTTTTCTGCAAAATGTATGCAAGAATGCATCTATTGAAAAGACTATTGATGTAATGGGGTCTGAAGCAAAATGCATCTCATGCAATGTTAATGGTATCCTAAACGAGCGGAAGTATGGGGGGCTGATTAGATGGCTGTCCTCTGTTTCTGCAGAAGTGCTATTCTTGCAGGAGACCAATTTGAAAAGTAACTCCCCAGAATTGTTTATCCCAAAGTATTATTCTAAAGTTTATTTTGTTTCAGCCGGTCTGGTGATGAGGGGAGTAGTTGTTTAAATGGAGGGTTTGATAGGCATGGTTCCCTATGATTAGAGATCCCCAGGAAAGGTGGATTTTGTTGAAAGCTAATCTGAATGGCAAACCCTTAAATTTGGTCAATTATTAGGCCCTGGTTTTTGATGGACCTGAGTCATTAAGACAGATTTACAATATTACTATAGGTGCACTTGGCCCCATAATCCTAGGGGGTGATTTTAATTTTATCCTGGACCTGGCATGGGATACATCCAATAAAACTAAAAAAACAATTGAATCCCTAAACTAAAAAATATTTGATGCACCGAAACAAGATGTTTAACTACTTGATCCTTGGCGTACTGATCATCCTGGTTTGTCACAATATACTTGCTTCTCACACCGCTTTCATTCAGCTTCTCATATTGATTACTTTTCAGTTTCTCAGTTGCTTAAATGAGTTAGCTCAGATATCTGAACAAACTCCTTTTCTGTTCATTCTCTGGCCATTATTATTATTGAGTTGGAGACTGCTAGATGGGAAAGGCCAAGGTGGCAGCTGGATCAGAACCTTCTAACAAACCAAGAATGGCTGGATGATATGAGAATGTTTATTCCAGATTGTTTTACTTTGAATAAGGGAACAGCATCCCTTTTCTCAGTTTGGGAAGCCTTCAAGGCTACAGCTCGGGCAGATTATTGCTCATAAGACACAGCAATTGAAGCTGCAGATAAAGCTTATAGATGAGCTTCAAGCACTAGCTACTGCCGCTCTGCAGGCTAAGAACGGGTATCATGGACGAGATCCACATATAGAGGGCTATTTGAATGAATCAAAGCGGGAGTTAAAGGAATTCTTCATTATGGAAGAGATTAATAGTTCTAGGACCTTTCACCAGCGGGTATATGAGGAAAGCCAGATGATTGGGACTTCTTGCCTGGTCAGTTCCGGTTAAGTGGGAGGATGCATTTGATAGTCAGTTACAGAACTCGGTTGCTGGAGAGCTCATTTTCGATAAGGCGGGAGTGTCCCATGCTTTTCTGAAGAATTATAAGGTTCTGTATGAAAATAAATATTTTATATTGGAGGCCAACATATCTAAATACTTTCAGTCCATTAGGATTCCACAGCAGATGACTGCTCAGAGAGAAAATTTGATCTTGAATATGCTTGAGACAGAGATCCAAGAAGCCCTCACCACAATGCCTAGTGGAAAGGCTTGTTACAATGATGGATTCTGGGTTGTGTTTTTTAAAGTATTCGCAAGTGAGCTTGTACCTTTTTTGACTGAGCTGCTTCATTTTGTGAAAGATGAGGGGACGTCCCTGCTTCTTTTAAGGAGTCTACAGTGGTTAGTTTTGTAAAGAAGGACAAGAACCCAAAGGATGTCAATTTCTACGAACCACTTAACTTATTAAATGTGAATTATAAGCTTCTAATGAAAATATAGGCTAGACATATAACAATGGCAGTCCAGGCTTTAATTCATCAGACGGGGCTTGTGGCTGGTCAGGTGATGTCTGTAAATACAGGATTCCTAGTACAGGTATTGGACTACTTTACTGTTAATTAGACTCTTGCAGCATCTCATTGACACAAGGTAGGTTCACACATCTAAAAAAGGGTGCAAACTCCAATATTGTGACGTTAGATGGCCGTAACGTCAAAATATAAATATGGATTTAGTTTTGCGCCGAATTTGCATGAAAACATTATGCAAATTTGGTGCACATGGGGTATAAATATGCCCCTCATTATTTAGTGCGGGACATGCTACTGGCACAAAAAAGCAGTACGAACGGGTGGTCGAGCATTTTTTCTCCCATTTGCAGAGTTACGCAGAATTTCACTGAGATTTTTTGAAACTCCGTGGAATTCTGCATAGCGAAAACTCTGCAAGTTCCGCGCAGGTCTAATATTCAGAGATTGAAGAGGGCAGGGGTGGACACCTGTGGCACCTTGAAAAATTAACTATAAGAGACTGAACTCAAAATACAGGTTGGCTCTCTGTCTGACTCCAATAACCTATAGTAACAGCCACATTTACTGCCTGATTACAAGGAGAACATATGTCTTACTCCAGTGACCTCTAGTGACAACCTCAGGTATTGGAGCTTGCAAGGAAAAGATTGGTTTCTGAGTCAAGGGATCTCTAGTCATAACCCAATGAAAATTATTTTGTAAGACTCCAAACTCATTTTTGTTATTGAATGATATAATGCCTTTGAGCAATGGCATCACAATATGTTTTCATTTTTACAAATTCCTGTTCATTTGATTTTATGCCCAGCAAACATCAAACCATATTTGTTCATCATCTGTGACTAGCTAGTGTGTACCTACAAGTGTCTGAAACTAACTAAGAATGTATGGTTGAGTTCTCATAAAATATATAAAAAAGCATTTAGAGCCATGATCACAATGTCTGTTACCACAACACGTGATTAGCAAATGTATTCAAGACCCCAAAAGCAAGCAAAAAATATAGACGTGCATAAGGTAATATGTACATTTATTTTGAAACCTAACTCCATCTGAGATCAGGAATGCAGTAAACCAAAGCACAGCCAACTTTTTGTTTTGCCATTGTTTATTTCAATTTTTAACTAAATACGTTCTAGGGCAATTGCTTTATTCATATTTCTCTGATATGTTGAGGTTGATGGGGCAGCAGTGGATATCTATGGTGCCTTCAGAAACAGCATAAAGTACTGTAGCCTGATTACTGGAAGGGCCTAAGTGTGATTCCAGGGACCTCTAAAAATGCCTTAAGTACTGCAGAATCATGCAGAACACTATTACTTTCTGACTCTTGGAAACAACATACTACTGACACCAGGGACCTCTGGTAACAACCTGAGGTATGGCAGCCTAGTAGGAAGAGGGTTTTGACTCCAAGGATCGCTGGCAAAGTGCTAAGGTACTGAGGGCTGCAGTTGAAAAGATTTGTGTAGACTCCAGGCAGAGTGTTTTGATTGAATGATACATACCTCTACTGCTGACATCAGAAAATTGTTTTTCTTTTTGCACATTATTGTCTCATTTTACTCTTAGGATATGGCAGTGCGTGTATTTGTTCTGCCTTACTTACTCACTCAATGTACAGTGCTCATCCTCTTTCTCTCCATTGTCCACTTGCCTGGTTCTACATGTAAGTGCCTAATACTAGGTAAGATTGTTAGTGTAATGAGCGGCTCAGGGTACTGCACTCTACTTCAGAAAATAATTTATTTCTGACTATAGGGACCTTCAGTAATGACCTAACATACTTCAGCCTGGTTACATCAGTGATGTATATTTGACTCCAGAGATCTCTAGGAGCAGCCCAAGGTACAACACCTTGTTTCAGAAAACATGTATATCTAGCCCCAGTGAAATTTAGGCCCTCATTATGAGTTTGGCGGGCAGCAGTGGCTGCCCGCCAAACTCGTACCTCCATCAGGCCGCCTGTGCAGCCAGAACACTGTGGCCCTATTAGAAGTTCACCGCAGGATCGACTTATCCATTAATTTTACAATTTTTCCTAATACATGTGAAATATCTGAATTCAGAAAACAAAGGAGGGCTTTGAGACATGTACTAATGCCATAAATAAAGAACACTTCTTGGAGGTTCAGAAGGTTGAGAAATATCCATCAGAATGCATTTCTCACTGATAAACATTCTTGACCTCACCTGGAAGGATTGAGTCTTACCAGGGGCACCAACGTCTGTGGAGAACTTGGAGTTGAGTTCCAGAAATATTTGAGCAACATTTCAGCTGAGAGGCTCATGAAAGTGTTCTAAAGCCTGATTCTGCTCACGGATAGAGGCATCAGCAACGATGTTTTCTTTTCATCCTATTAATTCAGATGCACTCAGTTGCTTCTACTCTTGCTATGCACCATGACCACAGGAGTGGTGAGGGTTCTAGATGAGACAATAACACTGGGCTTTAAGTGTGGTGAGCAGTACATTTTTTTCTGAAAGTCCCATTTTTTTGAGGATAGTAAATGTTGCTTATAAGCACAGGCATAATAACATCTTCACATGAAATGTCATCTCTGCCCATTCCCACTTCACTTAATTAGTTTACCTTTTATTGCTTCCAGGGATGAATGACAAAACTCATGCACAAAACATGCTTTTTAAAAGCTTCAAATAGTTGGCAAGAGGACCATGGTCTTGTGTGATGCCTTCAACCAGTGCTGTATTATCAGACAGAACAATATTTGCATCGTTGAGGTCATAGACCTGTTTGGAAATTCTAAGTAGAACCTGAAAATCCTAAAATGCAAACTGTTGCTAGACAAAAATGTGAGAACTGTCTGAAAGAGTCACACAAGACTAAGATGTCTTTGCTGCTATTTTTTTTTAGAATTTTACAAAGCAATCTAGTCAATTTCCAATATTGTTAATATTAGATTTTCTTGTGAAATCAAATACATGGAAATACGCTAATTGATTTGCATCACGGATACAAAAAAGCTTTGACAACGCATTTTTTTTTTACATTTGAATAGTATATCGAGACAATGTTCTAGCAACATTTGCTAACAGGCAATACAGGTATAGCACGGGGCACATACAGTGCCACTTTTCCAACTAAACAGTTTAGAACTATGGGAGTGTGAATTATGGAGTGTGGGGGTGACAGAGTGTAAGTGTGTGCAGGAGTCTGTGCATGACACTGTGTTTATTTTATGCTTACGAGAGCTAACCTGGCTCCAGCAAACTGGAGGAAAATCTTAGCTTACAGGGAAGGTCACCCATGGTGTATGGGTGGGAAAAGTTAGTAATTAATGTCAAAGAGTCCTCCCCTGGCACGAGCAGATGTCAGATGACACCTGGACAGGCCCTTTCTTTATTTTTCTGGTCCGGCAGGCACCAATCTCAGTGTGGAGGAAGCTGCACCCACACCTGGTTACAGTGACCACAGAGAAAAGGTTGCACATTTCCCTGGCACACCTCGTGGTGAGCATACACTCTACACAAACAGAGAAAGGGTTCACCATCTTAGATTTAGGCACATGCAGTTAATGTGGGGTTGTTTGCACAGGGGCACACAGGAAATGCTGCAAAACTGGTTGGGGAACCTTTGCCCCCTTAGTTGAGCAGGAGTCACCCCTCCCGAAGATGGTACCAGGCATAACCTTGGCATCCCCATTACCTTCCTCAGAGCAGTACTGGACCCGAAGAAGTTCTAAAGAAAAGTGAACCTGCTTGAGAAGGGCCCTGAAGAATTGGACCTGCTCTCTCTCAAACCCAGGACAAAGAAGTGGATTTCAAGGGTCATAAGGCTGAGCTACTGCTCAAGCTACAGGGACACAACAAACTACAAGAGGCAGGGGCGGCTCCTCCATTAGGACAGAGGAGAGTCACCCCCTGCCCCCACCAACCGCTGCAAACCTTTAACAACCAAATGATAATAAACTATGGGGGTCATTCTGACCCCGGCGGTCAAGGACCGCCGGGGCCGGGGTCGGCGGTAGGACCGCCAACAGGCTGGCGGTGCTCCGCCGGGCATTCTGACCGTGGCGGTACAGCCGCGTCCAGAAGCGGAAAGTCGGCGGTGTACGCCGACTTTCCGCTGCCCATGGGAATCCGCCATGGCGGCGCAGCTTGCTGCGACGCCATGGGGATTCCGACCCCCTCACCGCCATCCTGTTCCTGGCGGTTTCGACCGCCAGGAACAGGATGGCGGTGAGGGGTGTCGTGGGGCCCCTGGGGGCCCCTGCAGTGCCCATGCCAATGGCATGGGCACTGCAGGGGCCCCCGTAAGAGGGCCCCACTTTGAATTTCAGTGTCTGCTCAGCAGACACTGAAATTCGCGACGGGTGCTACTGCACCCGTCGCACATCCTCCACTCCATTCGGAGCCGGCATCCTCATGGAGGGGTGTTTCCCACTGGGCTGGCGGGCGGCCTTTTGGCGGTCGCCCGCCAGCCCAGTGGGAAACCCAGAATACCCGCGGCGGTCTTTTGACCGCGCAGCGGTATTCTGGCGGTTCCCTCCAGGCGGGCGGCTCCCGCCGCCCGCCGGGGTCAGAATGACCCCCTATGTCTATTATCGTTTGGTTGTTAATGGAGCAGGACCATAGGGTATGACGAGGACGAGGGAAGTGCACTGTGCACTGGCCAGCCAAACACACTTGCGCACAGGGCTCTCTTTAGCCCAGCAACACAGTTGCTGGGTTAGGAGAGAGCCTGCACAGGCTCCCAGTCTGCCTGGGAGAGCCCTGGCTGGGCGCTCCTTGCCAAACCTAACTCTGCTCTGAGGAGCGTCAGGATTGGTGCAGGGCAGGCTGGGAGCCTGTGCCCATCTGAAGCGACGAGGGAGAGAGGAGCAGCACAGCGTGGGAGTGGAGCAGGTACGTTTTATTTTTTATATATTTTTTACTTTTATTATTATTCTCCGCCACTCCCTCCTGACCTCCTGCCATGCTGTCCCATCCCCACGAGATGCGACTGACAAGAGGCCTTTACTGCAACTGTCTAGCTGACCAGTTCCAAATGGACCAGCCCTGGACCCTGATCATGAAGTGATTTAAAAACATTTAGGGGCAGATTACCTTAATTATTTTTAACACTAATGTGATCCAACGTGGCCAAAATCGCCACGTCAAATTTACAAAGTGGCACAATGCATGCATTGCATCACTTTGTAACAGTTTGTGCCACATTATGCCTGCACCAGGCATAATGTATGCAAAGGGGGCGTTCCCCTGTTAGGGAGGCCAGAAAAAGATATTTCTTTATGTCATTTTTTTTCAGCAGTTTCAATGCCTGCTCAATCAATCAATCAATCACAGTATTTATAAAGCGCGCTACGTACCCGTTAGGGTTTCAAGGCGCTGAGGGGGGGAAGGGGGGGCTGCTAATGGTCGAAGAGCCAGGTTTTGAGGAGTCTCCTGAAGGTGAGAAGGTCCTGGGTCTGGCGCAGGGGGGTCGGAGGGAGTGCCACGTCTTGGCGGCGAGGTAGGAGAAGGATCTGCCGCCGGAAGTCTTGCGCTGGAAGCGGGAAACGATGGCGAGGGAGAGGTTGGCCGATCGGAGTTGGCGGGAGGGGATGTAGAAGTTGAGCCTGTTGTTCAGGTAGGTGGGTCCGGCGTTGTGGAGCGCCTTGTGAGCGTGGGTGAGGAGCTTGAAGGTGATCCTCTTATCCATGGGGAGCCAGTGGAGGTCCTTCAGGTGGTGGGAGATGTGGCATCAGCGGGGTACGTCGAGGACCAAGCGGGCGGAGGCGTTTTGGATGCGTTGGAGTCGTTGGATGTCTTTTGCTGGGATGCCTGTGTAGAGTGCGTTGCCGTAGTCAAGTCTGCTACTGATGAGGGCCTGGGTCACCATTTTTCTGGTTTCCGTTGGGATCCACTTGTAGATTCCACGGAGCATGCGGAGGGTGTTGTAGCAGGAGGAGGAGACTGCGTTGACCTGTTTGGTCATGGTCAGGGCGGAGTCGAGGATGAAGCCGAGGTTGCGTGCGTGGTTGGGTGGTGTTGGGGGGGGTCCCAGCTCGGTTGGCCACCAGGAGTCGTCCCAGGCCGAGGGGGTGCGTCCGAGGATAAGGACCTCCGTCTTGTCAGAGTTCAATTTCAGGCAGCTGTTTCTCATCCACTCGGCGATGGATTTCAGTCCCTCATGGAGGTTGGTTTTGGCGGTGTGTGGATCTTTAGTGAGGGAGAGGATGAGCTGGGTGTCGTCAGCATAGGAGAGAATGCTGAGATTGTGTTGCCGGGCCAGTTGTGCGAGGGGTGCCATGTAGACGTTGAACAGCGTCAGACTTAGCAAGGAGCCTTGGGGGACGCCGCATATGAGGTTGGTGGCTTCGGAGTGGAAGGGTGAGAGACGGACTCTCTGGGTTCTGCCGGAGAGAAAAGAGGAGATCCAGTTGAGGGCTTTGTCTTGTATACCGGCTTCATGGAGGCGTGTTAGTAGGGTGCGGTGGCAGACTGTGTCGAAGGCAGCGGAGAGGTCCAGGAGGATGAGGGCTGAAGTTTTGCCGTTGTCCATTTGCTGTCTGATGTCATCTGTGGCGGCGAGGAGCGCGGTCTCGGTGCTGTGGTTGCGTCTGAAGCCGGACTGGGAGGAGTCCAGGATGGAGTTGTCCTCGAGGTAGTGGGTGAGCCGGGCGTTGACGATCTTCTCGATGACCTTTGCTGGGAAAGGGAGGAGGGAGATCGGGCGGAAGTTTTTGAGGTCGTTGGGGTCAACCTTGGGTTTCTTGAGGAGGGCATGGATATCGGCGTGCTTCCAGCTGTCCGGGAAAGTCGCGGTTTCAAAAGATAGGTTGATGATCTTTCGGAGTTGGGGGGCGATGGTGGAGACGGCTTTGTTGTAGACGTGGTGTGGGCAAGGGTCTGAAGGGGATCCTGAATGGATGGAGTTCATGATCCTGCGCGTTTCCACGTCATCTACGTGGGTCCAGGTGGTAAGGTCGTTGGCGTAGGAGGAGAAGTCAGGGGTGGGGTCTGGCGGAGGTGTGGTGTTGAGGCTGTCGTGAATGACGGCGATCTTCTGATATCAGCTCAGAATAGGCATTAAGAGGTGGCCCTCATTGGTTTCAATGGGCTGCTGGGTGCTTTGCAGGATTAGCGTCAGAATTTTTGACACTAATACTACAAAGTGCCAAACTAGTGTCAAAACATCTGACACAAGTTCCCTAACTACCACCATGGTGCGCTGTATATTAAATATGGCTCACACATGGTGGTGTTAGGGGGGCACTAAGGGGTGCAAGAAAAGTGCTGCTGCACTAGGTGCAGCGCCACATTTCATAAATCTGCCCCTTAGGCTCCCTAGAGGACCAGCCAAATCTGCCAAGCTCTTGTGATCAAGGTGCGCTGCCGCTGAGCTAAAGATTCAGGATTAGCCTGCTCAGAGCTTTTTTGCACCTGGAAATCCTTCATGGTGGGACTATATTCTAATTTCTCCTGCTTTGAGTTTTCCCGCCAAAAAGCAAAAGCTTCACTGGGAACTTGTCCGACAGCTATCTGACCTTGTGGAGTCATCCTCAGCTACAGCCTGCTGCCTTGCCTCTCTAAACATTTTGGACATTTTTGAGACTAAGGCCCTGATTTATACTTTTTGGTGCAAAACTGCACCAACTCAGTTTTGCACTAAAATGTTTAGCACCGGCTTGCACCATTTCTGTGCACCAGCCGGGGACCATATTTATGGAATGGTGCAAGCCGGTGCAAAGGGTTGGCTAGCTGCACAAAAAATGACTTTAGTCGGGTTGGGCTGGCAGTATGGAAGAAGGGGTTTTTGCACCAAAAATGACGTTAGGCAGGTTAGAGTAAAAAAAAATGACTCTAACCTGCCTAGAGTCATTTTCTGACGCAAAACCATCCATACCACATGACTCCTGTCTTAGAAAAGACAGGAGTCATGCCCACCACCCCAATGGCCAGCACAGGGGGCCAGGGTTCCCTGGGCATTGCCAATGCACCCAGCGCCATGTAGGGGTGGCCCATTTCAGGGCCCCCAATGGTACTATAAAAACTAAAATAAAATACTTACCTGAACTTACCTGTACTTACTCCTCCCTCCCGTGCACCATTTTTGTATGAAAGTATAAATATGGCGTTAAGGTCATAAAGTGATTTTTTGCACGGGAACACCTACCTTGCATCTTATTAAGGCAAGGTAGGTTTCCACTTCCAAAAAATGACATTAACTCCATAAATTTGGCACTAGACGAGTCTAGCACCAAAGTATAAATATGGAGTTAGTTTTACACTGAATTAGAGTTAAAAAAATGACGCTAATTCAGTGCAGAGTATAAATATGCCCCTAAGTCCCGAGGTAGAATTTCTGACCGGTTTGAACATAGTTGCTGTATTTAACCTGCACTCAATTGCAGTGAGCCTCGAAACATGCATAGGTCTCAGTCTACCATAACCAGTTTAATGTGCTATTTTCATTTAAAACTTTAAAATTCACATCTCCGGTTCCTCCTAAATGTTTTTTTGTTATTTTGGTGTCATTTATTAGTAAAGTTTACTCTATTATTGTGTGTTTCTTGTGTTGTGTTTTGACTTGATTACTCTTTTGGTACTGCAAAAATACTTTACATTTTGCCTCTATGGTTTGGCTCTCTGCTATGTTCTGTAGCAACCGGGGGCTGAGCTCAGGTTAATTTTGTGACTTTATTTGTTTAATCTAACAAGGTTTGTGTTTATAATGTAAGATCTGCAGACACCACACTTAACTAATGACCCAATTCCTTACAGTGAGGCTCCCATGATATATGGAGGACAATCCTGTCAGAAATGCTTGCCTTTGCATAATGTATAATGCATATACTTTTTGACATTTTTGCTCTTACACCGGATTCTCGCTTCTGGCTGCTTCCCAGATGCATGGAAAAAGGCATTCCTTTTGCCTCTTTTAAAGAAACCCACTCATCACCCCCTTGAGGTGAGGAGTTATAGGCCAATCTCATGCCTTCCACTACCAGCCAAGATCCTCGAAAGGCCATGAATCAGGAGATTATAACCGTCCTCAAAATCACTAATCTTCTTGACCATGAACAGCATGGGTTTAGACCCAACTATTATACAGAACTCCCCCTGCTGGCAGCCACTGAAGAGATGAGAGCCATGGTAGATAGAGGTGGCAATGCCACCTTGATCCTGTTGGATCAGTCGGCTGCATTTGATACGGTTGACCATTTTCTTTCGGTCAACCTTCTTGAAAGGATTGACACTAAAGGTACAGCATTAAAACTGACTTCACTTCAGCCCCCTTTACTCTTCCTTGTAGGGTCCCTTGTGTATCTTTGTTAAGTCCAACCCTCTTTAACTCTTACTTCACTCCTCTGATCGAACTCATTCAATCACTTGGGTTCCGTGTGCTGACAACACCCAAATAGCTGTGTCCTTCTCCCCTGAACCATGAAAAATGGCCAAACAATTCAACATAGGCATAGGTAGCATTCCTGACTAGGTGCAAAATATTTGCTTAAAGCTAAATTTCTGACAAAAACAAGGTGCTGCTGTTTGGCAATGAAACCTCCCCTTCCACTGCCAGTCCAGAAAACAAGAATCCTGGGGGTCATCTTTCATACCGAATTAACATTCATGAGCCAAACAAAAAAAGTAACATTCTCTTCTTTTCTCTCTTTAAGAATATTAAAATAAATATTCTCTTCCTCCCGATTGAGCTGAGGAAAACAGTTATCATTGCCTTAGTAATCTGAAAACTAGACCACTGCAATGCTTTATATGTTGGCTCCCAGAATTTCCTTCTAAATAAATTGCAGATGCTTTAAAATGCTGCAGCTTGAGTGCTATTGAACCTCCCACAATTCTGTTCATCCTCCCTAGCTATTAAGGAATTTGACTGGCTTCCTATTCGAGTGCAAATTAAGCTCAAAGCCTTGTGCTGGGCTCATGAGGCCCTGCATCAGGTAGGCCCTCTATTTCTTTGAGATATTTTTAAACAGTACCTTCCTATTTGTACCCCATAGTCTAGCACTGCCAGGTAGATGATCATTCCTAGAGTCAATAAAACACATTGGGGAGGAAGACGTTTTTCCTACTCCACACCAAAATGATGGAACCCAATGCCAGGTTATCTTAGAGCTCAGCCTAATGTGCTAAAATTTAGGAAACAACTGAAAACTGGGCTTTTTTGCTTCTCAGTCTAAGTTCACCCCTTTTTAGGTACTGGCTAGACAATGCAGCTGTCTGTCCAAGACATGTTGTATCAACTTTGTGGGCTTCAGCCCGCCATAGGCTTCCCATTTGTTGGATCCATTGTTGCTCTCCTATTCTTTCTCATCATTTGCCTAAGGCATGGAGTGGTCATGCCTTTTGCTGTGTTTATCCCTCCCCAAGAGCAGGGCCTACGTATGATATAAATACACTGTTCACCATTCTAACATCTGTTCAGGAACTTCTTTTTTCTTTAGCCTGGAGCACTTGAGACCAAAATTCTCCCATAGAATGCAACTACGATACATACGGGAGAGTAATTTATGTTGGACCTTGATTATATAATGCGACTCAAGAATTATTGAAATATTTCATATATGACAGTAGCCATTTCTAAGGGAGAATTTCATGGCTAATATTTTGGGTGAATGCCGTTATGATGCTTAGAGCTCATATGCAAAGAAATATGAAGAAATGCATGGGAACTACAGTAGGGTGTGGTAATTGTTTAATGCAACTGTCAATGAGCTATATTGACTGTTAGACCTGACAGCCTTAGGGTGGTCAGCCCCCAATGTTTTGCTTGCCTCTCTCCATTTTTCGGACCCTGTTTTTGCTGGTTTCAGAAACTCTGCACACTTTACCGCTACTGTCCAGTGCTAAAGTACATGTGCTCTCCCCCCTAAACATAGTAACATTGGATCCTACCCAACTGGCATATTTAATTTACCTGTCAGTCCCTAGTAAGGTGCACTACTTGTGCCCAGGGTCTGTAAATTAGATGCTACTGTTGGGTCTGCAGTACTGATTGTGCCACGCACATAGGTAGCCATTTAACCATGTCTCAGGTCTGCTGTTGCAAGGCCTGTGTGTGCAGTTTCACTGCCACTATGACTTGGCATTTAAAACTACTTGCCAAGCCTTAAACTGCCATTTTTCTACATATAAGTCACCCCTAAGGTAGGCCCTAGGTAACCCATAGGGCAAGGTGCTATGTAGGTAAAAGGCAGGACATGTACTGGTAGTGAAAAACTCATAAATTAGTTTTCCAGTACTGTGAGGCCTTCTCCTCTCAAAGAATAGCATTAGAACTGCCCTCATATATTTTTAAGTGGTTGATTCTTATCTGGAACGAGTAGTCCTGTCATGTTTAGTATTGCCAGAATGGTAATAGAAAATCTTGCTTGCAGGAGAAGCTTGATTTAACTATTTTAGAAGTGCCATTTTTAAACAAGTGTCCATTTCTCTGCACTTACTGGCATCTGTGCTTACAGCCTATCTCCAATCCACGTCTGGTCTGTGCTGCTTGACGGCTCTGCTTGTGCACTCCACCCAGACAACCATAAACACAGGATACTCAGCCACATCTGTATTCATCTGCATACTGAATGGGTCTCCCGGGCAGGAAGGGTGGAGGGGCTCTCTCTTACATTTCAAAGGCCAGTGGCATGCCCTCACACAAAGAACTGATAACACCCCACAGGGATCCTGGCAGATAGGGCAGGGCTGAAAAGGGATCTTGTGCAATTCTAAACCACTCTTTGAAGTTTCCCCAACTTCAAAGGCATTTTAGGGTATATAAACTGGGTCTCTGACCCCACAAATGAGACACTTCTGGACCTACACATGGACTCTGTCAGAGAGACTGCCTGGCTGCCCAAAGAACTCACCTGGACTGCTTTGCTGACGGTCTGCTTTCCTGCTTGTTGCTCTGCTGCCTTGTGCTCCTGAGTCTGCTGGAAGAACTCTGCCTTCCTCCTAAAGTGCTCTCCAAGGGCTTGGATTGAGCTTGCCTCCTGTTTTTCAAGTCTCAGGGCCAACAAAGACTTCATCCATTCAGGAAATCCTCATGTGTCAGAAAATCAATGCAACGCCTGCAGAAATCAGCGCAGCACCTTCATTGTGGCTGGAAAATCACCGTCCCGCTGTCTGGGATGATGCAGCACCGGCTTTGCAGCGGGAAAACTGATGCAGTGCCTGCCTCGCAGCCAAAAAATCTCTGCAACGCCTACCGGATTGACGCAGCACCTGCTCCTTTCCATCAGCGCCTCAAGGATTTCCCTGCATCGTCCCTGGGTGTCAAAATATCACCGTATCACAGGAAGGAAATAAGCCTGCGCTCATGAAATTCGATGCGTCACCTTTCAGTGTGGAAGGAAATGATGTATCGTCAGTGGTGCGCCGGAAAATTCAATGCAACACCTAATATTTCCATGTATCTCCTCTGCTGTCCCTGTGCGTCGTGCTTTTGATGCATCCCAGGTACTGTATATTACAAAGATACAACAACTGATTCTTAAGGATTGAGTTTCTTTTACATCTTTAAAAAGTGATATTTCAACTTGTGCTTATTGGATTTGTGTTGTTTTTGACCTTATCTTATACAGATAAATATTATCTATTTTTCTAAACATGTGTGCTGTATTTTTGTGGTGCTTTCACTGTGTTACTGTATGAGTTATTGCACGAATACTGTTCAAATTGTCTTCTAAGTTAAGCCTAGTTGCTCTGTGCCAAGCTACCAGAGGGTGCGCACAGGATAATTTGGGTTGTTTTGTGCCTTTTCCTTACTAGGATTGCTGCCCCTACTTGGACAAGGGTGTATATATCTCTGCCAACTAGAGACCCAATTCTTAATATTGACTAACCACTAAAACGGGCCCAGAATGTTTCTATAGGAGTCCCGGTGTGGGATGGATGTTGTTGGCATTAGTGTTTATGAGCATCTCGGTGCTGCGAGCATTGAAGCAGGAATTTATTAGTAAGTAGCAGCAAACAAGGAACTATACCTTATTTTTAGGTCTCAGCTCTAGACATGGCATGTCTGCCTCTAAAAGACATTGACATCTACCCAGCATCTATCTATCTATGTTTCTATCTATCTATCTATCTATCTATCTATCTATCTATCTATCTATCTATCTATCTATCTATCTATCTATCTATCTATCTATCTATCTATCTATCTATCTATCTATCTATCTATCTATCTATCTATCTATCTATCTTTTTATCTTGTATCCATCTTTATCTATCTTTTATCCATGTTGTCTATGTAGCTATCAATCTATCTATGTTTTATCTATCTAATTATCTTTTTTCTTTTATCTAGCTTTAATCTAGCTTTAATCTATCTTTTATAAAACTATACAATTAATTAAGTCAGGTAAGTACTACTGTTTCATATCTTCCCAGTTTTTGAGCAGCTTGAAACATAGTCCAAATGTTAACTGTTAGAGGGACTATGGCTAAACACTGCTAAAAGGCATTGATTGATATGTTCAACTCCAATGCCTGGGTTTGCCGACACCTATTGGCTTTGCAAATGCTTGAGTACATTTGCACTACTTTTACCATAAATGACAATAGCTCCAAGTGCCGATTGGTATTCACATGCACAAATCTATTAACATTATCTTATGTCCTCTTGTATGGGAAGCCATTCATGTCAAGATTACAGCTCCCCATATTGGACACCTCCTGAAATGCATAGCGTGCTGAAAAATGAATATGACACACACCAGAATGAATGTACTATGTGTCAAAATAGTTATGATACCTGGCAGAGTGAATCTGAAATGAACCAAAACAAATATGAAACCTGGCAGAGTGAACATGCTACTTAGTGATTAATATGAATAACACACACACCAAATTGAATAAGAAATATACTGAATATATATAAATCGTACTGAAATTAATATGGCCCTCACTGTAAACAATAAAGCAATCACTGAAACAAATACAATATTCACCAAAAAGAATGGGTCATTTCTTGAAATGATTGACTTATGCCAAGAGAAATATGACATCCATTGAAATTAATATTGCAGATTGAAAATAATATAAAGTATTGAACAAATATATAATATTCTGAAAAGAAAACAACGCACATTGAAACTAATACAATGTACATTGAAATAAACATTAAACATGTTGCAATGAATTTGAATTGTGTTGAAATAATTATTACAGAGATGGCAATGAATATGAGACACACAGGAATGAATAGGAGATGATTGAAAATGAATGTGGCTTGTGTTGAAATTAATGCAACCCCATTGAATTGAAGTTGACATGTCTTCAAATGAGTATGACCACAGCTGAAATTCACAAGAGATTTGTTCAAATGAATATGGCATGCCTTGAAATTAATATGACACATATTCAAACTAATATGATACATATTCAAATTAATATGATATATGTTAAAATTGATAAGTTGCATCTTAAAATGAATGACAAGTGTTAATATGAATATGACATCCATTGAAATAAACTTAACATTGATTGAAAAGATTATAACACATGTTAAAATAAATATGACCTACGTTGAAATGAATATGACCTTCATTGAAATGAATTTGACATGTTTTAAAATTATTACGAGTAACGTTAAAATGATCATGACATTTATCACAATTAATATGGCTTGCATTGAAAATGATATGATATACATTGACATGATTACAATATAGGTTGAAATGGATATGATTCATGTTAAAATTAAGATGTGTTAATATGAATGAAGCATCAATTGAAAGAAATATGACACATGCTAAGATAAATATGGCATGCATTGAAACAAATATGAGCTCCACCAAAATGAATTCAACATGTCTTAAACTGAATATGACCAATGCTTAAATTAAAATGAAACTTGTCAAAATGAATATGTTGTGCTTTGAAATTGATATGATACATAGCAAAGTAAATACTGCATATATTGAAATTAATATGACGTATGTTGAAATGGATATGACCAGTGTTAAAATTATTATGACAGGTGTTAAGGTGAATATGACATCCATTGAAACAAATGACATTCATAGAAAGGAACATGACACATGTTAAGATGAATATGTGCCACTTTGAAATGAATATGTTACCTGATGAAATTAATATGGCCCACATCAAAAGTTATATGGCATCCTGTAACATGAATATCACACTTTTTGAAATGAAAATTAAACTGTGAGATAAATGTAACATGCTTTGAAATTAATTAGGCAAATATTGAAATGAACACAAGCCATGTTTAAATGAATATGACTGCTGTTTAAATGAATATGGCTTGCTCTCAACTTATGTGGATTTGCTTTAAAATTAATAATACATATTGAAATTAATGTTACATATTCTCAAAGGGTTGCATTACGAGTTTGGCGGTTTGTGCACCACCATGGCGGTGGTGTGACCGCTATCTGCTTGGCAGTCAGACCACAGTATTATGATGCTGGCAGTCCCTTAGGGAAAGGCTGCTGCAGTCCCGCCAGCACCACCAGGCAGCGCAGACCACCGCTGTGGCAAGGCTGGCCCAAAAGACCGACGGAGCCGGTGTTTCGGATGGAAAAATTATGATGTTGCCTACTGCCAGCGTGACCATGGCAGTCCAACCACCACATCCCAGCAGGTGGAAACGGAAAGCATAAAGGAAGCAACTCACCTACAGGCAGTGTTACATGACCTGTGCCGCCACGGAGCCCATCACACACACTTCCTGCCGCAGGTGCTGCTCATCGATGGACCCACACAGCACCCACATTGCAACACAATGGTAGGTCAATGGGATGCACAATAGGTTGTGAAACGAATATCCAAAGCTCACAATGCAAACAATACCTGCATAATAGTGATGGTGACATCAGGAGCATTCATGGACTCATTTCACTTTGCACATGCCCCTAAAACCGCATTTGCATAGGAACTGACCCTTCATGTATCTCAGGGACAAACAATATTTGAGCCAAATGATATGCCTAGCTGCCAAATGTGTAAGCGAAAGTCAAGAAAACACATACAACGGCAACAGCATGGTCCATACATCTAGATGATGTAGCTGTAAGGTACACACATCAAAGTGGACACATGGTCAGTCAAATCCAAAGGAAGCTACCACAATTTAACACCCTCCAGGTGTGGACAAACAAAACTCTAGCTCCTGCACATGAAACGAAAGTACAATGTATATCAGGGGACAAATCTACACCATACATGCTGACATTGGCCAACACAAGATTAAGGGGGTCATTCCGACCCCGGCGGGCGGCGGGCACCGGCCGCCAGGCCGAAACCGGCCAAACACCGCCCCGCGGTCAGATGACCGCGGGGGACATTCCGACTTTCCCGCTGGGCCGGCGGGCGATCTGCAAAAGATCGCCCGCCGGCCCAGCGGGAAAGCCCCAGCAAAGATGAAGCCGGCTACGAATGGAGCCGGCGGATTTGCTGCGGTGCGACGGGTGCAGTGGCACCCGTCGCGATTTTCAGTGTCTGCCAAGCAGACACTGAAAATCTTTATGGGGCCCTGTTAGGGGGCCCGTGCACTGCCCATGCCAGTGGCATGGGCAGTGAAGGGGCCCCCAGGGGCCCCATGACACCCGTTCCCGCCAGCCTCTTCCTGGCGGTGTAAACCGCCAGGAACAGGGTGGCGGGAAGGGGGTCGGAATCCCCAAGCAGCGCCGCCATGGAGGATTCCTTTGGCCAGGGGAAAACCGGCGGGAAAACACTGGTTCCCCTTTTCTGACCGCGGCTTTACCGCCGCGGTCAGAATTGGCCAGGAAGCACCGCCAGCCTGTTGGCGGTGCTTCCACGGTCCCCGTCCCTGGCGGTCATGGACCGCCAGGGTCGGAATGACCCCCTAAATACTTACCCTAGCAAGCATAACACAATGAAATGACACCCCAATTGGATCAACACCCACATATCCATACAATGAACATCTACCTTTGTCTTGGGTGACCAACACTTCCCACAAAGTCAGATATTAAAAAACAACAGCAAATGTGGTGGATGTGTCTGTGGGTGTTGTGGTGGTGTCTGGGGGTATGGTGACTGAGGTGTGTGGGGCTGTGGGTTGTGAGCTGTTGTAGAAGGCTGGCCTGGCTTGTAATGGGTACTGTGGGTACTTACACCTTATACCAGGTCCAGTTATCCCTTATTAGTGAAATGTAGTAGCGTTCTAGCAGCTTAGGCTGATAGAGGTAGCTGTAGCAGAGCGGCTTGGGCTGAACTAGGAAACATGCAAAGCTCCTGCAATACCACTTATAGTTACACAGTACTTATACACAATAAAAGACAATACTCAGTGTTACCAAAAAGAAAGGTACTTTATTTTAGTGACACAAGACCAAAATTATCTTAGAGGCAATACTCCTTCTGGAGGTAAGTATTATACACAATATATACACTAGGCACCAAAATCAGGTAAGTAAATAGTCATAGGATAGAGCAAACAATAGAAAACACCATAGAATGCAATAAGAAGAAATAGGCCTTGGGGCAACACAAACCATATACTAAGAAAGTGGAATGCGAATCACGAATTCCCCCCTAGGCAAGTGTAGTGTGCAGAGGGGTACTGGGAGTGTAAGAAAACCACAAAGGTTGGTAAAATACCCCACCCCAGAGCCCAGGAAATTAGGAGTAAAGTACCGCAGGTTTCTTTAGGACACCCTAAAAGTCGCAAATAGAGTTATTGCAAGAACCAAGCAAGACTGCAAGCAACAAATGGTGGATTCCTGGACCTGAAGACCTGTAAAGAGAGGAGACCAAGTCCAGAAGCTGCAGAAGATTCCAGGAAGGACAGGAGCCCCTGCCAACCTAGAAGATGGTGCAAAAGAGGATTCTCTGGAAGAAGTCTGCAGAAGAGCACCAAAGAAGATGGCTGTGGGTTCCTGCATGATGCAAAGTATGTCCCACATGAAGATGTTGGATGCAGGCGAGTTGTAGCGCTGGATTAGTCCAACAAGTTTTGGTTCAAGCAATGTCGCGGAATGTGTAAAAATGACACTGCCTGGACCCAGGAGGGACCTGGGGGCCTCAACTCAGACTGAGGAGGCAGAGGGGGCTTCCAACATGGAGGGAACTCACAGATGACCAGGCAGCACCCAGAGAGGTTCCAGGACATGGGGACAAAGAAGGTGCAAATTCCGGTTGCTGCAGCACTAAAATAAATTAGTGTCTGGGACACACTGGAGGAGCTCTGGGCACCACCCTTGGGGTGGTGATGGACAGGGGAGTGGGCACTCCCCTTTCCATTGTCCAGTTTTGCGCCAGAGCAGGGACAGGGGATCCCTGAACCGGTGTAGACTGGCTTATGCAAGGAGGGCACCATCTGTGCCCTGTAAAGCATTTCCAGAGGCTCTGGAAGGCTACCCCTCCCAAGCCTGTAACACCTATTTCTAAAGGAAGAGGGCGTAACACCCTCCTCCCAAAGGAAATGCTCTGTTCTGCCTTCCTGGGACTGGGCTTCTTAGAACCCAGGAGGGCAGAACCCTGTCTGTGAGGTGGCAGCAGGTGTAGCTGCAGTGCAAGCATCAGAGAGCTGGTTTGGCAGTACTGGGGGTCCATGGTGGAGCCCACAGGATGCATGGGATTGGCCCCCCAATACCAGATTTGGAATGGGGGGACAATTCCATGATCCTAGACACCTTATATGGCCATATTCGGAGTTACCATTGTGAAGTTACATATAGGTATTGACCTATATGTAGTGCACATGTGTAATGGTGGCCCTCACACTTAGTAACTTTGCACCTAGCCTCCAGTAAATGAAGGTTAGACGTATAGGTGACTTATAAGCTACATAAGTGCAGTGAAAATGGCTGTGAAATAGTGTGTGCGCTATTTCATTCAGGCTGCAGTGGCAGTCCTGTGAAATGGTTTGTCTGAGCTCTTATGGGTGGCAAAAGAAATGCTGCTGCCCATAAGGATCTCCTGGAACCCCAATGCCCTGGAGACCTAAGTACCATATACTAGGGACTTATAAGGGGGGATCCAATATGCCAATTGGTATTGGCGTATGAAGTCACTAAACTATAGTGACTAATTTGGAAGCAGAGTGAGCATAAGCACTGAAGTTCTGGTTAGCAGAACTTCAGTGACACAGTTAAGCACTACTGACAACACACACAGTAGGCCACAAACTAAGGGCACTGGGGTCCTGGCTAGCAGGATCCCAGTGAGACAGTAAAAACACACTGACATACACTCACAAACATGCCAAAAGTGGGGGTAACCATGCTACAAAGAGGCTACTTTCTCACAGGTGTTGTCTGGGTGTATGGTGGGTGTGATGGATGTGTCACTACTGGGTGTTGTGGTGGTGTCTGTGGGAATGGTGGATGTGGTGTGTGGGTCAGTGGGAGTGTCTGTTGAAATGGTGTCTGATGTGGTGTCTGTAGGTGAATGTTGAGTGCCTGCATGTCGGCGTGCCTGGTAGAGTTTGTGTCGCTGTGTGCTACTTGTGTGTGTTGAGGTTGGTGCATGCGGATGTGTCTGTGTGCTTAGGACAAGTAGGGGAATAAGGAATTTGGATAGGGAAGAGAGAGGATGTGGGAGGGAGGATTGGGGATAGATTGCTGTCATCATTGAGGAGGGCAGAGCCTGAAAAGGTTTCTGTAGGCCAGACACCATCAAAATCATGAACACCATCCACTCCGGCTCTCCATATGACCCCTGCACTCACCACATCCTCAACAAAGCAAGCTCCGTCATCGCACCCCAACTACCGAAGATCACCAACAGCTCCTTCGAATCTGCCACCTTCACGGAAAGCTGGAAACACACCGAGATCAACACCCTCCTCAAAAAATCCAAGGCAGACCGAAAAGACCTCAAGAACTTCCGGCCTCTCGCCCTGCTCCCCTTCCCGGCAGAATTCATAGAGAAGGCTGTCAACACACAACTAACCTGTTTCCTCGAGGAAAACTGCACCCTGGACCCTTCCCAATCCGGATTCCGCAGCAACCAAAGTACCAAAATCGCCCTCATCGCCGCCACCGACGACATCAGAACCATACTGGACAAAGGCGAAACCGCTGCCCGTATCCTCATGGACCTCTCGGCCGCGTTCAACACCATCTGCCACCACACCCTACACTCACGCATCAGCAATGCAGGAATCCGCGACAGAGCTCTGGACTGGGTCACCTCCTTTCTCGCCGGCAGAACCCAGACAGTCTGCCTCCTCCCATTCCGCTCGGAGCCCACCAAAATCATCTGCGCCGTATCCCAGGGTTCGTCCCTCAGCCCGACCCTCTTCAATGTCTACATGGCCCTGCTTGCTAACATCACCCGATCCCATAACCTCAACATCATCTCATACGCCGACGACACCCAGCTGATCCTATCCCTCACCAAGGACTCCGCCAAGACCATCCTCCACGAAGGAATGAAGGCCATCGGCGAATGGATGCCTCAAACTCAATTCCGACAAGATGGAAGTCCTCGTCTTCGGCTCCACCCCCTCCGCATGGGATGACTCCTGGTGCCCTGCCACTCTTGGAGCGGCTCTGACTCCCACCGACAACGCATGAAACCCAGGATTCATCTAGGACTCCCCATTATCCATGACCCAACATGTCAACGCCATCTCCTCCTCCTGCTTCAACACCCTCTGCATGCCCCGAAAGATCTACAAATGGATACCCACCGAAACCAGAAGAACAGCCACCCAAACCCTCGTAAGCAGCAAACTGGACTACGGCAATGCCCTCTACGCAGGAACCACGGCCAAACTCCAGAAGAGGCTGCACTGCATCCAGAACGCATCTGCACGCCTCATCTTGGACATCCCCCGCAACTGCCACATCACGGACCACCTGAAAAACCTGCACTGGCTCCCAGTCAACAAAAGAATCACCTTCAAACTACTCACACACGCTCACAAAGCACTGCACAACACCGGACCAGAATACCTCAACAGACGGCTCTCCTTTTACACCCCGACCCGGCATCTCTGCTCCACTGACCTCTCCTTCGCAAGCGTCCCACGCGTCCGCAGAACTACAACCAGTGGTAGATCATTCTCGCACCTCGCCACCAAAACGTGGAACACTCTTCCAACCCACCTGCGCCAGACCAAAGACCTCCTTACCTTCAGGAAACTTCTAAAGACCTGGCTGTTTGAGCAGTAGGAACACTCCCCCTTTCTCCCCCCCTCCTCAGCGCCTTGAGACCCTCATGGATGAGTAGTGCGCTTTACAAATTCCTGATTGATTGATTGACATGTCACTATGAATGTCTTCCAGGAAAGCATTTGTCTGAAGTTGGCTTACCAACCCCTGGATGGTATTCACAATGGCAGTCTGCCCCACGGAAGGCTATTGACCTCCTGATACTCCACAGGAGGTCAATAGCCTTCTCACTCAGGGCAGCAGGATAAAAGGGACCGGCACTGAGGTACCAAGGGCAAAGGAGACACCCACCCTCTTAGTTGAGTGGGCATGGCCAATTGGGTGGGGAGCAAAGAGGAAGGGTGGTGCTAGTACTGGGGGTGGCGGACAAGGGTGGTACAGGAACAGGTCCTGATGGGTCCCCCCCCACTAGGGAGTGGCCACTGGAGGTAGAATCTAAAGATGACAAGGTTGATCCTGTGTCCTCAGTGGCACTCCCTCACCTTCCGGGCCACTGGGTCCCTCTGTGTCGGTGGTGTCATGACTGGATGTTCCCTGGCCAGATGCTTCCCCACTTGGTTTGGTCAAGTCTCCTTCACTTGCCTGGGATGATGCTCCAAATATAAAGGGGAAAAAGGTCTCCACATGTTCCTGATCACACCTGAACAAAAGCTGTGATTTACAAACAGTACCATGACTTAAAGTGGGCCCCAGCAACAAACTACTTCAAGGTGACTCCTACATGAATCATACATATGCATGTATGTCATATGAACTGTCAACAGTTGCCCACAGAAAAATCAGGTCTCAGATCTTCAATTGCATGGGTGAAGTTGTGCAATCATAATAACCATTGAACAAGTAGAAAACCATATCACCTTCAATGCTTTGCCTCATGGAGCATACCTGTTGTAATACAGTAGAAGGTCAACGCCAAGTTCATTCCAACAGATCCCATACAAGGTCATGCAGACAACTATTTGTCACATACTCAATAACACAACAATAAGAAATTATGCTCCAAATCCTGCCATGTTGTTGACAGCAGTACAGTTTCCTGAAGAAGGTGACATGGAAATACTCACGTCACACTGGAAACATGTCAACAATGCACACTTCACCATGTGTAAATTGTCCTAATTGAGTCATGGAGGTAGTACTAATGTTGCTCTGATATACTACATATTTGGCAAGGAAATGTACACTGTAGTCAAAATGTGCAAATTGACAGGGAGATATGTTGCTGAAATACATAACACAATGAAACAGCTAGCCCCCGGAAAATCACTGCTACTATATGGCACCCCTTACAATAACAAACTATGATTGCATCAGTAGAAGCCATTAGTTCTTTGTATATTGGAGAGGCCCAGGGATTTACAAGAACTTGTAAAAGGCCCTGGACATGTTGCCCAATGGGAAGCTACATCACTGTCTCCATTTTGGTCCTGCAAACCCAAATGTCCGTGGATGAATGGTTCTACCCAACCACATATGATTCCAACAAAACTGCAAGTCACTCCATGATGTGTGCCAATAGTCAGGCAACACATCTTTCCCATTTAACATGTGCAGTGCACTTTGCCACTTGATGCCACATCAATGGCATGGAAATGGACATTGTGTTTAAAACCTCTAGTCCTACATGTCATATCTCTCATTGCTACTGAAGTTGTACATGCCAAGTGACATGCAATGACGGGTGAAAGTATGTGTGAGCCAACAATCTATGGTGACACAATCCTGTCTGTGGCACCACATAAAATGTAGCCCCATTGCAGATCTCCAATTCCAAAGACAGGTTGGCATGCAACTATATGTGAGGGAATACAGAAATCTTCCTGTGAACACAGGTAGACGAAACATGAGACAGCAGTGTGCACATTTTGTTAAAAGAGAATGGGACAAATGCCAACATGTCGGCACAAGGAATTTTGGCAACAGTGAAATAGGGACATAAATCATGTAAATGGACATTCACCACTTACCAAGGGAAAGTTTTGATCTGTAGCTGCACCCAAAGAACAATGTATGCTCTGTCACATGTGTGATGCCACCTTCACATGTCAGACAGTAGTGAGGCACCAGCACTCATCACACACTGAAAACAAGTGGCCTCTTGGGAGCAGATGACAATTTACTCACTTAACCAGACACATGGCTGAGGACAATGATCCATCACTTCTTTTTCTTTGGACTGTAACACTGAGAAGTAGTGGTCTGTTGCGTAGAATTTAGGCCCACTACAACAACAAACCTTCCTTGATTGATCACTGTACAAAGCAATGTGTTGTCCTCTGAGAGCAATTGTTTTGTGGATTGTACTCAGTTGTGATCTAGGTCCCTGGGCTACTAGGCAAGGCACATCAATATTCACCAAATTACATATCTACACAAACAGTTACTCATCTTGTGTGTCACACATGGTCCATCCCCAGTCATCAGGAGGAGATGTCAGAACCTAACACATTAACTTGGCTGTGTGACAGGCAGTAATATGTCCTGTACTCATTGTGGCTGCTGTGCTCCCTGCAAATGCCCATCAAGGTCTGGGTATGCTACTGCCAGAATGCGGGCCCTTAGGGGGGTCATGCTTCGAGGTGTGCCCGCCCACATTGGGAGGAAAGCCCTATCTGAATCTCTGAGATCTTCTGGCCCAGCACCTCAGGTCCTTCCACCTCTTGCAACAGTAGGCACTTTGCCGGCTATGGAACCCCAGGGTCTGCACCTCCTGGGCGATGGCTCTCCAAATCTCCTTTTTTTGATGGGTGTTTACCTATATGGATGCAGGAAACAAATCAAGCAATTACAAACACAAGTTTTTGCTCAAATGGTTGTGTCACACACGTCAGAAACACCAAGCAGAAAAAGGGCAATTTGTCAACACACCACAAGTGTGAAGCACATGCCAATAAGTAGAGGGACATGACTACACACTTTTGGATTCATTTTCAGACTAACCCACTACCCTGCTCAAGGCCTTCAATGACTAAGCAAGCCTAATGACATCAGGTATTCGATGCTCCAGCAACATGTACTGTGATGTGAGCCACAATGAACAACCACACAGCAATGTGGTTTCTGAAGGATAAACTCGTTAGGCCTGACTGGACAAACACATTTACACTCTGCAACACTGCCTCAATGCATACAGTCCCTACAGGCAACTATCATAGTACATATTTCACCCTTACACTTGAGTGACAATGAAAGGGCTGTCATGGTGGGCACTGAAAGTATCTTCCCTGTGCATGTGTGGACATGTGGCCCAGCAAATGCAGACTAATGTCACTTCAGAGTAAGTTTCGGTGGTATGTACCTGTACCACAAAACACTCCTGTAAACATATGTTTCTAACCTACAAAGAGAACAACTCAGCAAGTTGAGCGTCACAGGATGGAGTGGTCACTCCCCTTTCCTTTGTCCAGTTTCATGCCAGAGCAGGAGGCAAGGGGTCCCTGATCCGGTGTAGACTGGTTTATGCAAGGAGGGCACCATCTGTGCCCTTCAAAGCATTTTCAGAGGCTGGGGGAGGCTACCCCTCCCCAGCCTGTAACACCTATTTCCAAAGGGAGAGAGTGTAATACCATGCTCTCAGAGGAAATGCTTTGTTCTGCCTTCCTGGGACTGAGCTGCTCAGAACCCAGGAGGGCAGAACCCTGCCTGTGAGGTGGCAGCAGCTGTAGCTGCAGTGCAAGTCTCAGAGAGCTGGTTTGGCAGTACTGGGGGTCCATGCTGGAACCCCCAGGATGCATGGAATTGGCTCCCCAATACCAGATTTCCTAATTGCGAGTCGCAGTTCAATGCCAGATTGCTTTGTGACCGCGAACGCGGTCGCAAAGCAATCGCAGTTTGCACCCATTTCAAATGGGTGGTAACCCATTCGCAAAAGGGAAGGGGTCCCCATGGGACCTCTTCCCCTTTGTGAATGGAACTGCAAACATTTTTTCAGAGCAGGCACTGGTCCTATGGACCAGTGCCTGCTCTGAAAAAATTAAACGAAAACGTTTCATTTTTTAGTTTTGTAATGCATCTCGTTTTCCTTTAAGGAAAACGGGCTGCATTACAAAAAAATAAAAAACTGCTTTATTTAAAAGCTTTATTTAAAAACATGGTGGTCTGCTGTCTCCAGCAGGCCACCATCCCTGTGAGTGCCGCGAGTCTCAAGGGGGTCTCAAAATGCGACCCACCTCATTAAGATTAATGAGGTGGGCCTTTGCTACCCCCTTGCGAGTTGCAGATGGTGTCAGGGACACCATCCTACATTCCAATTTGCGACTCGCAAATTGCGAGACGCTCTGACTCACAATTTGCAAGTTGCATATTGGAATATACCTACATCTGGCCCTTGGTACTTTCCCACAGCAGTATTTCATTATCATGTAAACATGTAAAATACCCCAGTATATGTCCTACCTTTTAAATACACTGCACCCTGCCCATGGGGTTGGCGTGGGCCTACATTAGGGGTACCTTTTATGTAGTAAAAGGGAAAGTTTGAGCCTGGCAAGTGGGTGCATTTGCCAGGTTGAAATGGCAGTTTAAAAACTGCACACACAGACACTGCAGTAACAGGTCTGAAACATGTTTACAGGGCTACTCATGTGGGTGGCACAATCAGTGCTGCAGGCCCAATAGTAGCATTTGAATTACAGGTCCTGGGCACACATGTTGCACTATACTAGGGACTTACGGGTAAAACAACTATGCCAACCATGGATAAACCAATCATCAGGTCGATTTAGACAGAGAGCACTTGCACTTTAGCACTGGTCAGCAGTGGTAAAGTGCTCAGAGTCCAAAAGCCGGCAAAAACTAAATGTAGCACATAGTCGAAAACATATATTTATTTTAGTTAATTAATTTGTGTTCATATCATATCTTTTCAGAATATGTTATATTAATTTCAATATGTATTGTTACTTTTAAAGCAAATCAACATTGATTCAAGGCAAGCCATATTTAAACAGTGAGCATTTTAATTTACACATGGCTTGTGTTCATTTCTATATGCGCTTTATTCATTTCAAAGCATGCTATATTTATCTCATATAGTTTCATATCCATTTCAATAAGTGTCATATTAATTTTAATTAATGTCATATTAATTTTGATATGGGTTATATCAACTTCATTAAATATCATATTCATTTGAAAATGGTTCATATAAATCTTAACATGTGTCATGTTGTTTTAAATGAATGGCATATTCGTGTCAGTGGATGTCATATTCATCTTAACACCTGACATTATAATTTTAATATGGGTTATATCCATTTCAACATAGGTCAAATTCATTTCAATATCTGCAATATTCATGTCGCTGTGTATCATATTGATTTCAAAGCATAACATTAATTTTGACAAGTTTCATTTTAATGTCAGCATGGGTCATATTCAGTTTAAGGCATGTTGAATTAATTTCAAAAGGGCTCATATTCATTTCATGTCATATTCATTTTAGCATATGTCATATTCCTTTCAATAGATGTCTCATTCATATTAACTCATGATATTGATTTTAACATGACTCATACCGATTGCAACACATATTATAATCATGTCAATGTATATCATATTACTTTCAATGCAAACGCTACTAATTATTTTATAAATGTAATGTTCATTGCACATTAAATTCCTTTCAGAATAATGCATTTTCATATCAGTACTTTATATTCATTTCAAGCTGTCATATTCATTCCAATGTGTGTCATATTCCTCTTGGCATATGTCAGTCATTTAAAGAAATGTCTCATTCTTTTTGACAAATATTGTATGTGTTTCAGTGATTACTTTATTATTTACAGGGAGGGCCATATTCATTTCAGTATGATTGATATATATTTCAGTATATCTCTTATTCAATTCTGAGTGTGAGTTATTCATTATAATCACTAGGTAGCATATTCACTTTGCCTGGTTTCATATTTGTTTTGGTTCAAGTCAGATTCACTCTGCCAGGTATCATATTTATTTTGACACATAGTACATTCATTCTGGTGTATGTCATATTCATTTTGCAACAGCTATGCATTCCAGGAGGTGTCCTATATAGGGAGCTGTAATTTTGACATGAATGGCTTCCCATACTCTTGCCTGCAATTTTAGTAATTTATATCCAAAATTTGGTTATCTGACCTAGGCGCCTCTAAAAAATTTATGAACCTGACTTCCATTATTCTCACTTAAAGTACGCTTGTGTTGTGATTCAAAACTTCTAGGTTGCCTGCTAAATACTACTACTGTACCTGTGTGGACGGGGCTTGTATTTCAACGATTGCGTTTCTAATCTGTTTTGTATTTTTCTGTAAAAACCCACACTCTTTCGTCGCAGTATCCCGGCGCCTTCTTGCAACATGTTTTCAATATCGCCCCTTCGTGCAGTCCTCTGTTTATTAACTGCATAACTTCACTTAACAAATGTGCCTCTGGTGACCTTCTGAGTCTGAATTTATATTCCAGGACCCCTGGGTGTGGGGCGGGAGGCGAGAGGGAGGAAGTGGTGGAGGAGAAGTGGGGTGACGGTGTTTGGTATAAATCACGAACCGTTTAGGAGAGTGATCCGCATTCATTACCCTTATTACTATATTTAACATGTCCAACAGGGCTGCATAAATCAACGGCGACAGAACTCGGAACCCCACCTAGACTGCAATATGAGTGTTTTTAGCAGACCTAAGGTTCGCTCTGATTCTACGAAGCCATATTTCTGTTTGAATGCTTTGGTAGGTTTACTTCCCTTTAATTAAGGCCGCAGCTTACAGTGAAGGTTTCATGAGGCAGGTCTGGGGGACTCGGGGCCTTGGCAGGCATCCTCTGACTGGTTGCAGTTTTCCTCCTGGCAGTAACATTGTATGTGAGTGTGTGTGTTTTGTCATTAACCCCGTCCCCTGTTGTGCCAAGGCCTCCCTTCCAGGGAAATAAATGTGAATGTTTTAAGGGCCTGTCAAGTTGAGGGATGACAGTCAGGGGCAGCCGATGGTTTTCCTTCCGGTAATCCCAGGTTACTTTTGACTTGAATCAGGGTTACCACAGCCTGCCTTTTCGTTTTCTGAAACGAGGCATAATGTCCTCTTGAGCTTCATAAATGCACCAAGTGCCACTAAGTATATGTAATCACTTCTAGTTTACATAAATATTTTATATATATATATATATACATATACATACATACAAGTGTAAATATATACATATATTTGTTTGTGTGTGTGTATATATATATATATATATATATATATATATATATATATATTTACACAAAAGCATAGAAATTCAAATGTTAAAGTTATCCCAAGTAAGTATAACTCGTACCCTAAGGTAACTATAACGCACGCCCCCCCATGCGTCAAATATTTTACTGCAAATATTACATGACAAGATGTACCGCCCCATCTCTCTGCTGTCTTTCCCAGTTAAGGTCATCAAATAGCGATCAACGCTCAGCTCCGTAAGTACATCGAGGACAACAACAACATCCTGGTCACCTGACAATCAGGCTTCAGGAGCAATTCCAGCACAGAGACTGCCCTCCTCGCAACCACAGATGACATCCGCTCAGTCCTCGACCACAGCCCTCCTCCTACTGGATCTATTGGCCGCCTTCGACACGTTCTAACACCTCATCCTTTGCTCCACGCTCCACGCAGCCGGCATCCACGGAAAGGCCCTACAATGGATACGCTCCTTCATGTCCAGCAGAACACAGAGATTCAGACTCTCTCTCTCGCTCTCTCTCTTACCTGTCAGAACCTACAGAGATCAATTGCAGAGTTCCAAGGGCTCCTCCCCGAGCCCCACCCTATTCAACATCTACATGGCCACGCTTGCATCCATCACCAGCGACCACAGGCTGAACATCGTCTCCCATGCCGACGAAATCCAGCTGATCATCTCACTGACTGAAAACCCACTACGGCCAAGAAGAATTTCCACCATGGGATGGAAGCCATCGCTGCCTGGATGAAGGACAGCTGCCTGAAGCCCAACTCTGACAAGACCTAGATCCTCATCCTTCGAACATCCATATCAGCCTGGGATGACTCCTTGTGGCAATCGACCCATAGCACCCTCAACAAACCACGTATGCAACCTGGGCTTCATCTTGGACCCATCTTTAACCATGACTCGCCAAGCCAACTCAGTCGCATCCTCCTGCTTTCACATGCTTCAACCTCTGTGGAAGATCTACAAATGGATCCCAAATGACTGGCACAAAACAGTAACCCATGCACTGGGTACCAGCAGACTCGACTAGGGCAACTCTCTCTACACCGGTACCACCCAGAAGAACCTGAAGAAATTGTAGCATATCCAAAATGCCTCCGCCAGACTCACCCTGGATATTCCCCACCACAAGCATATCTCCAATCACCTAAGGGACCTCCTCTGACTTGCCATAGAGAAACTAATTAACTTCAAGCTCCTCGTCCAAGCTTACAAGGCCCTCCATGACTCAGGACCCGCCTACCTGAAACACCGCATCACCTCCTAATCCCCCACCAGACCACTCCACTCAACATGCATTAGCCACTGTAGCCTGCATTCGGAAGGCCTCAGCAGGTGGAAGATCCTACGCCTACCTCGCAGTAAAGACCAGGAACACTCTGCCCCTGCACCTCAGCCAGTCACCATTGCTACCTCAATTAAGGAAGAACCTTAAAACCTGACTCTTCAACTGAACCTCAGAGAACAAACCCCCTTAGCGCCTTGAAACCCTTACTGGTGAGTAGTTGTGCTTTATAAAGCCCGCTTTTGATTTGACATTGATATTATCAATGATGTTATGAAAGATGTCATGAGTGCTGTAATTTGTGGGGTAATTAGCAGTGCATGATGAAGGCGCGAGTTATAGTTACCTTAGGGCACGAATTATAGTTACTTGAGATATCTCTAACTATAAAAGCTGAATTTCTATGGTTTTGTATGTTTAAAGCGTGAGCCTAACTATAACGACCCTGTAATCTATGTTTTTTAAGTGAATTTCTATGTTTGTTGAAATTCTATTTCCAAACTATAATGTCTCTGTAATCTTTGGTTTTTTTCACTGAACGTCTATGTTTTTTTTAACATAAAGTAATTTTCATTACTAAATGTTAATCCGACCAGTGCCAAACACGGCCTTTAGCCGTGCACAGCTACGGTTGTCTGCAGGGCCTGACCTGTGGCCAAGCCCTGTGGCCAACCCCTTCTAACCACCCAACCTTGCACAGGGCCCAGCCTTTGGCCATACGAGGTGGAGCTAGTTGCAGGGCCTGGACTGCGGCCAATCCCTGCAGTCAACCCCCTAACCACCCAATCCCATGCTGCATAAGACCTTTGGCCATGTGCACTGTGAGTTGGTTGCAGAGCTGTGCGGCCCCCGCCCCTGAATGATTTTGGCACCTAGGGATCCCATTCCCCGGGGCCCAGCCTCTAAACACATGACCCCCCACAACGGCCGATCTTGGACCTGGGAACCTTACCAATCGAGGCCCAGCCTTCTAGCATTTGTTTTTGGGGGAGGGGAGCTGAGTAGCCTCCCTCCCCAGGCCAGTCTCTGCCCAGAGGACCTATTCTCTGGGCCCTAGTCATGTCACCTGGGTGCCCCCCATGGCACCCAGTTTCCACTGTTGGGTACTGCAGGGGAGCCTGAAGGCCCCTGCTGTTCCCAAGGTCATCACTGGCTCCTCGTAGGGGGCCACGTGGCCCCTCTCCAACGTATAGATCCCTGGGGAGGTGGTGGTCCCCAGGGCCGGGGGTCCGAAACGGGCCACTATCTCATTTACATTTTTCCCTAGGGAGGTGGGGGTCCCCAGAGCTGGGGGGTGGGAGGGGTGCCGAATATAATTTGATATTAGCCCCAGGCTGCAGGGGGACCAGGCGGGCCCCCACATTCAAAATTTCAATGCCCCGGGACCTGGCCTATCCAGGGACTGTTTACAAAACAAGCACAGGAGCCTGCTCTTGTTTTTTTTTTTTTTTTTGTTTGCAGATCCCCTGTGACTCCTGCTGAAATTATTTTTAAAAAGTGCTTTTTCCTCTGGGGTATTCCCGCCGGGATCACCCAGCACCAGAGGGAAGGGGTCCCTGGACCCTTTTCTTTTTTTAAATCTTTTTTTCTGGGACTCGGCTGAAGTTGAGACCCAGCATGACTGCCAACTCTGCCTTCGCCTCCCTATTTATATAAATGTGGATTTTCTTTCATTTCTCAAAAACTACGGACCATTT
Organism: Pleurodeles waltl; assembly: GCF_031143425.1. NCBI lineage: Eukaryota > Metazoa > Chordata > Amphibia > Caudata > Salamandridae > Pleurodeles > Pleurodeles waltl. The sequence goes on along the minus strand of NC_090445.1, from coordinate 1,412,113,144 downwards.
TTTCACCAAATAACAAAAAAGTTTGCTTTTTGGATCAAGACCTGCTTTTCTGCCAAATTTGGTGTAATTCTGTCCAGTGGTTTGGACACTATTCCTGTACAAACTCCCTATGGAAAAATACTTGCGGGAAAAAGACCCCGCTTGACAGATCACTCTGAAACTTTCCAGACGGACTCTGAAGTGAGCGTTGTATTTTTGGGAAATTTTGTGAAGTTTTGTCAAACGGTGCCAAAGTTATTAGCAAAACAAAAACACTTTTTCTGAAGAAACTAGGTCCTAACTGTAATTATAACTACCTAGTGGTGACCGCCACTAAGTAATATATATTTTATTTAAAATACCAAAGGTTAAAGGGAAGTTATGGTTAGGTTCTGAATTTACTCGCAAAAAACATAGAAATTCAGCAGTTATAGTTGGAGTTATTTCAAGTAACCCTAAGGTAATTATAACTCACGCTCTTGTGTCCCCGCCATGCACAGTTTTCTCCTCTAAAATTTTACTGCAGATATTAGATTGATGTTATCAATTATGTGATCAAAAATGTCATCGATGTTGCAATATGTGGGGTAATTAGCAGTGCATGGCAAGGACGCAAATATAGTTACCTTAGGGACCGAGTTATAGTTAGTTGAAATAACTAACTGCTGAATTTCTATGGTTTTATACATATAAAATGTGAGCCTAAATATATCTAACCTGTGTTTTTTTAATGAATTTCTATGCTTTTTAAATTCCATTTCCTAACCATAAAGTCCCTGTAATCTTTGTTTCTTGAGTGAATTTCTATGGGTTTTTTTTTCAACGTAAAGTAATTATTATTACTATACGTTAATCTAATCACTGTCGTGCATGGCCTGCGGCCAGGACCTGCAGCCAACTCCCTATAACCAACTCACCCCATACCACATGCGCGGCAGAGGTTGGTTCCTGCCAACCCCGTATAACAACCCAACCCAGCTTTGCAGATGGCCTTTGGCCATGTGTGGCAGGGTTGGGTCTCAACAGCAGTTGACAAGAAAGAACCCACTCACTAGAGTGACTACTTGAGATATTGTGCTAAAAAGGCAAGGATGCAAGCACCTCCATCAAGGGTTACAGATAACTTTTCAAGGTCGAACTACAGAGAAAAAACATTTGCTTTGTCTTCACTAAGCACAAGAAATTTGGGTGATTAGTACTTTACAGAAGTGGAGTTTCAACTTGAGAACCTGCATTGTTGATATCTGTAAGTTCTTCCAGTTGAGGTTTAGTTTCTGTGAAATGAGCTTCATGCCAGAAGGAATACTGCCATGCGTATTTATCCAAGATAATCACTATTTTGTGTAAAATATCTTCCCAACTGGAATACTTTGCACTGACTAATTCATAAATATTGCCTCTTTGCATAAATATATAGTGCATCTCCTACACTACAGCGGCGTAAAGGAAATCAAGGAAATGTCTTCAATGACCTTATGAGTCTGTAACTCTGCAAACGTGATTCTTCCTTGTGTGTCTTCTTCAGGTAACAATACAAGGTGGAGTGTAGGAGGCTGGCCTGGCTTGTAGTGGGTACCAAGGGGTACTTACACTCTGTACCAGGTCCAGTTATCCCTTATTAGTGTAGAAGAGGTGTTTCTAGCAGCTTAGGCTGATAGAAGGTAGCTATAGCAGAGCAGCTTAGGCTGAACTAGGAGACATGCAAAGCTCCTACTATACCACTGGTGTCATATGCACAATATCATAAGAAAACACAATACACAGATATACTAAAAATAAAGGTACTTTATTTTTATGACAATATGCCAAAAGTATCTCAGTGAGTACCCTCAATATGAGGATGCCAAATATACACAAGATATATGTACACAATACCAAAAATATGCAGTAATAGCAAAAGGAAGTAATGCAAGCAATGTAAAGTTACAGTAGATTGCAATAGGAGCACATAGGTATAGGGGCAACACAAACCACATACTCCAAAAATGGAATGCAAACCACGAATGGACCCCAAACCTATGTGAGCTTGTAGAGGGTCGCTGGGACTGTAAGAAAACAGTGAGGGTTAGAAAAATAGCCCACCTCAAGACCCTGAAAAGTAGGTGTAAAGTGCACCTATATTCCCCAGAGAACACAGAGGTCGTGATAGGGGAATTCTGCAAGGAAGACCAACACCAGCAATGCAACCAAAGTGGATTTCCGGACCTGAGTACCTGTGGAACAAGGGGACCAAGTCCAAGAGTCGCGACAATGTCGAGAGAGGGCAGATGCCCAGGAAATGCCAGCTGAGGGTGCAAAGAAGCTGCCACTGGATGGTAGAAGCTGTGGATTCTGCAAGAACGAAGAGAGCTAGAAACTTCCCCTTTGGAGGATGGATGTCCCATGTCGTGAAGAAGCTTGCAGAGGTGTTTCCATGCAGAAAGACCACAAACAAGCCTTGCTAGCTGCAAGGGTCGCGGTTAGGGATTTTGGATGCTGCTGTGGCCCAGGAGGGACCAGGATGTCACCACTTGGATGAGGAGACAGAGGAGGCGTCCAGCAAGTCAGGGAGCCCTCACAGAAGCAGGCAGCACCTGCAGAAGTACTAAACAGGCACTTAGAAGAGGAGTGAACCGGAGTCCACGCGAAGTCACAAAAGGGAGTCCCACGACGCCGGAGGACAACTCAGAAGGTTGTGCACTGCAGGTTAGCGTGTCGGGGACCCAGGCTTGGCTGTGCACAAAGGAAATCCTGGAAGAGTACACAGGAGCCGGAGCAGCTGCAAATCATGCGGTACCCAGCAATGCAGTCTAGCGTGGGGAGGCAAGGACTTACCTCCACCAAACTTGGACTGAAGAGTCACTGGACTGTGGGAGTCACCTGGACAGAGTTGCTGAGTTCCAGGGACCACGCTCGTTGTGCTGAGAGGGGACCCAGAGGACCGGTGATGCAGTCTTTTGTTGCCTGCGTTTGCAGGGGGAGGATTCCGTCGTCCCACGGGAGATTTCTTCAGAGCTCCTGGTGCAAGAAGGAGACAGGCTACCCCCAGAGCGTGCACCACCAGGAAACAGGCGAGAAAACGTCAGGATCAGCGATACAAGGTTGCTGTAGTCGTCTTTGCTACTTTGTTGTGGTTTTGCAGGCGTCCTGAGCAGTCAGCGGTCGATCCTTTGGCAGAAGGTGAAGAGAGAGATGCAGAGGAACTCTGGTGAGCTCTTGCATTCGGTATCTGAAGAATTCCCCAAAGCAGACTCCCTAAATAGCCAGAAAAGGAGGTTTGGCTACCTAGGAAGGAGGATAGGCTAGTAACACAGGTAAGAGCCTATCAGAAAGAGTCTCTGACGTCATCTTCTGGCCCTGGCCACTCAGAGCAGTCCAGTGTGCCAGCACACCTCTGAATCCAAGATGGCAGAGGTCTGGGGCACGATGGAGGAGCTCTGGGCACCTCCCCTGGGAGGTGCAGGTCAGGGGAGTGGTCACTCCCCTTTCCTTTGTCCAGTTTCGCGCCAGAGCAGGGCTGGGGGAACCCTGAACCGGTGTAGACTGGCTTATGCAGAGATGGGCTCCATCTGTGCCCATCAAAGCATTTCCAGAGGCTGGGGGAGGCTACTCCTCCCCAGCCCTGACACCTTTTTCCAAAGGGAGAGGGTGTAACACCCTCTCTCTGAGGAAGTCCTTTGTTCTGCCTTCCTGGGCCAGGCCTGGCTGGACCCCAGGAGGGCAGAAACCTGTCTGAGGGGTTAGCAGCAGCAGCAGCTGCAGTGAAACCCCGGGAAAGGTAGTTTAGCAGTACCCGGGTCTGTGCTAGAGACTCGGGGATCATGGAATTGTCTCCCCAATGCCAGAATGGCATTGGGGTGACAATTCCATGATCTTAGACATGTTACATGGCCATGTTCGGAGTTACCATTGTGACGCTATACATAGGTAGTGACCTATGTATAGTGCACGCGTGTAATGGTGTCCCCGCACTCACAAAGTCTGGGGAATTTGCCCTGAACGATGTGGGGGCACCTTGGCTAGTGCCAGGGTGCCCACACACTAAGGGGGTCATTCTGACCCCGGCCGGCGGCGGTAGCCGCCGGCCTGGCTGGGACCGCCAGAAGACCGTACCGCGGTCAAAAGACCGCGGCGGTCATTCTGGGTTTCCCACTGGGCTGGCGGGCGACCGCCAAAAGGCCGCCCGCCAGCCCAGTGGGAAACACCCTTCCACGATGAAGCCGGCTCCGAATGGAGCCGGCGGAGTGGAAGGTGTGCGACGGGTGCAGTAGCACCCGTCGCGAATTTCAGTGTCTGCTGAGCAGACACTGAAATTCAAAGTGGGGCCCTCTTACGGGGGCCCCTGCAGTGCCCATGCCATTGGCATGGGCACTGCAGGGGCCCCCAGGGGCCCCACGACACCCCTCACCGCCATCCTGTTCCTGGCGGTCGAAACCGCCAGGAACAGGATGGCGGTGAGGGGGTCGGAATCCCCATGGCGGCGCAGCAAGCTGCGCCGCCATGGAGGATTCCCATGGGCAGCGGAAAGTCGGCGGTACACCGCCGACTTTCCGTTTCTGGCCGTGGCTGTACCGCCGCGGTCAGAATGCCCAAAGGAGCACCGCCAGCCTGTTGGCGGTGCTCCCGCGGACCCCGGCCCTGGTGGTTTTTACCGCCAGGGTCGGAATGACCCCCTAAGTAACTTAGCACCCAACCTTCACCAGGTGAAGGTTAGACATATAGGTGACTTATAAGTTACTGAAGTGCAGTGTAAAAATGGCTGTGAAATAATGTGGGCATTATTTCACTCAGACTGCAGTGGCAGGCCTGTGTAAGAATTGTCAGAGCTCCCTATGGGTGGCAAAAGAAATGCTGCAGCCCATAGGGATCTCCGGAACCCCAATACCCTGGGTACCTCAGTACCATATACTAGGGAATTATAAGGGTGTTCCAGTATGCCAATGTGAATTGGTAAAATTGGTCACTAGCCTGTTAGTGACAATTTGTAAAGTAAAGAGAGAGCATAAGCCCTGAGGTTCTGGTTAGCAGAGCCTCAGTGAGACAGTTAGTCATCACACAGGGAACACATACAGGGCACACTTATGAGCACTGGGGCCCTGGCTGGCAGGGTCCCAGTGACACATACACTAAAACAACATATATACAGTGAAATATGGGGGTAACATGCCAGGTAAGATGGTACTTTCCTACACGGAGCTGCAGAGAAAACACACCTGCAATAGAAGGGGACCATGGGGGGGAGCCTGAAGGGCCCCACAGTCCAAGCCGGCTCTCGTCTCTTGCGGCAGCTGGCATTGCTCCGCAAACAGGGAGCTGCTTTAAATAACAGCTCCCTGCTTGCAGGAGCAATGTTTTCATCTCTTTCCCTGCACGCATGTTTGCATGCAGGGAAAGAGAAGAAAACTACACTTTCAGCAAGCTGGAGTTGTTTGACAACTCTTGCTTGCTGAAAGCAGAGATATGTTTGCTTTTGCTTGGTAGGACCTGTCATCTTCTGCCAAACAAAAACAAACAGCTACCTTCTGCGAGTGGGCACATCAGGAGGTAGCAAGAGCTTGCCCTGGGGGTGGTGGCCCCAGGGCCATGTATGGTTCCAGGAGGGGGGCTGTGCAGCCCCCATCTTTCATTTCAGTTTGGCACTGGGAAGGTGGAAGACCCCGAGGCCAGGGGTTGGCAGTGGATCCCCTCCTGATTGTAGCAGTCCCCAAAGCTCTGGGGAACTGTGTGCCACCCGTAGGCTTTTCATTCTTCTTTGTCCCAGGGAGCTGGCTGGTCCACGGGACACGGGGGCTGTCTGTGCCCCCCCTCATACATTGAACACCATTTGTCCCGGGGAGGAGATGGTCCCTGAGGTATGGGAGTGCCATGCGGGCCACCTGCATATATAATATGGAGGGGGGCCCGCACCCCTTCTCTATTTTAGCAATACCATCAGGACCTAGTTCACTTGGGGGCAAAATGAAAAGGAAGCAAGGGAGACCGTGGTTGTTTTTTTTTTAAATCACAGCGAAATTCACGTATCCACCGTGATTTTCACCATGAGTTAAAAAGAAATACTTTTAGGCCTTATGGTGGTATAAGGGGTGCCCATGCAATAAGGCTTGGGGGTTACGGTAAATGCACCCTGTCCCCTTTTCTTTTCTTTTTTCATTTGTTTTTGGGAGTTGGCTGAAGCCAGGTCTGAAAATGGTTGCCAACCCTTCCTGTTTAAAGGGTTAGCAGCCAATCAGATCTCTCTACAAGATCAGGAGTATTTGCGAAGCCTTGGTGCCTCCAGATATACAAATTTGGTTTTCTTTTAATATTTCAAAAATTACTGAATGAATTTACACCAAATAACAAAAAGCGCTGTTTTTGGACCAAGAGCTGCCTTCTTGTCTATTATGGTGTAATTCCATCCAGCAGTTTGGGCTGTAGTTGTGTCTAAAATCTCTATGGGAATTATAATTTGAAATGTACTTTTTTGACGCCCCCCCCACACTTTTTCTCAGCCCCCTCTTGATGGATCACCCTGAAACTTCCCATGCACCACACAAATCTTGGGCGCACTTTTTTGGAAAAGTTCATGAAGATTCGTCAAACGGTGTCAAAGATATAGGCAAGTCAAAAAATTAGTTTTCAATGGAAACCATGTCCTAACTATAACTACCTACTGGGTTTTTCAATATATATATATATATATATATATATATATATATATATATATATATATATATATAACCTAGGGGCAGTCACCACTAGGTAGTTATAGTTTAGGGCCTACTTTCTATAGAAAAAGTGTTTTTTTACTTGCCTACATGTTTGACTCTAAATGTAAATCGTGCTGTCACCATGCGCTGCTAATTAGTCAAGATAGTACATCACTCATGACATCTTACAATGAAGTGTACAATGAAGTGCAATAGAGTGACGTGCCATACACTGGAGTGGTGGAGAGTGCAGTAGTGTACTGTGGAGTGGCATACAGTGGAATAGCGTACAGTGGAGTATTGTAGAGTGAAGTGCCATAGAGTGAATAGAGTGGAGTGGGGTACAGCAGAATGGTGTTGGTGGAAAAGGGTATAGTGAAGTAGCATCCAGTGGCGTGGCGTACAGTACAGTGACATAGACCATTAGTGGGGTAGAGTGGTGTTGTGAACAGTGTAATAGCATAGAGTGGAGTAGCATACAGTGGAGCCTCGTAAAGTGGTGAGGCATAGGGGGAAGTGGGGAAGAATGGAATTATGTATTGTGGAGTGGCTACAGTCTCATGACATACTGATGTATGAGAAATTTAGCAGCAATGTAGATTATGGTGGGCACAAAATTTCCCAAAATTTCACAAATGTACTGTGGTGACAGATATCACTAAATTTAAATGCCTTATAACTTTAAAAATTCTTACCATACTTAACTGCCAATGTGGGCCTCAATGTGCTTCAATGACTTTGCAGATTCCCATGACTATGTAATCCAATAAACAAATCGATAACAAATACAATAATGAAAAATAAAGAAATCGCATTAATCTGATTGCCACTCCAAGGGTTGTATTTCGAAAGATAGGAATTCCTGGCATACTACCTCCCTAATAACTTTCCACCCATTTGACGAATCACAGCAAAATGTTCCAAACCTATAGCATTTTCTACATTTTGAGATGATGTAAATGTTTGTAATGAATAGTTAAGGGATCCAAACATAAAAGAAGGTCCAAAAAAGTGTTTTTTCACTAATGCATTTTCAATAGACTATTGTATTTGATGTAGTGCTAAAACGGCTAAATGTATTTACATGAAATGTTGGCATCATTATACATTATGGTGCAGAGATGATGCTTTTTGGGTACTGAACTTTAAGGCATTTAAATTTAGTGATAACTGTCATCACAGTGCTTTCTCAGAATTTCACAAAATTTTGTGTACACCATATTCTACATTTCTGCTAAATTTCACATACATCTGGACGTCAAGCCACTGTAGTCACTCCACTATACTCTATTACACTCTACACCACTCCACTCCACTCTATACCTCTCCACTGTACGAGACTCTACGTTATTACACTGTATACAATATCTCTGTAGGCCACTCCAGTCTATGGCATTCTACTGCACGCCACTCCACTCTACTCTATTCCACTGTATGCCACTCTACAAAACTCAACTGTGCACTATTCTATTGGACCCCATTCCAATGTACTACACTGTGCAATACTTCACTGCATGCTTTTACACTGTATACAACTGCACTCTACGTCACTCCACTTTATGCTATAACACTGTACGTAACTCCACTCTATCCCTCTTCAGTCTACACCACTACACTGAATGTCACTCCATTATACACTACTCCAGTATATGCTATTCCACTCTATGCCATTCCAGTGTATCCCATTCCAGCTTCTGCTATTGTAATGTGTGCCACTCCACAATACACTGCTCCACTCTATGCCACTCCAGTATATGGCACTCGCCTCTATGCGACTTTATTATAGGCTATTCAATTAGACCCCACTTTAATGTGTGCCACTCCACTGTATATTATTACACTCTATCCCATGTCATGATATGCCACTCTAGTCTACACCACTCAATTATATGCCACTCCACTGTGCACTACTCCACTATACACTATTGCATTCTGTGCACTACACTGTGCAACACTTCACCCTACACCACTCCACTCCTCGCCATCACACTGTACAGAACTCCACTCTATGCTATTACACTGAATGCAACTCCACTCTGTGCCTCTTCAGTGCAGACCACTTCACTTTGTGCCACTCCGCTATCAAATATGTCAGTATATGCTATTTCACTCTTTGCCGTTCCACTGTATGCCACTCCTTTCTATGCTATTCCACTGTATGCTACTCCAGTGTATGCTTCTCCACTATATACCTTTCCAGTGTAAGTCACTCCACTCTACCCCACTCTATTCAATACTATTCTGCTTTATGCCACTCCACTGTAAACTACTCCACTCTGTCGCTTCAGTATACTCTCCTCCAGTCTAAATACCTCCACTCTACAAAACTCTTCTACACTCTATGCCACTCTACTAGACCTTACTCCACTCTATCCCTGTACACTCCACTGTTCAAATGTGCATTCCGGTACACACTATTGTACAACACTCTACTCCATCCTACAACAGTTTCCAACACTGTACGACACAGCACTCCACTCTAATGTAAGAGATGCCACTCCAATTTAAAATATTTTCCTCAATTCTATGCCAAGCCACTTCAGTGTATGCCACTCCACTCAATGCTAATCCACTGTACCCTACTCCACTCTGTGCCACTTCACAGTACATCACTCTACTCTACACTATTCTACTCTGTACCACTCCACTGCTCCACACTGCACTGAACAGTATTCCGCTGTTCACTATTCAACTGTATGCTACTCCACTTTACAGTAATCCACTCTATGTCACTACAGTGTACTCCATTCTACTCTTTGCTGCTCCATTGTATGATACTCCTGCACTCTATATAACTCCACTCTATGATGGTCTCCCACACTTCATGGCACTTTATGACATTCTACTCCACTCTATCGCCATATACTCCACTACCCAACTCTATACTCCACCCTATGCCCATGCACTCCAATTGTCAACACTCTTTTCCACTAGATAACACTTTTCTATACAACAGATCAGTCCACTCTACTGTATGAGGCCCAAAAATCCACACTACGCAGCTCCACTGTTTAACACACTACTACACTCCATGAAACCTCACTCTACAACACTATACTTCACTGGATGCCACTTTCCGACACCTTACTCCTGTCTATACTCCTTCACTCGACTGTACCACACTGTACTATACTGTAGACACTTTAATCCACTCTACAATACTCTAGTCAAACACAGTCACAACACTTTGTATGCCACTGCACCCCATTTTACTCCACTCTACTCTGACACAGTACTCCACTCTACTCCACTACTCCACTGTACCCTACTCCACTGTATGACACTTTACTCAAGTGCATGCTACACCACTCTATTCTACTGCACTCCATGCTTCTATAGTCTATGACATGTTACTCCACTCTATGACACTCAACTCCACTCTTCAATTCCCACTCCAGTGTACTGCATTCCACTATAATCCACGGTGCAACACTTTATCCCACTCTACATCAATGTACTATACTTTACTCCATTCTACACCACTCCACTGTCTTAAACTCTACTTCACTGTATGCAACTCTACCCTCCAACACTACACTACACTCTCTGTCACTCTATGACACTGTTCTCAACTCTATGCCCGTCTTCCCTATGCTATTGTACTACACTGTATGACACTGAATGACAAGTCACTCAATTTCTCTCTATGATATGCCACTCCACTATCTGACACATCACTCCACTCTATTACACACTCCTCTACTGTACTATATGGCACTCTACTGGACTATATTCTACTCTATAACACACTACTTCACCCTACTCCACTATAAAACACTCTACTCCACTGTATGACAGACTATGATACCCTACTCAACTGTCCAGCATGCCATTCCACTGTACAGCTCACTGCTCCAGTCTAAGATACTTGACTCCACTTTATGAGACACCATGCCACCATACTATATAACACTTACTACACTGTACAATATGCTACTACAGTCTACTCTAATCCACTCAATTTCAATCTATAATACTCCAGTCTATGACAATAGACTTTACAACACTCTCCTCCACTGTACTGTATGACACTCCACATAACAATTCTCCACTTAACAACACTGGACTCTATGATTTGAAACACATTGTTATTAAAATGTTGTTACAAAATTGAAATTCAAAGAAACAACCAAAAGTTAAAGCCTATTTATAGTTGGGAAAACATATTTTCCATATATAACCCAAGTTTATAGTGCACAAACTTTATAAATTCTAAAGTTATAGTTACAACTTTCATTTACAATTTGTCCACCTCTTTCAAATTATTGTAAGTAATAGACCTTGTTACACACTCTTTCCATGTCACTAACCAGACAATCTAAGCTATAACTCGCCACTCTACCATGAACTGTGTTCTCACAAGTAATGGTATTCCACTATATAATACTACACTGTACAATGCTGTCCACCACTCTAGTGCACAACACACTCTACAACACTGAACTATACAACACTACTCCACTGAACTCCACTCTATGCAATTCCACTTTACAACACTCTGCTCTGCTCTCTGCCAGTGTACAATACTCTACTCAATGGCACTCTACTCTACCACACTCCATTTCATGACACTCCAGATAAAGACACTCCAATTTACTGTTCGACACACCACTACACTGTACAACACACTGCACTCTGCGCTAGTCCACTCTATGCTACTCCACCCTATGCTATTCCACTACATGCAACTTCACTCTCACCACTAAAATCTACACTAATCCATTCTGTGCCACTCTACTCTATGCCATTCACTGTACACCCCGCCATTATACTCTTTTTTTCAACTATACACCACTAAACTCTATAACATTCCTCTGTACGCCACTTAATGATACACTATTTCACTCTACGCACTCCAATCCACTCTACTCTATTGTACTGTTTGACATTACATTGTACCTCATTCCACTGTAGACTGCTCCACTCTATGTCACTGCACTCTATTCTATTCCGCTGTATGCTATTATAGTCTGCCACACTACCCTCCACACCTCTCCACTCTTTACCACTTCACTATTGGCTATACTACTGTATGTCAATCTACTATACAATGCTTCACTGTATGCTCTTCCACTCTAGGCCACTCTACTCTATGCCACTCCACTCTACCCCACTGCACTCTACGCCATTTCAGTATATACTATTCCACTATACACTTGTCTACTATATATTACTGCTACTATAGTGTACAGTGTTCTACTCTATGCCACTCTACTGCTTTCCACTCCCTGTATGCCACTCCACTTTACGCTATTCCACTGTACACCACTCAGCTCTTCCCCACTCCACTCAATGCCACTCCACTCAACAGCACTCTACTGTCTACTATTTTAACAGTATGCCACTAAACTCTACGCCACTGAAATCAATGCCACTCCACTGTACGCCACTCTCCTCTTTGCCAATGTATTCTACGCTATTCCTCTGTACGAAACTCTACTCTACTCACTCCTTTCTTTGCTATTTCGCTATATGCCAATCCATTTTACGCCACTCCACTGTATGTAATTCCACTGTACTCTAATGCTCAGTATGCCACTCCACTCTGCCACTTCACTGTACGCCACTCCATTATACACCATTCCACACTACTCAACTCCATTTCACAGCACTTCCCATATGCTCTACTCAACACCACTATTGTCCACTCAGCAATGGTCTACGCCCCTCCATTGTAACACACTATACTCCACTGCATATCACTATGCTGTTCAAGAATATACTTCTGTCAATACCACTGTGCAATACTCTACTTTACTCCATAGCACTTTATGACCCTTTGCTCTAGTTTACATATTCACTCTATGCTGCTTGCCCCAGTTAATAAACTGTATTAGATGAGCCACTACTCCACTATACTCCACAGTACTTCAATACTGCACTCTAAGCCACTCCACTGTACACTACTCTATGGTTCTCAACTGACAACAGTCTATCCTACTCCACTCTTTCATACTTTACAACACTCTGCTCTACTCCACACCACTCTATTGTACAACGCTTTAATCCGTTCTGTGAACCTCTACTGTACTCTGCTCTATGACACTATTTGACAGTCTACAATACAGCAGTCCAATACACCATATGACACATTACTCCTGTCTAGAACACTTCACTCTACTGTATACTATGCCACTCCACTCTACCTGACTCCATGCCACTGCTCTCTACAACACGCTACTCCACTCTATGTTACACCACTCCAGTGGACTAAACTTCACTCTAATCCACTATACAACACTTTACTCCACTCCACATGACCCACTGTACCGCACCGTGCTCCATTTTATGAAACTCTACTCTGCAAGACTCTACCACACTCTGTGCCATTATACAACACTGTCCTCCATTCTATGCCACTACACTAAACTATACAACCCTCCACTCCACTCTGTTACTACACCCCAGCGTACAACACTCTACTCCACACTCTATGACACACCGCTTCACCTTACTGTGCAAGATGCCTGTCCAATTTATAACAATTAACTCAACTTTACACTACGTCTATCCATTCTAGTGCACTCTACACCACTGTACAATACAGCATGCCACTACACTATATAACAAATTATTCCACTGTACACCACACCACTCTACTCCAATCCATTACACTCTTCTCTACTCTACAATATTCCACTCTGCTCTACACTATTCTACTCTACCCCACTCCACTGTATCCACTACACTGTACAACACTCCACTCTATACCACTCCACTATATACTACTCCACTCTATGCTATTCCACTGTACACCACTCCACTGCACTACATTCCACACTACTCCACCCCACCCAACAAAACTATACTCAACAAGAGTACACTGTGTAGTAGTCTCCTCCACTCCACTGTACTGCACCACACTCCACTTATTATACATAAATGAAATTACATTAAGTAAATAGCTGAATCCCTGCAATTATCAACCCTCTAAGTCTAGTTTCCTTCTGTGTCCATGCAAGATTTTAAGCACATAAGGTATCAAAACAAGGTGATGTGTGTAATACTTGAATGATCTCAGCCACTAGCACTAACTTGGGGGCCACATCCCAGTCCATTGTTTTTCACTCACCATGCAGTCCGGTTTGGACCCAGTCATATGCAAATCAGATCCTTCTCAAATGGGAACAGTCCAGCCTTTGTTTCTGATGCCCTCTGCTTTTAGGACATAGCACATAACATTAACAATAAACTAAACAATATGCACAATTGTTTTGTATCTTCCAGCAAACCTGCAAAAAATCACTCAGTAAAGAGTTAACTTCTGGTCACAGGTTCTAAATGTTGTAGGGTCTGAACAGACTTTCACCCTTCCAATGTGAATAAAACACAGTTTGAACATAACACCTGTCAATTAAAGCAAAGTGGAACTGTATCACTGCAGGAGACACTGTGTAAAACAAACATTAACAAAGGCAATAGGTCTGGAATTAATGTGCAAATGCATGCAGTGTTAGCACATTAAAGTAAGGCAAATGAGAGGAGTCCACCAGGAGTTCATGGAGAGGAATGAGGAATGCAGTTGTAAAGCAGACCTTTGTGCAGATCTCGAGTGGGTGGTAAAAGAAAGAATCAAATAGCCTAATAATATTAGATGATAGCTGAATACTCCTCTAGGATGAGCTAAAATGTGATAGACAAAGAGTAAAACCAATGAATGAAAGATGTTGGCCAAAGACAGCCAATGGATGCAAGGGGTGGACCCAAAGCCCACTTCATGTATGTTGCTGTCAATAGATCTTTTTGACAACTGCACTGTTAAAACCCAGTCCTAAAAACAATATGTTTATTTAAATGTACATGTTTAACAACCCATATCGCATACATGACCACATCACTTTCCTGTGTCGAAGATATTTGAGGGAGCCATTAAAATCAAATGGTGGAGCAGAAATTAAATTGCAAAGTTTTCGACCCACTGATGATGAAAAGTTGCATTCCAGAGTAGTGGACCTTATCAAATATAAACAAATTGATAAAAAATGCAATAAATGTTAAAGAATGAATGCGGCTACTGCCATCAGTTAGTGTCCCATTGAGTACTTGGTTGTTCGGTCATTTCTGATCACTGTAGGGTTAAGTGAAACTTAAACTGGAATTGGTGCTGCAGACTCCAACAAAGGCTCATCTTAGAACTGAGGACTTATGGAATATGTTGGGAACTTGTAATGGAAATCAAATTGGATGCAACTGCAATTCCTAAATGCCCACATTACATTTACGGTCAAACTTAAAAAAAGGTGTCACTGTGTGTAGAGGGGACATGGTCCTGTAAGGGGGAGCTTGTGCTGAGAACTACCTAAGAGGCACTTCTGCCCATCTGCCCACTAAACCCCTCCTGTAAAAAAAAAGCTTGCTGATGTTGATGTCCTAGGGTGCTTCCCCACCCCTTAATGGACGTCGTCTGTCAAAAAAACTCTAAAAACGAGGTGGAAATCCACTTTTTGGAGTGGTTTCTTGCTTGTTTTCCCTACCAAATCCATTCTTTGCAGTGGTTTCTAGCTTGTTTTCCCTGCCACCATGTGATATCAGCTACTTGCTCAGTGACTGTATGAAGGGAGCCGATATTGTGCAACAAACAGGGGCGGCTCCTCCACGAGGGAGGAGGAGTATCGCCCCCCCCTGCCAGCAGCGGCAGCTGCTTCAGGAAGCAGCTGCACATTGTTTCCTTGTAAAGGCGCGGAGTCACGGGGGTGACGTGCTCTGAGGGGGAGTGCTGGGGAGTGTTGCTAGGCTGGAGAAAGCCTTCACAGGCCTCCAGTTCGCCTGGGAGCGCCAAGCAGCATCAGCAGTGGCCGCAGGGCAGGCTGGGAGCCTGTGCCTGCAGCCAGCAGAAGAGAGGTACGGGGCCCGGGAGCCAAGGTAAGTTTATTTTTATTAATTTAAAGTGGCATGGGCACCATGACAGGGCCCCTGACAGGGCTCCATGCAGCTTTTCACTGTCTGCAAAGCAGACAGTGAAAAGTGGCTTCGCTCGGCCGCAACACCGCCGGCTCCATTTGGGGCCGGCTCCTGTGTTGCGGCCCAGAGGGGATCTCATAATGACCGCGGCGGGAGTGTGGCTGCATTGGCGGCCGCCTGGCGGTCCGCCCGCCAAGGTCATAATGAGGGCCTTTATCTTCCCCACTGCCCTTCAATCCCCTTGATAACCCTTTACCCTCCAAAGTTCAGAGGTGCAGTCTTATTTTGACTCAACGTGATACTGTTAAAGAAATCTGTCATAACTGCCCCAAGCTACTGCAGTCTTCTTTACAGTATTAAACAAAAAATGGCGGGCGTCTGACATTACCATGCAAAATGTTCATACTATGGGCTCGCATCCCCCCTCCCAACAGCGCAGTGGAGGCTTTGGCTTTTCCTTCCCTGATGGAGAATGACCACCAGATTTAGGCCCTTATTACGAACATGGCGGTTCAGACCCCCATGCCGGCGGCGGCGGAAAAGGCCGCCACCGGCATGACGGTCTGAACCGCCATATAATTAACACCGGGAAGGCCACCTCTGGTGGCCCTCCGCCACCGCCAGGCTACCACCGACAGACAGCCTGACGATGGCGGATAACATTATCCGACAGGGCAGCGCTGCAAGCAGCACTGCCCTCTTGATAATGTACCCTGTTTCCTCCAGACTTTCCCTGGCGGGTTCCCCTGCCATCATAAGCCTGGTGGAAGGGTTGCTCTGGGGACCCTATAGGGGCCCCTATACTGCCCATGCACTTGGCTTGGGCAGTGCAGGGGCCCCCATGCAGTGCCCGGTCGCGCAGGTCACTTCCCGATTTACGGGCAGTGATCTGCGCGACGGGTGCTGCTGCACCCGCCGCACAGAGGCATTGCAGATGGCTCCATGTGGAGCCGTCGGCAGTGTCCCGGCCCTGCATTCAGCTGAGCCACTGGCAGAAACACTGTTTCCGCCCGCCGGCCCAGCGGAATGTTCTTTATGCAGCCAGCGAGGTCTCTGGGGAGCTGGCGGTCTATGGGAAGACCGCCAGCATGAACATGGCGGTGTTTACCGCTGTGTTAATAATGACCCCCTTAGTAATTACCTCCTGCCTGGCAGGGACTGATCCATTATCGAGTGGGCGTAATGCTTAGTGTGCCCACTCAGCAAAGTTTTTTTTTTTCTGAACAACCTCCTAAAAGTAGAAGTTTGTTTTTCGGAAACAAAATTACTTTCCATAGTTTGGAAAATGCACTTTCTCCCACAGGGACCGTCCAGTCTTGCATGGCGGTCCGGGATACCTGTCCTCAATATTTGCTGTCTTAACTATGGCAGGGGAAGCACCAGGGTGGGTGTTGCAAAGATAATCAAAAAATTACACAAAAGTGTAAGTTTCTTTTGTCAGTCAGGCCCTGAGGATTTATATTGAGAAAGTCCCCACTAATAAAATGCAAAGACATTTGATGCTCGAAGCTATCTGTTTTACTAGGGCCTTTGTTAACAGGCAGTGTGGTCTGTTTTGTTCAGGTGCTTTTTCTGTGTTAATGAATCCTGGATGCCTGTTTGGATCATGTGTGTGCTTTGTTTGTGTTGACCCGTCCTCTGTGTTGTCAGTGCTGTCAGTAGAAGCAAAGTATGTGTTATGTTTGTTGGCAGGGCTTCACGAGGGCTGGACCACAATTCTTACCACACTCCCGGGTTTTAGGATCACGTACAGTATTTTTGGCTCGTGATTTTGCTGACTTGTTCATGTTTGTTTTTTTAAGACAGCAATTTGCCACAGCTGAATTCTTCCTCATAGGAATGGAACAGTGCCTCTCGTGCGTAGCACTGCCGGGTCAAGGCAACACGATGACTTGATCCGTCTGGGAACCGGATAACCGATAGGAGTGACATGATGGAGGAGGGGGCAGAAGTATTGGACAATATAACATGCTTTGCGCCAATTTGTTATATTTATAGAGTGTTCTTAAAATTGGCAACTGCTTTGTTTTTGGGCGCACTGCCCAATAGTACTATTTTGTCTACACTAAAACCTTGTCAATTGTGTAGCAGATTGTCTGTGGCCATTTTGTTCCAGATTTAATTATTGTGGGCATAATATATCAAAAGCTATCCTAAAGGGCTGTCTTTCCAATGGGAGATATGTATTGGTATATAATTTATCTTTTATGCTATTTGTAAGGTTTTGTAAGTCATTTTACATCTCAAATCTTGGCTTTTGACGCTCGGTAATTCTGTAAAACGTTTTCATATCCTTTTTTAATTCAATGCCTTCCAGTCTTGGAGGCCTGTAAATATTTTCTGCGTTATTGAGTGCATTACAGAGTTAAACGAGTCCGATTTCTGATGCAAAATGTGTGTTAGTGCTTAAACTGGAAAACAATTACTCCAGGAATTAATAAATTGGTGGTCAGGTTTTGGAGTCACAAGGCAAGAACTTAAAAAAATATTGTCTGACAGTCAATGTATACATTTATTTAAACAAAAATCTACTGGAAAGAAATTAGTGACAAGGACATGCCTGACAGTAAACCTCTGTTCTAGATTTGGTCACAAAGAGGCTGCATTTTAAAATATCTTACATGGTTTAGACATCTGCTGTATAAATCATTGTATGCCCAGCAGTTTTGAGGGATCATAATACTGATAAGATAACTCTGGCTAATGCAGTTCTGAAAGAGTTCTGTGTTTTGTGCTGTCATAGTTTTGACTTATGAAGAGAGCGAACAACCCTGCTGTAAAGCATGTTGTGTAATATGCAGGTCACAGATTTATTTTTTATATAGATAGGTAAGAGGGCTACTTTATTTTGATACTCAGATCATTTTTTACTTCCAGTTCATAGGATGAAAGACAAATATAGCACCATGCTCTATTTACCAGTATCAAGGAGAAGCATGGAAAGTGGAAGTCATGGGTTTAGTTCCTTATTAGTTTTTCTCAATCTATTGTTATTCTAGATTGCAAAGAAGGGTTCCTTTGGGAAGCAATATAGTCTTATTAGTACAGGCAACCACAATCAATGAGTTTAGGTTTATTTCTTGACTTTTGTGTTTCTCCCAACCCTTTATTCTTAACACATGGGCCCTCATTATGACATTGGCGGTAAATCCCGCTAACCGACACGCTGACGGCCGCCAACTTACCACCACGCTGGTGAATATCCGCCCACCATATTATGATGCACACACCAATCCGACAGAATACAGCCACATACACAAATCCACCAGACCAAAGGTCACTGATAAACTGGCGGTCCCAAAACCCAAACCGTTACGCCAACAAAACAACGCCCATCACATTATGACCCAAAAATCACCATGGCGGACATTCAACAGCAGTAAACCATTGGCGGTACACACTGCTGCACTCAGAATGGACACCCACATAAAAAACACTACATTGGACAATACCAAATACACACACCTGACATTCATACACACACCACATCCACACCACTATAAATCACACACCCACATTACCCAGAACCCCTTACGAACACAATTGCCACCAGGAGACTGAGAAGAAGAGCACAGAGACAACTAGACACACACACCACATACACCCATACACCCCTCACTCAATCCACATCACACATCCCACCATAATACCCAAAACACCGTCACCAACACACATCACACAACACCCATGGCACCACAAAGGCTCCTCCGTTTCACTGAAGAGGAGTTAAGGGTCATGGTGGAAGAAAATCATCAGGGTAGAGCCACAGCTCTTTGGAGCAGAGGTACAGCAAATATCTATAGCAGGGAAGATGGAGCTATGGTGGAGAATCGTGGACAGGGTCAACGCCGTGGAACAGCACCCAAGAACAAGAGACGGCATCAGGAAGAGTTGGAACGACCTACGGGGGAAGGTACGTTCCATAGCAGCAAGACACCAGCTCGTCATACAGAGGACTGGCGGTGGAAACCCAACCTCCTCCCCCACAGCTCACAGCATGGGAGGAGCAAGTACTGGCATTACTGCATCCTGAGGGACTCACTGGAGTGGCTGGAGGACTGGACACTGGTAAGTCAATATTTAACAATTATCACACCCCCATACCTGCATGCCATCACACACCCTCACCTCACTCCCATCACTCCACCACATCCCACACACTCCACCAACACATCTCACTAATCCCAATGCCAGTCCCTGCGTGCTGTACCAATGCTTGGACACCCCTCCCAGTCCTGCATGGACACCCATCACTAATGCATCCCTAGGATAGGGAAACTAATAATCCCACAATACACCAACATACACAAGCAAAAGCTGGCAGGGTAACAACAACCATAGAGGTGAAGCTACAGAAGTACAAATGTCATACACTTGAAGCATAACACATAATTTACATCCCCACAGGTACCCCAGCCATTGTCATTGGAGAGGAGGTGCCACCACAATCCAGTCCCCCAACAGAAGAGACCGCCAGTGATGACAGTAACTCTGGACTTCTGAATCTGGAGGACCTACCTGGCCCATCAGGGACAACTGGACAGCCGGTCACCCAAGCCCACTCACAAACCACCACAGAGCCTCCCCCATCAGGAACCAACACCACAGCACCCACCCAGCGTACCCACGCCTCTGTCCCCAGGACACGTCAATCAGCAGTGTGCCCACCTGTAGAGGGACCCCAGGCCACACCTCGCCCACAAGACAATCAGGGACCTGAGGTCAGTGCCAGTGGCCACACGGTTCAGGGGACAGAGGCACAGGCCAACAAGGACACTGGGATGACTGCTGTACGCCAGGGGGAGGACAGGCCCAGGGAACCGACTCTCCAGGGGGCACTCACCGAGATCCTGGGAGCCTACCATAATTCCCAGGACATGATGGGCCACATCCTATACAATGTGTAGGAGAACAGGCGGCTGCAGGAGGGACAGTATCACGGGATCAGGGAGGACTTTCAGGCCATCAACACCACCCTGATCTCCATAGCAGAGGTGCTGGCAGACATGGCCAACATCATGAGGGAGGCAAAAGCACACCAGCAGGCCCCTACCACTAGCCAGGTGTGAGAGAACAGGGCTGATTGCAGAGGCCCATAACTTTTTGCCCCCATTTCCCACTTCTTGCTGGTGTTTTCCTGACTCTGGTGGTGCCCTGGGTACTGCTAACCAGTCCCAGGGCCTGTGCTCTGTGTAAAATCAGTTTGCAAATTAGGCTAATTAAAATTGGCTAAGTCAACCTACCGATAAGTCTCTAGTATATGGTAGGGCATGTAGGTTTAGGGACCACAGCATAGGTAGTGCACCCATAGGTGCACTGCTGAGGTGCCCAGTGTCATTTTAAAGGCAGGCCTTCCTTGATGGCTGCTTTTAAATTAAAGTGTATGCAAATTCAACCTTGGAATTAAAAGTAGTTCCAAAGTCTTAAACTACCTTATTTTTACATATAAGTCACCCCTAAGGTGTGCCCTATGTGCCCCTAGGGCTGGGTGCCATGTAACTATAAGCAGGGGCCTTATAAAAATAGTTGTATAAGCCCTGGTGAGGTAAAAACAGCCAAATTCGTTTACCCTCATAGTAGTGAATGGCCTTCATAGGCTAGAATGGGGAGACTTTATTTTAATTTTAAAAGTCCCCCTAAGAGACAGATACAAAGAGTTTGGTATCAAATTAATTGTTATAATAAATCCCACAACTTCCAGTTGTGGGATTTAATATAACTTGTCCAGGTAAAGGGTTTTAAACTTTAACTGAAAAGTTGCCAACTTCAGCCCTGCATTGTTTATGCTGCTGTGCTCTGAATGGCCAGCCTCTGGCAGCCTGGCCAGGCTGACTTGATGAGGTGTGAAGTGGCCTGGCTTCACACAAAGAGATGTGCCTGTGGGAGGGGATCTCCCCTCAGCAGATGGTGAGGCAGGAAGGGGGAGGGCTGCTAAACTGGTCTTCAAAGGCAGAGAAGGACATTTGGAGCAACCCAGTAACACCCCCACATCCTGCAACCCCAGACAACTAGGTGCCCCCTGGATTAGATTAGGAGAGGGCAGGAGAGGGGTGTGTTTATGATTTTTAGCCACACCAGTGGGTGGGCTCAGCCAGATGTAACTTCCAAAAATCACTTTCAACCATGATGGATTTTTGAGGAATGTTGCCTCCTGGGATTGATTTTTGCCACACTTCCCAGGAAGAGGTCATCACTGGGGGAAGGACCCTGCACCTGATTGGAGAATCAGGACCCCCTGTTTTTCACCCAGGAGCAAGGATAAAACTGGCAGACCTGCACCCACACCTCAGTTCCCTACCAGATCCCTACTGGGAAGAACTACAGAAGAAGAAGGACTGCCCTGCTGGATCCCTGGCCTGCACTTAGAACCTGCACTCTGAAGGACTGCACCAGCTGCACACTTGGGCTTCACCACAAGAAGGACTTTGCCTGGCTTCAACTGGTTCAAGGAGAGACTCCCTGTTTGCTACAGGTGAAAAATTGCTAACCAGAGTCCTCCTACAGCAACTCCTGAAGAAATCAACCAGCTGACCACTGTCCAGTCGCCAAAAAGGAGTTTGTGTCAGGTGCATTCTGGGAGTTATAGTCCACACCCCTAAGGATCATCTCAGAGCTTCTGGAGCCTTGGGGGTTAGCTGTGGACCCCAAAAGAACCTTACAAGAACATCTGGGAGAAGATCCAGAAGTTTGGAGAAGTTTGGACTACTTTTGAAAAAAAGCTCCATAGAGGGACCGACCCGCTGCGGCAACTCTAGCCGGCTTGCCTCAACCGCGACCCGGCCTGATTTGTAGGTTCGTCCCGGTGAAGAAAATCGCCAAAAAGAGACTAAGGCCATCATTACAACATTGGCGGTAAAAGCCGCTTACCGCCGTGCAGAAGACCGCTAACACACCGCCGTGCCCGCAGAATTCTGCCACAGCTATTATGACCCACATTTCGGAATCCGCCAAAATTCAGACACCCACACAAGTCCGCCACACCAAAGGTCAGTGATAAACTGGCGAAAACAAAACCTCCACTGTCACGCCAAGAGAAAAACGCCCACACTATCACGACACATGAATCCACACGGCGGTCTCTCAACCGCGGTATTCCATTGGCGGTACACAGCGCCGCGCTCAAAATACACACACTTCTACAAAACACAGCCACATTGGACAATTCGAAATACACACACCTGATACAAATACACATACCACTTCCACAAACCCATTACAATATAAAACACACACCCACTTTACCCACAAACCCCTACTACCACAAATTCAGAAAAAAGGCCAGAGAGAGACAGCATTAGCAACAACAACAGCATCCACAGACACACAACACCATCAACCACAGAACTTCCACGCACCTCACACAACACCCCACTACATCTCAGCACACTTATCACCACACACTCCACCCCACACATTACCTACACCACCGCATGGCACAGCAGACACCCCAGGTTCTCGGAGGAGGAACTCAGGGTCATGGTGGAGGAAATTGTCCGGGTAGAGCCACAGCTATTCGGATCACAGGTGCAGCACACCTCAATTGCAAGGAAGATGGAGCTATGGTGAAGAATAGTGGACAGGGTCAACGCAGTGGGACAGCACCCAAGAAATCGGGAGGACATCAGGAAGAGGTGGAACGACCTACGGGGGAAGGTGCGTTCCGTGGTCTCAAGACACCACCTGGCGGTTCAGCGGACTGGCGGCGGACCCCCACCTCCTCACCCACAACTAACAACATGGGAGGAGCAGGTCTTGCCGATTCTGCATCCTGAGGGCCTCGCAGGAGTAGGTGGAGGAATGGACTCTGGTAAGACAAATCTTAACTATTAGATCCCCCACCCTACATGCATGCCATCACATACCCCCATCCTCACCCACAGCACTTCAACTTCTCACATTTGTCCCAACATCACAAACCACCCATCCCAACACCAAGCCCTGCATGCAACAACAAAGCATGGACACCCATCACTAAAGCATGCCCACTGCACATACCCATACAACCCCCTAAACCATCATCACACAAGGTCCCACACAGGAATGCAAGCACTGGGGTACACGGTCACCCACCCATTGCACACCATGACACACACAGATGTAATAACCATCCTTTTATACCCCTGCAGGACCCCTACCCAACGTCACCGGACAGGAGGGTCCACACATGTCCACACCACCAACAGAAGAGGCCCACAGTGATGACAGCACCTCTGTCCAACTGGATCTAGATGACCAGCCCGGCCCATCGGGGACCTCGGGACAGTTGGTTCCCCTCACCCAGTCACAGGCCACCACAGACCTTCCCCCCTCTGGAAACACCAGCACAGCACCCACCCAGCGGGCCCATACCTCCGTCCCCAGGACACGTCAATCAGCAGTGTGTCCACCACTACAGGGAACCCAGGCTAACCCACCACCCCAACAACAACAGGGACCTGGGGGCAGTGGCAGTGGGCACACAGTCCAGGGGACGGAGGCCCAGGAACACAGGGGAACTGGGAGGGCTGCTGTGCAACAGGGGGCGGACAGGCCAAGGGAACCCACTCTCCACGAGGCCCTCTCCTCCATCATGGGAGCCTACCACCACTCCCAGGAGATGATGGCAACGGTAATGGCCAAGTTTCAGGAGACCCAGCGCCTGCAGGAGAAACAGTATATGGGCTTCAGGGAGGAACTCTGAACCATCAGCTCCACCCTGGGCACCATCGTAGGGGTGCTGAAGGAACTTGTGAACACCAGGAGGGACACTGTGGCACTACAAGGGGCCCCTGACATTAGCATGGACGATGAACTGCCCACCACCTCCGCCGGTGCTAGTGGGCAGGACTCCATGCCACAGGACCACCATACCAGCACCCCACCCCCTGCAGAGGGAGAACAACCCGCAAACGGTCCCTGAGATCCAGGAACAAGACAGAGCACGATGCTAAGACCCCCGCCAAGAAATGAGACCACCCTGATTGTCATCCTACTGTCCCACTTTGTCACCCTGGCCATACTTAAACTGCCCCAGCTCCACTTCCTATGCCCATATGGGCAATGCACCTGTGAGACTAATAGACTGGACTCTGCCATGGACATTCCTCCGCCATCACCCCTCACTATTTCACTACCCCTCCAATATTGAGCACTTAAATAAACACACTTAAAGCACAAAACAATCTGGAGTCTGTCTGATTTTGAAATAGTGTATTAGCAATTACAGTGACAAAATGCTCTTTCAATTGTAATGTCAACACCTATGTCACACAGCTCTAGTCCATGAGGAATCTAAGCAGATGTCACACAGTAGGACCCACATCTGTGAAATCGTAAGGGAAAGTGACAACTCAGTGACCATACACTGGGTGAAAATGACAGACAGTAGAGATGCAGTAGTGTTAAAGAACATGTAGAAGGCAGGTCTGTACTCTTACCTGTGTCTCACTGGAAATATTGCTGGATCACTAAGTCCCTGTTGTTCATGTCTTCTTCCTCTGCTTCCTCGTCTTCACTGTCCACAGGCTCCACAGCTGCCACAACACCGCCATCTGGACCATCCTCCTGCAGAAAAGGCACCTGTCGTCGCAAAGCCAAGTTGTGAAGCATACAGCAGGCCACGATGATCTGGCA
Source organism: Pleurodeles waltl (assembly GCF_031143425.1). Lineage (NCBI taxonomy): Eukaryota > Metazoa > Chordata > Amphibia > Caudata > Salamandridae > Pleurodeles > Pleurodeles waltl. The sequence continues at coordinate 1,412,087,984 of NC_090445.1, read as the reverse complement.
CACCTTCTTTGGTGAGTAGAATAGGGATCCACCTGTCATATGGAGGCACTGGAACCTTGCCTGCAGGAGGCCGAAGGTCCACTCAATCACCCTCCTGGTTCGCCCATGGGCCTCATTGTAGCGTTCCTCTGCCCTTGTCCTGGGATTCCTCACTGGGGTCAGTAGCCATGACAGATTGGGGTAACCAGAGTCACCTGCAAATGGTGAGGGACAACTGTTAGACACGCACTAACCTGGAGGGATGTCCCCAGACAACCATTCCCACTGTCTTGCTTCCAGGTGCTCACCTAATAGCCACACACGGTGCCTCTGGAGTTGATCCATTACATAAGGGATGCTGCTATTCCGCCGGATGTAGGCGTCATGCACTGAGCCAGGGAACATGGCATTCACATGGGAGATGTACTGGTCTGCCAAACATACCATCTGTACATTCATTGAATGATAACTCTTCCGGTTTCTGTACACCTGTTCACTCCTGTGGGGGGGGACCAAAGCCACATGGGTCCCATCAATGGCACCTATGATGTTGGGGATGTGTCCCAGGGCATAGAAATCACCTTTCACTGTAGGCAAATCCTCCACCTGAGGAAAAACGATGTAGCTCTGCATGTGTTTCAGAATGGCAGACAAAACTCTGGACAATATGTTGGAAAACATAGGCTGGGACATCCCTGATGCTATGGCCACTGTTGTTTGAAAAGAACCACTTGCAAGGAAATGGAGCACTGACAGCACCTGCACTTGAGGGGGGATTTCTGTGGGATGGCGGATTGCTGACATCAGGTCTGGCTCCAACTGGGTACACAGTTCCTGGATTGTGGCACAGTCAAGCCTGTTTGTGATAATCACATGTTGCTTCTCCATTGTCAACAGGTCCACCAACAGTCGGTACACCGGAGGATGCCGCCATCTCCTCACATGTCCCAGTGGACGGTGCCTATGAAGGACAACAGCGAGCACAGAGTCAAACAACTCAGAGGTACGTACCCACAGTTTACACAGAACACCATTCATACACAAAAGGTGGCCTGTATGTGTGTTGAGTCTAGGCCTAGGTATGTGTGACGCAGTTGAAAATGAAGCCATGTGGGACCCTAAAATGGCGGCTGCCTGACCTGTAAAGTGGGACAATGGGATGTGAGGTAACTGCGGTGGCGTAGTACACTGTCGCGGTAGGCTGTCGAAGACCCTATGGGTCCCAGGAGCCAATCACGATGTACACTGGCGGTGACGGTACGCACCGCCGCGGATGTGACCGCCATTTTCTATCTGTTCAATCACTCGATACCTGATCTTTGACAGGAGAGGACCTACACTGCAAGTGCTGCTGTGACCTCGGTCTGGAAGAGACAATGGCTCGAGTGTCTGGGGAAAGGGTCCCTGCCTTCACATCGGAGGAGTTGGAGAAACTTGTGGATGGGGTCCTCCCCCAGTACACGCTACTCTACGGTCCTCCAGACAAACAGGTAAGTACACAGGGAGCAGGTTGTATGGGCAATGCCTGTGTGGAGAGGGCTGGATGTAAGAAGGAAGGGGGGAGAGTGCTGCGTGCATGAAAGACGGTGAATGCATGTGCCACATGGCAAGGGTAGGGATGGGGGCCAATCAGTTTGACGGTGCAGTTGGTAATAACTTCTCTTTTTCCCCTGTACATTTCATGTAGGTCAGCGCCCACCAGAAAAAACATATTTGGCGTGCCATCGCCAAGGACATCGGGACCCTGGGGGTCTACCATAGGCGGAGCACCCACTGCCGGAAAAGATGGGAGGACATTCGCCGCTGGAGCAAGAAGACGGCGGAGGTTCAGCTGGGGATGGCCTCCCAACGTGGGAGGGGTGCCCATCGCACCATAACCCCCCTGATGTTCAGGATCCTGGCAGTGGCCTACCTGGAGTTGGATGGGCGCTTGAGGGCATCACAGCAGCCAAAAGGGGGTGAGTACACTCTCATTCTGCTGACTTTGCGTGCAGTGGAGGTGTCTGGGTGGGGGAGGTGGGCTGTGGGTTTTCCTAGGCCAGGGCAAGTTCCGTAGGCAAGGCCCCTCCGTAAGGCAGGCCATGTGGCACTCCAGCCCACCTCTGTAGAGTGACAACTACACCTAGTCAGGCCCCTGTTTCATCTATGTGTGCAGATGTCGTCCAAAGCCTTGTAGGCCATTTCCCAGGAATTGAACAGTGGAGCCCAAGAGCGCGGCGTAGTGCAGGGGGCTTCTGTGTCTATCGTGTCCGCCAACAATAGCGGTAATGCATGCACTCAACATGTCTTTCTTCTGTCGTCCCCCCCTTTTTTGTGGTCTCCCTGTTCTTGTGTGCATTAGCATCATCAGGCGGAGGAGCAGTGGCACCGGAGCACCAGGGGGCTGCATCCCACATGGCCATGGAGGGCCACACTACGGAATCAGACTTCACCAGTGGGACGGAGGGCGAGGGGAGTGCCACAGCGGGGACAGGAGCTGACACCAGTGATTCAGACTCGTCCTCTGATGGGATGGGAGCTCCCTTGTGGTGGTGGCAACATCTGTGCCACCCCCATCTACAGGTACAGCTGCCACCCCCCCTTCCAGCACCGCCCTCCCAGCAGCCCCTTAGCCTTTGCCCCTTGCCCGCTCACCCGAGAGGGTGGGCATCACCTTCGCCCCGGCACCTCAGGCCCTGCCCCAGTCACCCCTGCTGCCCTCAGTGAGGAGGCCAATGACATCCTCAGGTCCCTCACTGTTGGGCAGACTACCATTTTGAATGCCATCCAGGGTGTAGAAAGGCAGTTGCAACAAACAAATGCATTCCTGGAGGGCATTCATTCTGGTCAGGCGGCCCTTCAGCGAGCTTTTCAGACTCTGGCCTCAGCACTGATGGCAGCCATTATCCCTGTGTCTAGCCTCCCCCCTCCAACTTCCTCCAACCCGACCCAATCCCCTGTACCTCAGCCTCCCCAAGCACACCTACAGACCAGCATGCACACACCTCAACACACAAGGGAAGATCAGGCAAACATAAGCACCACACATCCCACAGGCACTCACGCAAGCATCACACACATGCAGACACACCAACATCCACTGCCTCCACTGTGTCCCCCTCCTCCTCGTCTCCCTCCTCCCTCCCAGTCTCGTCTACACTCACACCTGCATGCACTACCTCTACAGCCACTACGTCCCTCTCCAGCACACCCACCACCACACCCCGCTCACGTGCAGTCACCACCCCCACTACCATTCACACGTCCCCTGTGTCCTCTCCCAGTGTGTCTGTGACGCCCCCTCCCAAGATACACAAACGCAGGCACACACCCACCCAACAGCCATCCACCTCACAACAGCCTCCAGCGCATGCATCTTCACCCAAAGTCAGCAAACGTACACCTCCTGCAACCACCACCTCTTCCTCCACTCCCAAACCCCCTCCAGCTACCCGTCCCAGTGTGTCCAAAAATCTTTTCCTGTCCAACCTTGACCTCTTTCCCACACCTCCTCCACCCCGTCCGTCTCCTAGGTCCTGAACTAGCACCTCAGCTGCAACATCTCCGGGACCAGTGGTGCCTGTAGTCACAGGAATCTGGAGTGCACCGGCCACCAGGGCAGCCAGTGTGGCACAGAGCCACAGCACAGACAGTCCCCCACCTGTGAAGCATCAGAAGTTGGCCAGTGCCCGGCGGGAGAGGGGGAAGACTCCAGCCACCAAAGCCGCTCCCAGGGGTCCCGGTGGGAGTGTAGAGTCAGCTGTGATACTTTCCAAGTTGGGGAAGGGCCACAAGAAACCCTGCAAGTCTGGGAAGAGCAGCACGGCGGAGAAGACCGCCATCATCCCCGCTGCCCAGGAGGCCACCTCCAGCACAAGCCCAGCTGCCCAGGACAGGACCGCCAGCACAAGCCCAGCTGCCCAGGACGGGATCGCCAGCACAAGCCCAGCTGCCCAGTACAGGACCGCCATCACAAGCCCAGCTTCCCAGGAGGGGCCCGCCAGCACCAGCCCACCTGCCCAGGACAGGACTGCCAGCATAAGCCCAGCTGCCCAGAACAGGACCGCCAGCACAAGCCCAGCTGCCCAGGACAGAACCGCCAGCACAAGCCCACCGCCCAGGACAGGACCGCCAGCACAAGCCCACCTGCCCAGGAGGGGCCCGCCAGCACCAGCCCACCTGCCCAGGAGGCCACTGCCAGCACAAGCACCGCTGAACAGGGCACCGCCATCTCAAACACCGCTGAACAGGGCACCGCTGTCTCAAGCACCGCTGGCCCATGAGTGGCAAGGGCACTGACGCAACTGAGTCCGTCACGGGGTGAATGTGGCACTCTGGGCACAAAGCCCCCTCCAGAACCAGTGGAGACTGTCATCCACTACCTCTGTCCTTAGCAGGATGAAGCACTCTGAACACCATGCCCCCTCCAGAACCAGTGGAAACTGTCATCCACTACCTCTGTCCTTAGCAGGATGAAACACTCTGGGCACCATGCCCCCTCCTGAACCAGTGGAGAGATCCATCCACTACCTCTGTCCTTAGCAGGATGAAGCACTCTGGGCACTATGCCCCCTCCAGAACCAGTGGAGACTGTTATCCACTTGAGAGACTGTGGCTTTGCACTCCCCAGGATATGGCAGTGGGCAAACCACCCACTGTAGAGACTTGAGAGACTGTGGCATTGCACTTCCCAGGATATGGCAGTGGGCAAACCACCCACAGTAGAGACTTGAGAGACTGTGGCTTTGCACTCCCCAGGATTGAACAGTGGGCATACCACCCACTGTAGAGACTTGAGAGACTGTGGCTTTGCACTCCCCAGGATTGAACAGTGGGCAAACCACCCACTGTAGAGACTTGAGAGACTGTGGCTTTGCACTCACCAGGATTGAACAGTGGGTAAACCACCCACTGTAGAGACTTGTGAGACTGTGGTTTTGCACTCCCCAGTATTGAACAGTGGGCAAACCACCCACTGTAGAGACTTGAGAGACTGTGGCTTTGCACTCCCCAGGATGTAACAGTGGGCATGTGGCCCCCTCGTGGATTTGGCGTCGTGCACTCAAGCGGCTGAGGTGCCCCCCCTTTCCCTCCCCCTGAGGTGCCTGTTTAGTTGCTCTCTGATGCCCCTGCAGTGTTCTCTCCGTCATGGTCAGGGATCTTGTGTGGGCCTCGCCCATACAGTGTGGTCCCAGTGCTCCACGGACTTTCTTAGAGCACTACCTGGACTACTATGCTTGGTATATATTTTGTACATGGTGTATGTATATTTCTGCCTACTTGCTTTTAATATATTACAATGGTTACACTAATTTTCTATTGTCTTTGCATTCTTCCAGGGGGTTTAGGGGGTGTAACTGTGATGTATTGATATGCATTAGTGTGTGTGTTGTAGTGGGTGAGGGTGGGGGTGTTGCGTGTGTGTGTGTCCCTGTTTTTTCCCTCCCCCCTCCCCTGTGTCGTAGGTGCAGTACTCACCGTGGTCTTCGCCGCCAGCGTTCATGCTCCTGGTAGAGGAGCAGGAAGACTATTGCAGGTAGAATTTGGAGTTCCGGATCCATGGCGTCCTCGTTCCTCGTGGGGTGTATAGAGGTGAGCGTTTTTCCTTCGGGATTCCTTTTTCTGCCGTGTTTTTATCCGCGGTGAATCTGCCCCGGAAAAGGTGGTGGATTGGCCTGTCATAATAGTGTGGGCGGTACATTGTCTCCCGCCTGTCTGTTGGCGGTGACCGCCGCGCTGTTTGTTTGTACCGTGTGGCGGTCGGAGTGTTAAAGTGCCTGTCTTTGTTGGCGGTTTCCGCCACGATCGTAATTGCAATTTTTTCACCACCAGCCTGTTGGCGGTCTTACCGCCGCTTTAAGACCAATCGCCAGGGTTGTAATGACCACCTTAGTCCAAATGTAGAAAGTTGACCGAGACCTCCCAGCCAGCGAATCCGAGGAGGGCTCCAAGGACGTCGGATCAAGATCCAGGTTTACCCCGGTCGAAGGATTTTCACCTCGAAAAAATGACTAAGTGCGAAGGTAAAAATCACCGAGGGCTCCCACGACGCGTATCCAGAGAAGAGTTCCAGGAGGTCGGATTGGACTGGCAGGTTCGTCCCGCTGCAGAAAATGTTCAGAAAAACGACTAAGTGCGAAGGTAAACTTTCGACCGAGGCCTCCCGCAGGCTGTAGCCGAGCCGGGCTCCATCGCGGTCGGCCTTAAACTTTGACTTTGCTACGGTCGAGGTGCAACCAGAAGACCCGATTGGCGCTTTTTGTTTCTAGGTGCTAAAAAAACAATAATTCTTTAAAAATTCTTATCTCCGGTTCCCCTTATCTGATTTTATTCATTTTTGTGCCATTTTAAAGATAAAAATATAATCTATTTGTATGAATTGTTTTGGGATTTTTAAACTGTTTCCTGTGTTTTATTTAATTACTGTTTTGTGATATTTGAATCTCCTAAGTTAAGCCTTGTCGCTCGTTGTCAAGCTACCAAGGGTTGAGCTGGGTTTAATTTACTGAGACCTAACTGGACCTAAGTGGAGGTTAGTGGTCTATTGCTATGTATAGGTACCTACCTGCCCTTACCAATAACCCATTTTCCAACACCAGGCATCTGAACAGCCCTCCACTTCCGCTGCCGCTAGTGGCCAGGAGGCCCCGCCAAAGGACCCACAGGCCACCAACATCCCTCCCCCTGCAGAAGGTGTACCACCCCGCAAACATTCCCTACGAACCAGACATAAGCCAGAGACACTTGCCAAGACCACCGCCAGGAAATGAGACTCTCCTGATTGTCCCACTTATGTCCCACACCATCACCTTGTCCACCTTGAATTGCCATTGCTCCTCTTCCTATGTCTCCATGGACTCTGCTCCTGTTCTACAAACAGACTGGAACAATACACTGGACTTTCCTCCATCATCACCCCATTCTATTGCACTTTCCCCCTCTATTTTTTAGCACAACAATAACCACCCATGAATGAAACTCGCTTCTAGTATTTCATGTATTGCAAATTTGTATTGATTGAAACAGCGACAGCCATTACAAATGAACTGTACATAGTGTGAGCATAGAATGATTGACCTGTTGCTGGCTGTTGTGATCACATCAGGACATTGTTGTCATATCACCAAAATCTGTAAAATGAATATCCATAGGTAACAGTAAGTAGGGGAAAGAAGGGGGTAATGCCAGCATGCCAATGCCACACAGAATACACCAACAGTCATAGAAATGTAAAGTTGCACTGTCTCACCTGTGTGTCATTGGAAGTACTGACGGACCACTAATGTTCTGTTGTCCACACCCTCATTCTCTGTCTCCTTATCCTCACTGTCCATAGGGTCAACTGCTGCCAAAGGGGCATCTCCATTCTCCTCCTCCTGCAGAAAAGGTACATGGCGTCTGAGGGCCAGATTGTGCAACATGCAGCATGCCACTACTATCTGGCAGACCTTCTTGGATGAGTAGCACAGGGACCCACCTGTCAGATGGAGGCAACTGAACATGGCCTTCAGGAAGCTGAAGGTCCTCCCAATGATCCTTCTGGTTCGCCAATGTGCTTCATTATAACGTTCTACTGCCCTTGTCCTGGCATTCCTCAAAGGGGTCAGCAGCCCGGTAGGTCTGGGTAACCTGAGTCACCTGCAAGTATTGAGGGACAACACTCTCCTATTTGGCCTACAGCATAGTCATACACCAACATACACTGGGTGGGGACCAAGGTTCACCTATTAGCCACACCCTGTGCCTCCGTAATTGGGTCATCACATTTGGGATGCTGCTATTCCTTAGGACAAAGGCATCATGCACCTACCCAGGATACTTAGGGGCATATTTATACTCTACACCATATTTAAACTTTGACGCCTGAGTCTGCGGACGTAAAAATTCCTCTGTGTGCTTCATTTTTTGGATGCAGGAAACTGCCTTGCGTTAATGACATGCAAAGTAGGCGTTCCCGCCCAAAAAATGACTTTAAGGTCTGTGCGCCTTATTTATACTCATGCTCATTTTGATGCACAGGAGGGGGCGGGCCTTAAAAAACGGCGCACAGCATGATGTGCGCTGTTTTTTAACGCCTGGGTGAGGGCAGGCGTTAAGGGACCTGTGGACTCACTTCCATGGTCTCTGACCATGGAAGGAGTCCAGAGGAGCCCTTCCCTGCCCCCAGGGTCACCCCCTGCCACCCTCGCCCACCCCTGGAGGACACCCATGGATGGGTGGACCCATCCGAGTTAAGTACAGGTAAGTTGAGGTACGTATTTTTTTTATTTTTTTAAAGTGGCATGGGGGGTCTAATTTGGGCCTCCCTACATGCCACTGTGCCCAATGACCATGGCCATGATTTTTGCCTCAAACCTGACTTGCACTATTTTTTGACGCACAACCCCCATTTTCCCCTACGCCGGCGATGCCTGATTTGAGTCTTTTTTTTTACTCTGACCAGTCCGCAGCGCCGGCTAATGTCATTCATTAAATAAGGCACCCACATGGTGCGTAGGAATGGCGTTAGCCGGCAGTAAAAAAAATTATGCAAACCAGCGCCAGTGCTGGTTTGCGTAAAAAAGTATACATATGGGCCTTAACTGCATATTTATACTCTGTTTGTGCCGAATGTGCGTCCAAAATTTGGACGCATATTCGGTGCAACCGTGCACCATATTTAAACTTTGACGCCTGCGGACGTCAAAATTCCTCTGTGTGCATCATTTTTTGGATACGGAAAACTGCCTTGCGTTAATGACATGCAAGGTAAGCGTTCCCACCCAAAAAGTGTCTTTAAGGCCTGAATGCCTTATTTATACTCCTGCATCATTTTGACGCACAGGAGGGGGCGGGTCTTAAAAAATGGCGCACAGCCTGATGTGCGCTGTTTTTTAACGCCTGGGTGAGGGCAGGCCTTAAGGGACCTGTGGGCCCACTTCCATGGTCTCTGAGTCCAGAGGTGCCCTTCCCTGCCCCCAGGGGCACCCCCTGCCACCCTCGCTCACCCCTGGAGGACACCCATGGATGGGGGGACCCATCCGAGGTGAGTACAGGTAAGTTGAGGTAGGTATTTTTTTTAAAAAAAATTAAGTGGCATGGGGGCCTAATTTGGCCCCTCGACATTCCACTATGCCCAATGACCATGCCCAGGTTACAGAAGTCCCCTGGGCATGGCCATTGGGCAAGGGGGCATGACTCCTGTCTTTGCTAAGACAGGAGACATTTCAAAGGGATGTTGTGCGTCAAAAAATGGCACAAGTCTTGTTTGAGGCATGATTTTTGCCTCAAACCAGACTTGCACCATTTTTTGACGCACAACCCCCATTTTCCCCTACGCCGGCGCTCCCTGGCTTGAATCGTTTTTTTTTACTCAGACCAGTCCGCAGCGCCGGCTAACGTCATTCCTTAAATAAGGCGCCCACATGGTGCGTAGGAATGGCGTTAGCCGGTGGATAAAAGTTTTGACGCAAACCAGTGCCAGTGCTGGTTTGCGTCAAAAAGTATAAATATGGGCCTTAGCATTGATGTGGGAGATGTACTGGTCCTCCAGGCACACCATCTGCACATTCATGAAGTGGAAATTCTTACGATTCCTGTACACCTGTTCATTTTGCCAGGGGGGGGACAAACGCAATATGTGTTCCGTCAATCACCCCAATTATCTTGGGGATATGTCCCATTGCATAAAACCGGCCTTCACAGTGGCCAAATCCTCCACCTGGGGGAAAGCAATGTAGCTGCGCATGTGTTTGAGCAAGGCAGACAAAACCCTTGCCAGCACAATCGAGAACATTGGCTGTGACATTCCTGTTGCCAAGCCCACTGTCACTTGGAAAGAACCAAGTGGGATGACGGATACCTGATATCGGGTCAGGCTCCAACTGGGCACACAGCTCTGTGATTGTGGCCCTGTCCATTCTATAGGTGAGTATAATGTACCTGTCCTCCAGTGTAGCCAAGTCCACCAGAGGTCTTTACATGGGGGTATGTCTCCATCTCCTATTCATCCACAGCGGTAGGTATCTAAGGGACACAAAAGTGAGTAGGCTGTCACAATTTCAACAACTATACAACAACAGCAGTCCACATTGTTCAATCATGTTTTGGGACAGTGTAATTTAAAAGTAATTGCCTATATATCCTGTGACGCAGAAATGATTGATAAGCCTGTTCACCCTCTCCTAATTTCACCAGTGACACAGCTATTTTCCAGGGCTTGACCCCCCTGAAATGGTGTCTGCCTGTCCTATGTTGTGGTACAGGTGGAAGTGAGGTAATTCCGCCGGCATTGTGCACTGTGGCGGTAGGCAGTCGTGAACCACTGTGGATTTCCTCGTTGGTTTATATTGGGCCCTATGGGGTACAGTGGCCAATGGGATCTACGCCGGCGGTGACAGTATGCACCGCTGCGATGTGACCACCATTTTATTTCACACTTCTCACTTGTTTCCTGACCTTCCATAGGAGAGGACCTACACTGCATGTGCTGCTGTTGCCTGTGTCTGGAACCTACCATGGCCCGTGTGACTGGGGAACGGGCCCCAGCCTTCACTTCAGAGAAGTTGGAGCGACTGGTGGATGGGGTTCTGCCCCAGTATGGACAGCTGTATGGGCCTCAAGACCAACAAGTGAGTACACTGTGGGCACGATGCATGTGGCATGAATGCATGGAGTTGTGTGTGAAGTCATTGTAGCCAGGGGGGTGGATTTCCTCTTGGCAGGGTACAAGGTGTGTGTTTGGCTATGTGTGTGTCAATTGTGATGGAAGAGGGTATGGTGGTCCATATGTGTGACAAGCTGGACTGTTTGTCTAATGCTTTTCTCCTGTCTGCATTGCCTCTGCAGGTTAGCACCCATCAAAAGAAGGTAATATGGCACGCCATCGCCAAAGATGTGTGGACCTTGGGGGTCTATGGCAGGCGGAGCACCCACTGTCAGAAACGGTGGGAGGACCTGAGATGCTGGGCACGTAAGACCACAGAGGCCCAGTTCGGGATGGCCTCCCAATGAGGAAGGGGTGCCCGTCTGACCCTGACCCCCCTGAAGGACCACATACTGACAGTGGCCTACCCTGAGCTAGATGGGCGCTTGAGGGCATCACACCAGCCACAAGGGGGTGAGTACAAGGGCTATCATTACAACTTATGGCTGGTGGGGTGGTATCCGGGTGGTGCTTGTGTGTTAGTGGGTGCCCCTAATGCCAGGCCAGTCATAGCAGTGTAGGTTCTCTGAAGGCTAAGGGTTGCATGACAAATACAGGTATCCTAGCTTGTTAGTATTCACTTCTAGGCAGGGTTCCGTGGGTCCCAGGTATGCTGCAGTTGGCAGTGTGTGCTCCTCCTCATGCCTTGGTGACTAGCCATTTCACTGGTAGTGCAATGCAAAGTGCGTAGGCCTGTTCCCTGTGTGTGAGGGTGCTGTGTACGCCAACGGTGGCGTTGGTGCAGTCATTGACCCAGTATATCCTTTGTCTCTCTCCCCCCCTTTCTTGTTTCGTCATCCTGTCCTTATGTGCATTAACATCATCTGGCGGAGGAGCAGAGGCACCGGTGACAGAGGGGGCTGCTTCCCACAGGACCCTGGAGGCAGAGTCCACCGACGCCAAGGGAACCAGTGGGACGGAAGGCGAGGGGAGCACCAGTGCAGAGACTGGAGAGGACAACTTAGACTCTGAATCCTCCTCCGACAGGACCTCCCTGGTGGTTGCAGACACCTCTGTGACCATCCCAGCTGCAGGTACAGCCACCACCCCGTACCAGCACTGTCCTCAATGTAGCCCCTCAGTGCGTTGCCCGTGCCCGCTCATCTAGGAGGGTAGTCATCCCCTTTGGCCCAGGCACCTCAGGCCCTGCTCCAGCGAGCCCTGCTGCCCTGAGTGAGGAGGCTATTGACCTCCTGAGATCCATCTCTGTAGGGCAATCAACCATTGGGAATGCCATCCAGGGGCTGGCATCCAAGATGCAGAAATGCAATGCATTCCTGGAGGGCATTCACAGTGGATTGGCAGCCCAACAGAGATCGATTCAGGTTCTGGCCTCCTCTCTGATGACAGCCATTGTCTCTGTTTCTACCAACTTCCACTTCCCAGACCTATTCTCCTCAACCCCAACCCATCCCAAGCACACAGGCAGAAGAGCATGCACACAAGACAACACAAAAGAGTGGCACAGGCAAACACAAGCACCACACTTCATCCCACAGGCACTCACACAAACACCATACAGTTGCAGACATGACAACATCCACTGCCTCCACTGTCTCCCCCTTCTCCTCCTCCTCCACTCCCACCCGGTTACGTCCACACTCACACCTGCATGCACTACATAAGTATCCACTACCAGAATCATCATCACACCAAGCAGAACACACACCTCACTGGCAGACACCTCCACTACATCCATGCACATGTCCCCTGTGTCCTCTCCCACCATGTCTGTCCCCCCTCCTAAAGAACACAGGCACTCAGACACCCAACAGCCATCCACCTCACATCAACATACAGCCTGTGCGCCTGCACCCAAATCCAGCAGACATACACCTCCAACAACCACTCCCTCATCCTCCACTCCCATCACTCCTCCCTACCCCTCCCCCCGTCCTGCACGTATGAGCTGGGTACCAAGTACATAGCCCAGTTCCTCAGCCAAACAGTCCATGGGGACAGTGGTAGCACCACCTAGTCGTGGTGGTAGGGATACAAGACCAACAACACTGAAGGGGAAGGAGCCAGCACCACCTGGGATGAAAGGGAAGAGTCCGGCACCAGCTGTGCGGAAGGGGAAGGAGCCTGCACCACCTGGGATGAAAGGGAAGAGTCTGGCACCAGCTGTGAGGAAGGGGAAGGAGCCTGCACCAGCTGTGAAGAAGGAGAAGAAGCCTGCACCAGCTGTGAAGAAGGGGAAGGAGCCTGCACCACCAGGAAGAGAGGGGAAGAGCCCACCCACCCTTCCAGGAAGGGTAAGGGATCCCCAACCCATGACTAGGAGGGCAAGAGGCACTCAACGCCAGCGGAAGCTGTCAGGCAAATGCCGCCACCACCACCAGCTGCCACAGGGCCCCAACTGCCAGATGTGGATGTGCAGCCATCAGTAGGTGCCGGGCTGCCCAGAAGCCTCCACCAACCACCACCAGCATGCAGTCATCAGTGAGTGCTGGGGCTGCCCAGGAGCCTCCCACAACCAGTACCAGCATGCAGCCATCAGTGAGTGCAGGGGCTGTACAGGAGCCTCCCCGAGCCACCACTAGCATGCAGCCATCACCACCGGCAGGCGCCATGTAGTCCACCCTCCAGGGGCTACAGCGCGGGCTGCCCCCTCCAAAACCAGTGGGCAAGTCACCCAATTGAGAGACTGTCCTTGCACTCCCTAGGACAAAGCAGTGGGCATGGAGCCCCCTCCAGAACCAGTGGGCAAGTCACCCACTTGAGAGTCTGTGGCCTTGCACTCCCTAGGACAAAGCAGTGGGCATGGAGCCCCCTCCAGAACCAGTGGGCTTGTTCCCGCATTCAGTTGAGGTGCTTCCCCTCCCCCTAAGGTGCCTGCCTATTTGCAAACTGATGCCCCTACAGTGTTCTATCCAGATGTGGTCAGGATTCGAGTTGGGCCTTCGACTATGCCCTGTGGCCATATGGGCACTTTGGACACTTGGCAACAGTGTCCCTTTTTTATACATGTGTACATATCTGTTTCATTGTCAAATCAGATTATTAATTTTGATGCTGAACTGATTACAATCACTTTCGTCAATTCATGTTGTCCTTATATTATTCTGCTGTTTTTCGTGGTCAAATTGTTCTTGTAGTGCAGCTGGTTGTGTGTATGGTGTGTGTGGGTGAATAGTGTGTGTGGTGCGTGTGTGTGTCACTGTCGTTTTCCTCCCACCCTCTCCTGTGTGCTAGGCGGCCTTACTCACCGTCGTCATCTTCGTGGGCGTTGGTGTTCCAGGTGGAGCATAACGTAGAAGATTATCGGGAAAACATGCAGTTCGGGTTCCATGGCAGCGTGGTTCTTCCCTGTGTCTCCAATGATGAGTCCTTTCACTTCTGTGCTCTGTTTCTGCCAGGCTTTTGTTGGCATTGGTACTGCCAAAAGGTGGCGGATTGATGTATCAAAATATGGTGGGCGGAACTTTGACTTCCGTCTGACTGTTGGTAGCTACCGCCGTGGATGCCGTTGTTTTCACCCTGGTGGTTGGTGTGGTACATTGGCTGTCTATGGGAGATATCACCGTATGGTCATAATTTGGCGTGTGTTACCGCCAGCCTGTTGGCGGTATTACCGCCACTTTATCACCCACCGCCAGTGCCGTAATGAGGGCCATAATGTCTACAAGAATGGATGATTTGGGATTCCTACACGTTATTAGTTATAATCTTCATTATGTTTTGTAACTCTTTGCTCTTCGTTGATTTACATACATGATTTACTGTGCATCAGTCTGTGATGTAAAGCTCCCTGGCGCACTACACTGGGACGCATAGCACTATAAAAGAATAAAAAATGTAAAAAAATAAGTGCCATTTACATCAATATTACTCATTCAGACAAATAAATTGTGCGTTCTTCCAATGCAAGCACATCTCTTAAATATGGAGTTAAACAAAGTTAAAAACCTGCCTCGGAATCATAATTTCTCTTAGTAACTTTTTAAGCTGATAGCATGCTGTGCACCTTGTATTTCTTCAATAACTTCGGCATCTAGGGGTTAGGCTGCAGATAGCACTTATACAGTACTTATACTGAAACAAAAGGACTGAAAGGCCTTTCAATCAGACCTTGGTTTTGGGCCCAGCAGCCATTTAAATTAAACTGGTTCTTTGGGCCCACCTAGCGGAGACAATCCAGTCTTTCTATCAGGGGTGTTTCTCATTGACATTAACACCAAGGGCAATGCGTCAGGCCATTTCAAATTTGTCGATGCACATATTTTCGCCATTCTTGATTTCAATGTACCATTCATTTGTTCCACCAGTCCTGAGGCTTCAGGGCGATAGCTACAATGCAGTTTTTGCTCAATGTTCAGCGCTGCGCAAAGTAACTTTATCACCTCGTTATTGAAGTGACTTCCCCTATCTGATTCTAAAGAGATCGGGAATCCGAAACGTGGTATTAACTCCCTCAACAATAGTTTTGCAACTGTAAGGCTGTCATTTCTACGTGTGGGGTATGCTTCAATCCAGTGACTAAAAATGCACACAATCACCAACACATACTTCAGACCTCCATGCACAGGCATCTCAATGAAGTCCATCTGCATCCTACTAAACGGGCCGCTCGCCCTACCAATGTGGCTCGCGTTCACAACCGTTCCCTTCCCTGGGTTCATCTGCTGGCAAATGACACATCGATGGCAAACTGCTTCTGCAGCTTGACGAAATCTGGGGTTAAACCAATCAGTTTTGAACAACCTTATCATGGCATCTCTCCCTAGGTGAGCCTGCCCATGATAGAACCGCGCTAGCTGCGATAAGAGACCATTTGGCAAAACAAATTTTCCCTCATTTGAAACCCATAACTCATCTGGTCTCTTTATACATTGTGACTTAATCCAGGAATCTCTTTCATCCTCCCTGACGTTATTATGTAATGCTTTTAGTTCATCTATTGTATCTACGACCTTCAAGGCAAATGCTTCAGCTGGTTGGAGTTCTGGTTCACTTATCGAATTCCATTAATCTCTGAGTAATATACAGTTCAAGGCACAAAATCTTGCGACTTGATCCGCATATGCATTTCCCAGAGAAACATAGTCCTGTCCTTTTGTATAAGCACTACACTTTACCACTGCAACTTCGGCTGGCATTTGAATGGCGTGTAACAATTCCCTTATTCTCTCCCCGTTTTTCACTGGGGATCCTGAAGAAGTCAGGAAACCTCTCTGTGACCATAGTTGTCCAAAGTCGTGCACAATTCCAAACCCGTACTGACTATCAGTGTAAATGGTGACTTTCATCAATGCAGACAGTTGACATGCTCTTGTAAGGGCTACAAGTTCTGCTACTTGTGCAGAATAGACTCCTTGAAGCCAGGACGCTTCCAAGACACCTGTTACAGTACATACAGCATATCCTGCTTTCAAAATTCCCATCCCATCTCTTAGACATGAACCATCAACGAAAACAATTTGGTCATTTTCATCAAGCTTAGTATCCTTAATATCAGGTCGAGGTTTTGTGCAAAATTCAGTCACCTGAAGGCAGTCTTGCTCGACGTCTTCAGCGTTCTCAACTTCAGCATTTTCACCGGGAAGCAAGGTTGCTGGATTCAACGTAGTGCACCTTTTCAGCTGCACATTCGGTGAGCCCAGAATTATCGTTTCATACCTTGTGAGTCTTGCTCCAGTCATGTGTTGCGTTCGGGAGCGGGTCAAAAGTATCTCAACTGAGTGAGGGACCATGACTGTTACTGGGTGTCCCATCACTATTCCTTCACTCTGAGTGAGGCTGATACCAACTGCTGCTACGGCGCGCAAACACCCTGGAAGTGCTGCTGCGACCGGATCCAAAGTAGCTACTGGTCTGTTTATGCCACCATGGGCATGAGTCAAGACAGACAAAGAACATGCATCACGTTCATGACAAAACAATGTGAAAGGCTTTGTGTAATCAGGCATACCTAAAGCTGGAGCCCTGCACATGCATTCTTTCAATTCAATAAAAGCATCCATCTCATCTCCTTTCAGCTCAATTTGATCCAAGGCATCCTTCTGGGTCAGCTTCAGTAAAGGCTTTGCTAGAGTTGAGAAGTTGGGAATCCACTGACGACAGTAGCTTACCATTCCCAAAAACTTCCTCACCTCCCTCCTTGTCTTTGGTGGACTCATTTGAAGTACACTCGTTATTCTTTCCTTCATTATTCTCCGTGACCCTTTCTCTATTTGGTGACCCAAGTATTTCACTTTCTTCTGACAGAACTGCAACTTTGAAGGAGACACCTTGTGTCCATTCCTTCCCAAATGGTTCAACAGAGCAATGGTATCGGCTGTGCAGCCACTTTCTGTCTTTGATGCAATCAGTAAGTCATCGATGTACTGTACTAGGGTTGACTCGAATGGCAATTCTAATGCTTCCAAGTCTTTCTTTAGAATCTGATTGAATATTGACGGTGACTCAGAGAACCCTTGAGGAATTCGACACCAACTGTACACTCTGTCTAAGAATTTGAAACAAAAGAGAAATTGACTGTCCTCATGAAGAGGCACCGAAAAGAATGCTTGTGACAAGTCGATGACTGAGAACCACTCGGCATCGCAAGGGACTTGAAACATTATCACAGCTGGATTCGGTACGACAGGGCAACATTTAATTATGATGTCATTTATTTTCCTCAAGTCCTGTACTATTCGGACCTTTCCACTCGGCTTTATTAGTCCCATAATTGGTGAATTACATGGACTGCTTAACACTTCTTTCAGTACTCCCTGCTTTACAAATTCGTCAATGAGTTGGGCAACTTTCATGAGGGTGTCTTGTGCCATGTGGTATTGTGGGGTCTGGGGAAAGGTTGCATTGGGCTTTACAGTCACTTTCACTGGTTCCACTCCTTTCATCAATCCCACCTCTTTCCCTGTCATATCCCACACTTCCTTTCCGACTGTTTCCCGTAATTCAGCTGGAATATCTTCTTCAGTTATCATCGGGAAAAGACAAATCAGAGGATACTCTTCATCGACAGTTTCCATCTCATCCCCCTCTACACTGTCCTCTTCTTCCCCATCACTGCTCGTCTGAATTTTGATTCCATCGTTCGAACACATAATCGAACAACCCAATTTGCACAATAGGTCTCCCTAACAGTGCTATCGGGCTTGAGTCACATACCACAAACTTATGTAACCCTTGATAGTTACCAATGCTGACTGGTACCGGATCTGTGATTGGGTTTGTCAGGTGCCTGTTTGCTACTCCCACCACTTGAACTGTTCTCCCTGAGAGTGGCAAATTTGGTACTTCAATGCTCTTAACAGTTGAACGTGTGGCTCCTGTGTCAACCAAGAATGAGACACGATGACCCATTACTCTTCCCTCCACGTATGGACCCTTTTGATCAACTTCCAAGGATGCTGCAAGCACACAATCTCCTTCCTCTCCTGAACTTTCACTCTCCCATACATTGTTTATTCCACTCTCACTGTGTAATGGGAACTGTTGTACGGTGCCATTTGTATTCATTACCTGACCCGAGACCTGTGGAGGAACCATCACTTGCTGCTGACTCATTGGTGCCAAAGGTATTTGCATTTGCTGATTAGGTACCATGGGAAACTGCTGTTGCATTGGCTGCATTTGCGTCATCTGCATACGGGGCATCTGCATTTGCTGCGGCTGCATGGGCTGTAATCCCTGCAGCTGATTTATGGTCTGAAAATTTGGGTTTGGACCTCTCATTTTCGGTCCCCTCATTGTCTGAAATGCATTGACATCATTGTTTTACTGACCAACACCTACACCTGCACCTTCCTGCACCATCATTGGGCACTCGCGTTTCCAATGTCCGACAATTCCGCACGCGTGACACGGCATCACCTTTTTCAATGCCTGCACACCATTCGGAGTCACAACAGTGTTCAAGTCCGGACCATTATTCACAAAACCTCCTCTGCCTCTGCCTCTCGCCTGTGGCTGAAACGTCATATTTCCCTGCAACTGCGGCTGCTGTTGCGGTACCTGCTGTTGGAGCCCTTGCAACCCTTGCAAACCTTGCAGACCTGTCTGAGCTGCTTTAAGCTGCATCATCATCACTTTCTCTTTCAACTTTTTCTGTTTCACTTCAATTTCGTCGCTACAGTATTTCGCATAATTCAACACCTTATCAATAGGTTTCGACTGCCAACAAATCAAATGCGACTTTATCATCTGACTTATCTCTGGTCTCAGCCCTTCCACAAATCTAAACACAAAATGAAGCATGTCCTTCGCCTCTATTGTTTCCGTGCCACTGTAGTTCTTGAACGCCTTCAACAACCTCTCATAGTAACTATGAATCGACTCTTTAGCCTCTTGGGCAGTTCGATCGATCTTCTGCCAATCCACATTTTTCGCGGCCACCTTCGTCTTCAAATGCTCAATCACCTTATAGTACAGGCTCATCACCATAGGTGATGGTGCACCCGTATCCCTGTCTCTCTCTGGTTCACTTGTCGGCCAACCTACAGCTCTTTTGCAATCCTCCCACAAATCTGCCGGAACCACAATCTCAAAGAGAGTGTTCAGGTCTTCCCAGAGACATTTTGCAAGCTTCACAAACCTATCAGTCTGTTGATACCATTCAATCGGTTTCTCTCTCAGTTTGGGAAATCATCCGTAAAAGACTGAATGTCGCTTCTGTGCCATGGTACATGTATTAATGTTCCCCCTGCTGTCTCCCTCATTGGTAACATGGTTACTGCATCACTACTCTGTGGTCTTTTCTCGTTGAGCTCTGGGACACTGTCTTTCCTCTTTTCCTTTCTCTTTACCCATCTGCTTTCCCATTTGTCTAAGCACCTCCACACTCGTGCACTCTGCAACAATTCTCTAAGGTGCGCCTTCATGCCTGCTGACCTCATGTGTTCGAAATCTGTGGTCCCGAAATCCAACCTGTAGCTCCTGCTCAAGTGTTTCGTCTTGTCTATGTCAACCCCGTTTTTGTCAGCTATTTCTTGCAAGCTTCTGTGTACCTTGTTCACTTCTCTCGTAATCCTGGGACATAGATACCTCAGCTCTTCTTCCGAGTAGGACTCTAACCTATTCACACCCATAGTCCCTTCCACCAATTCTTGTGCTTCCATGTTCAACCTGACCCTATTCAGATAATCTTCTCCCTTCCCACTGGCTGAGCTTTGTGTGGAATTCAGACTGTTGAACCATTGTGTCAGCTGTTGCGCATTCAACCCCATCAGTGTAGCGTTCACATCGACTGCCATTGATGGTTGCGGCAACTTTTCAGTGTTCGATGATAGCGGTATCATCAGTGGGGGACTCGACCTCACCAGTGTTGACTGAGCACATATGGGACTAAACTCCATCAAGGACCCAGATCCCGTTGGCTGAGCCGCTATCGGAGTTATCCCTGGAGTGTTTTCTATGCACCTCCTTTCTGTCCCATTCTGCAGCATTGATCTCTGACCGCTCATACCTAAGTTAGGCTGACTGTACAAAGGTACCGGTGGACCTACAGTAATGGGTAGTGATATCGCATCTGGGTTCTGTCCATTTCCCATGTTCTGAGACATGTTCATTCCCACACTATGGGTCATCATTGCCGGCATGCCCATCTGACTCCCCGTCATCTGAGCATGTGCTGTTCCCCCCTGCATCTGCTTTTGAGGCATCAAAAACTGGGTTAATTCAGCTTGTGCCAGTGTTGGGTTCTGACCATTCTGTCCTCCCATTACAGTTGGATCTAGAACCATTCCCGTACTGTTATCACTGCTGTAGTACCTTGGGACCTGCGGCTGATAATTTTCTGCTGGTTTCAATATGGGCACATCTGGATATATTCTCCTAACCTGCGGTATCTGCGGGGTGAACAGTAAACTCGGGTCCTTAGATCCCGATGATGCTCCTGAACTCTGAGTTTCACTGTTCTGTACCGATGCCGGAGGGGCAGGACTGGTACTTGGACCTTGTCCACTCTCTGCATAAGGTGGTGGACGGTCGTTCAGCAATTGCATTATTAACTCCTCATCCTCTAACTCCTCTTCTCTTCTCAACTTTTCCTCGTCCTCTCTATCCTTGGAACACCTCCTGTTTGTCTTACAGGTAGCTTTCTTACCTGTCTCCTCTTCTTCCTTAGTAATTGCGGGAAACAATTTTATCCCCTGCAATACATCTGACCTCCACACCTTCTGTGCATTATCCCACCTAGCGTCCGCTAGTGTCTTTTCTACCTTTCTTATCCTGGTCTCGAACTTATTTTGCTGCTGCTGTCTAGCCATTAGTTCCCAAATCGCTAGAGCCTCAAACTGTGCTGGCCTTGGAGGTACCTTCATGTCGTACATCGCGAATCTCAAATTCTCTAGGATCCTTATATTGAATGCCCCATGGACCGGGAACGCTACGCTCCCATGTTTCTCTGTCAGCTTGTGCCATTGCTTTAGCCAAAGGCACGGAGCTACCCCTTTTTCCTCCATTACAATCTAAGCTGGTGTACCTTCGGGTGGCGTCTCCTCTCCTACGCTCGCTTTAATGTAAGACTCCCCCTTCATCGCACTCTTTAATGCTTTAAAAAATTTCATTTTCTCGTCTTTTATTTCACAAAGTTGTAATCAATAGGTGACTTTAATTCCCGGAATACTCTTCGCCTGCCTTTCCCCTTCCAATCGAGCCCCACGGACTGCGTCCAATCCGTGCGCGACCCTTCTCTACAACCAACCTATCCCAGCACGGCTCCTAGTGACGTCACACTCACACACACTGCGGCTGACAAAGCCTCGCGGCTAGTCCTCCTTCACTCAGCTCCTCTCGTAACAACTTCTTGCATGTATCGCGAGCTACCAAAAAAAATAATAATAATAAAACAGATCTGTCGGTTTACTACAGGAAGGGTAACACAATCGCTTCAGGACCTTAGGGATTTTTCACTAGCCTCGGCAGTTATTCCATCTTTCTCAGTCCCCACGTTCGCAAGCAAATCTGACCCGCAGACTGCTCTCAACTTGTCAGTGATCTATTCTAGTGCACTTAGAATTTTGTCAAAGCCCGAAGTCGAAGTTTTCTTTCACTCCCTTAACACACGTACCGACTCGTTGACCACGCCCGATCAACCTACTAAACCGACCAGACCACAACATAAAACAAGTGTCTCATACACTTTTCAACATACTCCGGAGTCTCCTGACCTCGCAGGGCCCGTCTCAACAACAACAACCACGTGGACCTTTTTATGCACGAAGCGCCACATGCACATGAAGTTCGACGACTTCCCTACTCTCACACTCGGAGTCGCACCTCCGCTATTTCTATGAAGTTCGACGACTTCCCTACTTCTACACTCGGAGTCGCACCTCCGCTATCCTCTAAAATCCTCGCAACCTTTTCACACAATCTGCGGCAATAAGCTGTGCAAGCGCAAAATCCTAACTTCACTCATACCATCACTAGTACCGCCAACGCTGATCTCACACCTCCATTCTCTTCATTCGCAAGCTCCGAGATCCCGGGAAAGTCGCGGTGGACCTAGCCCATCATCATTTTCTCAATCAGTTTTATCCAAGAAAAAATCTAATTCAACTTCTCGAGTGGGGTCTCAAAGGGCGTAACCGTTAATTCAACACCATGTACTTTAACAGTACGGAGTCCCAAAAGGCGAAACCGTCCTCTGCTACCATCTACTGATAGAGCGTTCCGTACTAATAATTTACCTGTACTTGGACGCTCTTTAGGCCGATGAATCTTTTGGCTAAGTGGGACTCTCTTCACCCGAGATCAATCAATTTAATGTAATCGATAATCAATAACGAACATAAGCAATGCCCTGATCAACATAACACTTAACAATTAGTCCAGAATACATTTCGGCGAACCCTGACCTTTCAGTCAGGAATAACCACACCAGTTTATTCAAAGTTAATGAATTTATTTCCCTATATTAACAAAGCTAGCACAATATAGATGTGTCTCAACACCAAATGATAAACATAAATGAACATTAATAGCTGTCCATAACGACGAAACAGGTGCAATCTATGCAGCATTTGAATAACAAGGCATTCGATGATAGCAATGCAAATCACTAAAACTATAATCTGTAATGAGCTAATTGCATACATTTAGTCAGCATAACAAGGTCTCAAATTGCATCCTCATCTAACCTCAAATTAGCATCGGCATGTGGGACTTCATGCAAAAACAATTTAGCAACATTAATTTAGAAAAACTCCTAACTAGGGCTCTTATCAAAAATCAGCAGTTGGTTACCTAAAAGAAACACAATGCAATTGTACAATTTCCTTTCATATTTACCAATTACAATCAGCATTCAAGGAAGTCTTCGTCTCACAGGTACAGTTTCTCGATCGGCATGGGACGGGGCAAAGGGGCAGGGGTGGACGGGGCAGTTGCCTCACGGCGGCAAGATAAACTACTACTTCATGCAATGGGCAGTTCAAAGTTAAAGTCTCTAGGGTAAGAATCATTTAAGTCTCTTTCTCTCGATTAGAGAAAGCATCAAAGTCTCTTTCAAAATGGCGTCGCAGCAAGGTGGGCCATATTAGCTGCAAAGTCTACAAAATGGCGGGATGTCCAATAATGGCTGCAATGGCTGGTAATGGCTACTTTCTTCTCGTGCACCTGGTTTAAATAGACAACAGTTCAAATCCAGTAGGGTCTTCCATTGGAGGGTTCATAGGTTGGCTCCAAATTATCCAATCAAAAACAACAGTTCTCAAGCTTTTACTTAAGCATACATTATCCTTGGAGACGGGTACGCAAGTTGCAACATTTTATACCAATTAACTCACTTTCAGAGCTTCCATTGTCCGCACCTGCAGATTGACCTTGGAGCAAAGAGAAAAATGCCAGGCTGGCACGAAACCTTAAGATAAGCATGTGAACGATCTCAGTGGAAAAGTACAGCTTCAAGCAAAAATACACGTTTATTAGCACATTGGAAAAATACGAGCATCTAAACCGTGAGACCAGGCAACTAGGCCGAAGCCTCCACTAAAGTTAGGCTAAGCTAAAGCATTTCAAACAAGCAAATCATAGCACACGTTTACGATTATGTCAGATTAGTGCACTTCTAATACATCACGTTATATAAAGCACGCTTATAAATGTTGGCAAACTACTCTGAGGGCACATTTTGTCCCCGTACAATCTTTATTAGTTCGGTTAAAGTCACTCTTGATTATTGCAGCACTACGTTTATGCGCTAATAAATGTAAAACCTTCATTTCTGCGTCATCAAACCCTACATAAGAAAGCCTCCTTGCTACCTGCACATTGTTGCTTCGAACGGAATGCAGACAATGTGCGGGGCGGGGCATGAGCGTCAATTCACCAAGATGCCCTGGGCAGTGAAGGGACATCACATGACATTTGGCTTTCACTCACACATGCTTATATGTTCACACACATTCTATTGCACGGAAACACACACTCACTGGCAAGCACGCACACAAAATACATTTAAAAGCATTTTTTACTTACCCAGCTGCTAGGTAGGGTTACATTCCAGCTAACTGTACACCACTTTTTATTACACTAACAGTGCCTAATGCAGTATTATTTACTATTTGTGTAATTATTTTTTATTAAAAAAAACAAAAAGTGGAGATCCAACCGATGTCCATAAGGACGAGGTAACTATGTGTTCCTGGCACTGATTTTACGACCTGAGCCCAGGGTTCACAAAGCCAGGGGTCGCATGGGCAATCCAGGGGTCGCAGCTGCAAGCCCTTGAGACTTCTAATTGATGTCCATGGTGTAGGGCCTCTGAAATGCGTCATGGTGTCGGAAAAGAGACCAGGACAAATTCAGTCCGTTTCCCTGACTAGGCAAAATCGCACATCCTGCCAGAAATAGCTGCCAGAACCAGGATCCACTGCGACCCCCCCTAGCACAGCAGATATTTGATTAACAGTAGAGTACCTATTGCATATGGCTAACCAGACAGATAAATCTGTGTCAATCAACGGATTTACACCTTTAAAATAGTTGATATCCATATATGTTTATGGCAGGGAGTAGATCGAAAAGCTCGGCCTACACGGAGGCTCCCTTGCGAGGTTGGCCTTCTCAATGCACAATACGATTTTCTTTTTTTCAGACAAACTTCAAGATTAGTAATTAAAATGTGCTGTTGGTTACTACCCAACCCCGGCAGCACGAGCGAGTGGAGAGTGCACTGAGAGCGAGGACTGGATGTGCACTGGTGGTCCATACATTGTAGATGATGAAGCATATTGCCATGAGAGGACTAGGTAGGAAGCTCATCGGCAGTGGCATGCACTTTCTTCATTGATCAATTATAAAAGACTGGGGGAGTACATCAAAACGCAGGGTGTACTGGTGCAGCAAGGCCGCACTGCTGTGTGCGCTCTACATGCCTGATCCAATCACTACCTCGCAGCCCAAGCACTACTATTTGGCAAAGTAAGGCCCATATCTATACTTTTTTTGCACCACATTTGAGTCACTTTTTGACGCAAAATCGACGCCAACGTACAAAATACAATTGTGTTTTGGAAGTTTGCGCTGCTTTTGCGTAAAAAAAAAATGACGCAAATGCGGCGCTAAAAAAGTATAAATATGGGCCTAAGTGTTTGTTTTACCTCGGAGGCAATACCCAGACTAGCGGATGCTTCCTATAAAATGGAGGTGGTGAGCATCACAGAGAGAAGACATTTTAAACTATTAGAGGTGGGCATTTTAGTATTAAATTCCTTTAACTAACCACTGTGTCTGAGCTGACGAGGCAGTTAATAAGATTAATGCTTCACTGAAACCAGTTAAATGTGAAAGAAAATGATCAACTGGTTCTAAGTGTAGTGCATTGCCCTTTTTAGTCCATTATGATGGCAGCCTTTTACACTATTTTCATTTCAGCCTATATACACCGATGGTCAGTTCCTGGCCAAGAGACATAGGGGGTCATTCTGACCCCGGCGATGGCGGGAGCACCGCCAACAGGCTGGCGGTGCCCCGCAGGGCATTCTGACCGCAGCGGTTTGGCCGCGGTCAGAAGAGGAAAACCGGCGGTCTCCCGCCGGTTTTCCGCTGCCCAAAAGAATCCTCCATGGCGGCGCAGCTCGGGCGGTATGGGGTGTCGTGGGGCCCCTGGGGGCCCCTGCAGTGCCCATGCCAATGGCATGGGCACTTCAGGGGCCCCCGTAAGAGGGCCCCACTTTGAATTTCACTGTCTGCATTGCAGACAGTGAAATTCGCGACGGGTGCAACTGCACCCGTCGCACCTTCCCACTTCGCCGGCTCCATTCAGAGCCGGCGTCCTCGTGGGAAGGTTGTTTTCCACTGGGCTGGCGGGCGGCCTTTTGGCGGTCGCCCGCCAGCCCAGTGGAAAACCCAGAATCACCGCAGCGGTCTTACGACCGCGGTGTGGTATTCTGGAGGGGGGAACTCTGGCGGGCGGCCTCCGCCGCCCGCCAGAGTTAGAATCACCCCCATAAACTTTGTTCTTAGGTCTGACACATTTATTTATTCTTTGTTTTTTTAGAATGTATAAAGACTGCAAACACCCATTATGGCATCCAGGCACACCAATTCTGAAGATAATCTAGTTAGTTGTTAGATAATGGAGGTGCAAAAAAAGACATTTTAAGAAACTTTTGGAAATATAGCAAGTAAATTAGGGTAATCCGAGAAGCTGAGATTTCTACCTTTTCACAAGAGAAATTTAAAACATACTTAAAATGGTCTTTAGATCCCCCAGTTGTGTATCTATTACTCTCTTTCTTTATGCTATTGCTGTGTGAGGATCATTTTGCCTTTCAGGATGCTCTTCAATTGGGAAGCATGATGGATTATTTTATAACTGAAAAGTAAACTCAGTCTCAAAGTTGTTTGCCCCATTCTATTCTTTGTCTCCTACATGAATTCTAAGTAGTACATAATCATTGCTACATCAGTACAATTTACATCGTAGACTTTATTGTGATAAATATCATTTGTGCATGCTAGGCATGTAGCCCAGGTTTACATAAATTGGAACAATAAAGTCTGACCTATTTGCTTTGCCAATGCTTGTTTATAAAATGTAGCTATCTCTTAAAATTGATTTAATTACGTATGATTAACAAATGACTACCCCTGGCGACTTGGAGAAAAGACTATTTATCTGTTACTTGTTCCAAGGCTGGTGCTGGTGTTCATAGGCTAAGTAATCTTCATCGATGACGGATCGCTTTGTGGTGCTGTGTGTGGTCCTCCACTATGCCCTTGGTGCATTGAGAACAATTTCACTTAACTGCTGTTGATCTGTGGCGTTTGAGGGGTTATTAGATATTGGGCATTTGTTGACTAATGTGCGGCGATTGAACCCAAGGGCATAACCCTTGTCACTTTATTCAACAAAAACATGCAGGCTCTGGATATCACAGGGGTGGTGCTGTTATGCATGATTTGAACGACTTTGCACATTTGCCTTCTCCTAGAATATTAATGTTCGTCAGGGGATTGGACTTCATTTGTGTGCAGCTTCAGTGTCTCTCACCTAGGCTTTTGGAGAAGAAGCAATATATGTTGCCAGTGGTAAGGAATATTTTATAAATAAAGGGGCGCTCAGAGGATACTTAACTGCATATGAATTGTCCCAGTTACTTAGCAGAAGTTTGGCAAGTGTGTATGACAGAGCCCTCTGCATCAAGAAGGTCCCCCGTTGAGCACAAATCTGCCTCATCTAATGCTGAGCCAAGGTAAGGCAAGGCGGTGTCCCTCGGGACTCCCACAGTGGCTGATAGGCTGAATACTAATGGCAAGCGAATAGACTGCAGATATCGTGCCAAATTCGAATGATTAAATGTTTTTTAATCACACCTAGGCTTGTTTGTCAAGAAAACGGCCCAATCCTGCACATTTAAAACCGATTTTTCATATTCAGTCACTCGGAGGGGAGACCATTTCAAAGATATAGTGCGCCATTTTTATATATTTGGGGCATATGGCATGTGGGCTCACATGGCACACTTTAGGGGCGACTTCTTAATATGTAGACTAGTTTTCTTACATGCCAAAGACATTTTTAATTTCTAGGTATCACTGCTGTGCTTTTTAACTGCACCCCAGTCTGAGCACACTGGTTACTCCTGGCAGCCATGCATTTTTGTTATATACTTGGATGGTGTAAATACACACTGCAACCCACATATGACATTTACCTTCAATACCACTAGGGCACTTTTAACACAATTTACTGTGGTTTTACAGGAAATGTATATAAACCAAATGGGTAATACAACCAAAGTACCATTTTAGGGCTACATCACACACACAGTAGTACTGAATACCATAGTCACACTGGACAGAAAGAGTCCAATACCAGCAAAATAGGGTACAGGAAAAAGATGAAAAGTCGAGGGTGACCATGCAGAAATGGCAGATTTTTCACAGGGCTGTTCTAGGAAGACTGATTTGCTGAGGGACTCCAACTCGTTCTGATCTGTCAGTCAATAAGTTGAGGAGTGTTTTACTGTCCTATCCTCAGATTGAAGACAAAGGTAATTGTAATAATGTTGTGGTTAATCAATTTACCTAATTTTCTCATGTCAACTCATGTCTAATAGTCCCCTTTAAAAGAATGTTTTGTGAACACCTCAGACACACATAGTTACAACCATTAGTTTTAATAATAATATCATGGATATACTTACCAGCGACTTGGGAGTACCTCACATAATTAACCAATATTTAATAAAAACAACATTCTAATTAAATTAGAAAAGTTAGTGTGATTACTAAAAGAAATCAGGCTACAATAAAACTTACACTTGGTGAAATAAGCACATCATGTTAAGACAGTGGGGTACTCAAATGAGTCACGTCACAACAATCCCTTGACTAATAGAACTTCGGTTAGCAGTGAAAGTATGCAGACATGGCTAATACTATGTTAAGCAATAGAATAAAGAAGATGACTATGAAGGACCTAATCCTTATTAGTACATTGGAATGTTGGGAGCTCCATTGGAGACAATAGAGTGCTTTGGGCTTTTCTGGCCGGTAAAAGCCCGGAACGTCAACATTCCAGTGTTCATAGTTCACAGCAATAGGATTTTATCCCCCCGGGCCCCGTGAGGACTTTGTTTTTTTTATTAGAACATTCTGCCCTCTAGTGGCACAGTGTTCTAATAACCTTATAGCCTTTCCTAGCTGGGCTGTACCGGCAATTAAAGTCCTGCCTCCAGCAGGGGCCTTTAACGCTGAAGAAGGCCTTTAATGGCTGGTATAGCCAGCTACAGTGGGATCTAAGGCGACATTCGGTGAGCTTTGGCTTCTTAGAAGACTTCCCTTCCTAAAACCCTGAAGCAGAGAAATAGCTAGATGAAGTCCATAAAAGTGGAAGAACAAACCTTTTGATACATTGTGCAAAAGTAAAACGCCCTCTTGGGTCGTGGTCTCAGGAGCTGGAGGATGGTTACGAATTAGAATCAAGCAACTAATAAACAGAGCACGGTATGGGGGGCTAAGTGAACAGGATGACAAACAACTCTGTTAACTGAGAGTCAAGTCAATATAACTTTATTTCCCCCAGAGCCATAAAAGTTAGCGATCAATAAGTTCTAACTGAGAGCATTATGTAACTTTCAGTTAGCTTAATGGTATGACCCTTTCTCCCAAGCAAGATGAGACTATTCGCAATGCATGCTGGACCCATTTGTGAGGCCATTGTGCCGAATCTTAACAGAGGACATGCTTTTAATTATTTATAGGTGGAAGTGAGGTGCTGCCATAGTCTAGTAAGGAGCTGGAAATGACCAGGAAGAGAATTGAAAACTCTTATTCACTGCACTGTATAGCTTACAAGGTTTTTATGACCTATTGAATAAGTCCTGTAATATGCACCTTATACATTATTTTCTGGGTTTTGATAACACAGAAGCACCAACACCTTCGTAATGTCCGCATCACAACAAAAGGACAGCTGTAGTGGTAATTTGCACCTCTTACTCAGTAGAGTATTTTAGTGATCCATATGACAGTTGCCAACAACCATAAGCCCACTGTCAAGAGCACTAACACAGAATATGAAAATACAAACGAGGAGAGGTAACGTAAAGGTTCAATCAATTATATATATCACTTATACAGTGACTAGCGTCCAGGTTGTTATTAATAGCCGAATGTTGAGAAACTCCAGAAGTGTTGCTCCATGATAAAACAGTTCTTTATTAGTTCGACATGTTAATTTCTTCCCAGAGCAGCCAATTCGTTTTTTCCTCTTAGAGCAGAACTTCATCAGGGCTGCCAAACAAAACATAGCAGTCAAACAAACTATTGCACAAACGTTAAAAACAAATGTCAGTAATGCAGCCTATCTCAATACATATATTCGCCTTGGTTATTATAGTTATTTAAAATACCCACCAACAAAAATCCTACTTATGGTGCCCATAAGAAGAAACTAACCCTAAGTGTGAAACTTACCTTCAACATTCTTAAACTGTAATGGCATCTAGGCACGGAAATTGTATTCAAGTCAAGTTTGAGAGATGGAAATTCTCAACACCTTGTACATACTGTATACATTTTCAACAATATTGATGTAGTCAGTAATTGCTTGTCTCTCTACCTATTTCAAGTTGAAACAAACATTTGTAGTTACACGAGGGATTACAAGTCATATTACACATGGGTAATAACATTTTTTCACATCGATAATTAGCAGTTTTGTAAACACCCTTTGTTTTATTGGCTGAAACAAAAGACACTAATTAATACATGTAGGTTAATAGAAGACCCAAAAGGTACATTAATTCACCATTCAACTACTGTGGAGCACCGAATTGTTAATGTTCATAAGCACTTACCAATTGTGTCCACATCAAGGCAGTTATTATTTTAGTAGTTGAAATGGATTCAACACATTGATTCATATGTATGGGCAGTCCTTGCTAGTTAATTCTACTGGATAGCAATGAGGCCAGTTTTGTTTTTTAGCCTAAAGAGAGCACACAAATATTTGAAGGTACATATGGCATAACAAATGAGGACAAACAATAATATAAGAGATTAAGAGGGTCACTATGAGTTTGGCAGTACTAGGACAGCCATATTGGCGGCAGCCGCCGCATTGTTGACGGGCCAGCGGAGAAGACCGCCAAATTATGACCTTGGTGGTCTTCCCAAGAGAAGACAGCCAAACCAATGCCTGTACCACCAGTGTGATCATACTGTCACGGACGGCGGTATCCACCTTGTTTCCGCCGGACATATTATGAGGCTGCACACTGCCAAGGTTTCCACTGCGGTCGCACCACCATAACAACCCTGGCGGAAACCAACGTTATAAAAGGATACACTGAACTTCTGGAACATATACCTGTCTAGACCGCCATGGAACCTGAACTGCATGTCCTCCACTGCTCCTACTCTTGCAAAAACCCCAGAACCAGCGTCAGCGATGATGACAACAACCGTGAGTACACACAACTCCCTGACACTGTAGGGAAAACCCAATGTACACATGCACACACAACATACACATTCAGGCAGGCAGGTGACAGTGACACACACACACATAACCACACACCCATACACACACACCCATATGCACACATACACACCCATACAACACACACCAAGGCCAACACACATGTACAGTACACACACCAACCCGCACACACAGCGCCGGCACAGTCCAACATAACAACACACAACTCCACAGATTCACACAATTACATCACAACCGCAACAACAAAAATGCTACAGCAAGCCAACAGATTACAAAGCACAACATGACGCTACACACACACAACAACACGTTACAACACCGGACAACCAATATGCACAATCACACAGCAATACAATAAGGTATACATCATACCACGCTAACACAACACACAAAGCTACTAACATACCCATCACCACGTACACGCACGCACATACAACAACAAGGGCACACAACACCACCATAACACATGTCAACACAAACAATAGACACATTATCACCATACATGCATGTTTCAAACACAAACATCTCCTACACACAACACACAGCCACCACAGTGGGACATATGGCAGGGCAACACCCACACATGCAACCCAGACACAACTAGAACAACCAACACACACACACACACACACACAAACCAAAGCAGGCAAGACCAAAATAGACATGTGAAAAGAAAGGCAGGACAAGTATGTTACCAGCGAACCAACAACTGGTTGGCCCAGGTATACGAAATATAAAAATATGATCATAAATAACTATGTACAAATATAAGGCCATTGGCCAGTCCAAAGTGCAAAAGGCACAAATGGCAGTTCTGTGTGTCCCTACATGACTCCTGACTGCTAGATGACCTCCACAGGGTAGGGTCATCAAGGGGACAGGCAGGCACCTCAGGGGTGGGGGAAGTGGAGGGGAGGTTGGGGTTTGAATTTGGATTGGGGTTTCAGGGCTTGGGCTTGGGAGAGGGGAATTTGGCTTGGGCTTGGGAGTGGTCGACTTCTTGGCAGGGGAAGGGCATGGGTACAAGCGGGGGCAGGGGAAGACTTGGAGGTGGAATGGCGGGACACAGACCGTTTAGGGGTATTACGTGGTGGGAGAGGAGTAGGAAACAGGGAAACTCAGAGAGGAACACCTTCTTAGACACATGGGGGCAGTCAGGGCAAAAAAGGTTTGGGAGTGGAGGTAGAGGTAGTGGTTGTAGGAGGTGTCTTGGTGGATGTCTTGGGTGCATGTGCATGCGAGAAATGCTTCTGGGTACTGGGTGTCTGTTAGGTGGGTGAGTTTATGTGTCTTGGGAGGAGGGGGGAGAAGGTGCTGGGAGATGCCATGGTGAATGGGTGACTCTCTGTTGGGGTGGTGTCTGCATGTATGGAAGATGTGCTGCATGTGGGTGTGTTGGTGGTTGTAGTGATGGTGACTGGGGTGGATGTCTGCGGGTCTGGAATTGTGCTGACTGTGGGTAAGGTAGGAGTTGTGGCTGGAATAGTGAATGTTGGTTTGGTGGCTGCAGGTGTGTCTGGTGCAGCGCCTGTGAAGGTGGGGTGGTGGGGGACTCTGTGCTGGTAGTGAGTGTTGGTGTGTCTGTAGGTGGGTGTTATTTCTGTGCATGCCGTGGTGGGTCTTGAGATGCTTGTGTTTGTCTGCGCTACCCTTAGATATGAAGGTGGATGCATGCTTGTATGTCTGTGTGCGTTGGCTGGGTTTGGGAAGAGGGGTTTGGGACTGAGAAGAGGTCGGTGGAGGGGGACAGTAGACAAAGGATGTCAGTGAGGAGGCCAGAGCCTGAAAGGATCTCTGTAGGCCAGCCAGTGCACCGTAAATGCCCTCCAGGAATGCATTGCACTGCTGGACTGAGCTGCGAGTCTCTGGATGGCATTCACAATAGTCGACTGACCCACAGAGATGGATCTCAAGAGGTCAATAGCCTCCTCACTGAGGGCAGCAGGGTTGACTGAGACAGGGGCAGAGGTGCCTGTGACAAAGGAGATGCCCACCCTCTTGGGTGAGCGGCACATCCAACTGGGTGGTGAGCTACAGGGAGGGTGGTAGTAAGGGGCGGTGGTGGACAAAGATGGTGCTGGGGTGTTCCCTGATGGGTCTGCCACTGCCAGGGAGTGTCTACTGGAGGAGGATTCTGAAGATGACCTGGAAGATCCGGCCTCCCCCGTGGCACTTCTCTTGTCCTCCATGCCTCTTGGTCCCTCACTGTCGCTGGTAGCAGCACCCTGGGTCCCGTGTCTGCAGCATCCCCACTCACCTGGGCACCTTCTCCTTCGCCTGCTGATGCTGATGCACACAAATACAGAGAGAGAGAGGGAGGGAGAGAGAGAGGGAGAGAGAGGGTCAACATAAACTTCACATAAACATATGTAAACATTAACATATTTAAGACTACATATCCTGGCTAGGCTATCTCAGGTGCCAATAAACATTTCCTACATCATGTCACAACATGACACTACTACCCGCCTGTGTATGCCAACCTTCATGCCTACATCTATACCCAAGTAGGACAGCACAACTGGAGTCATGCACATGACCACCACCAAAGCCATGTTGGCATGCACATCATGCCCTGGATGAAGTACAGACGACTCCCTGAATTCACATCATACCTCTCCATACCCATTTCACCTATTGGAAGTACATCAGCCTGTCACATTACACTCTATACAGTAATGTTAATATAGATCTAATAACTGACTTAGCCGGTACAAGTTAGACACCCATACAGGTGACATCTGATGCGTACAATACAAGTCTGGGGTACAGCTATGTGATTAGTCTGATGCAATCACAGAGGAAGATATGCAGACACGGGGTGGGCGGTCGGGGTAAGTTTGTATTTAGGGGCAGGTGGGGGTTCGGGTTTTAAGGGGCAAGGGTGAAAGGTCAGGGTAATTTTGTGTTTAGGGCAGGTGGGGGGGTTGGGTTTTTAGGGGCGGGTGTGGGGTTGGGGTAATTTTGTTTTTAGGGGCAGGGTGGAGGGTTGTGGTAGGACGCGGTCAGGTAAGTGGGGCTGGGAGAGGATAGGGGATAGTTTTTAGGGGTGGGATCGTTTTTAGGGGTGAGGGTGATTGGGTAATTTATTTTTAAGGGCGGGGTGGGGGGTTAGGGTAGTTTTGTTTTTAGGTGGTTGGGAGTGGGGGTACTATGGGTTTTAGGGCTGGGGTGGGGGTAGGGGTAATTTTGTTTTTAGGGTGGGTTTTTAGGGGTGGAGGTGGGGGTTGGGCTAATTTTGTATTTAGGGCAGGTGGGGGGTCGTGTTTCTAGGAGTGGGGGTTGGGGTAATTTTGTTTTTAGGGGCGGGGTAGGTTTCTTTTGGGAGTATGGGTCAGTTGTTTTTAGGGTGTGTGGGGGTTGGGGTAAGTTTTAGGGCTCAGGATGGGTGAGTGTATCGGGCTAGTTTTTAGGGGCGGGGTCAGGGTAGTTTTATTTTTGGGGCGGGTGGGGGTGGGATAGTTTTATGTTGTGGATTGGGGTAGGGTAGTTGTGTTTTAGGGCGGGTGGAGGGGTCGGGGTAGTTATGTTTATAGGGCGGGTGGGGAGTGACATGCGAAAACCACGCATGCTGTTCCACACATGACTTTACTAGGCATGCCTTTACAATGAAATATCGTTGTAAAGGCATGCATGGTAAATGCATGCGTGGAAACATTGAGGTTGTTGTTCTGATCGCGTTGTTCAGGCATGCATGGTTGGAACATGCATTGTTCTTTCATATATCCCACAACATGAGAACACCATCCTCACACACACCATTCTAGATTACTATTCAATTGATCAGTGTAGGACAGCTCAGTGTGCCACATATGGCATATTTCACATGTGACATGTATCCCATCCGACTTACAGCTTCAGCAATGTGCTGCAAGGTTGGTGTCCAATGTGCTTCAGCATGTCCTTAACAGTATGTGTAAGCAGCGCTACGCATGTCCTGCAAGTGTGTGCGATTTTTACATGTTTTGCTTACATGTGTCAAGTGCGTTTGTCAAAGTACATTCTCTCCTCTCTAGCTAGTTGTTATGCTACCATGAGGAGAATGAGACAACTGCCACTGTACTGTCCGCTAGTTGAATTTGCAACCCTAGAGGACAGGCATATCATCCAGACCGATCATCTGAATCGTCAGACCATCATGGATCTGTGTACACAGTTGGAGCTTGATCTCTTACCAGTCATATGAAATCCCTATAGCATCTGTCCCACAGTACAAGTCCTGTTAGTGCTACACTTTCTTGCCAGAGGCTCCTGTCAGAATACAGTAGGCTTGACAGCAGGGGTGTCACAGCCCATGTTTAGGCTTGTGTTGAAGGATGTACTGTGTGCATTGTTGAAACACCTGGACAGCTACATCAGGTTCCCCCAACGTGTGGATTTGGCCTATGTGAAGACAGACTTTTATGATATGGGACACATGCATCATGTGATAGGGGCCATTGATGGCACCCATATAGTCCTGGTCCCTCTCAGTGCCAATGAGCAGATGCATAGGAACAGAAAGAACTACCACTCCATAAATGTTCAGGTGGTGGTGTGTCTGACAGACCAGGACATCTCACAGGTCACAGCCAAGTTTCCTGGATCTGTGCATGACTCTTATATTTTGAGGAACAGCAAAATCCCAACCATGATGGCATGACTGCACATAGAGAGGGCCTGGCTCCTTGGTATGTATGCACATGATGGTGTGTCACTGGTATGGCACCTGTCTTCACATTCTTATCTGTCGCTATACCTCTATTATCACTAGTCCTAATTTTTCACACAGGTGACTCTGGCTATCCTAACCTTCCCTGGTTGTTGACACCAGTGAGGTACCCTGCAACGGATGGGGAACTGCATTTCAATGAGGCCCACAGGAGGACGAGGCGTATAATCGAAAGAACAGTTGGCCTCCTGAAGGCCAGATTCAGGTGCCTGGACCTATCTGGAGGTGCCCTCCTGTACTCATCCCAAAACATATGCCAGATAATAGTAGCCTGCTGCATGCTCCACAATCTAGCCTAGAGACATCAGATACCATTGCTAGCTGATGAGGGTGAGGTAGCTGGACAAGTGGCTGGTAATGCTATCTTGGTATGTGATGAGGACAGAGGTGGAAGGTGCAGATGACTCTAGGACTGAGCTGATAAATCAGTACTTCCAGTGACATACAGGTATGGTGAGTGTGGTTTTGCAAGTGTTGAAAATCCACAGAAATTGCTGCTGACAATAGTACTCCTGAGTTAACTCATCAGTGGAGGTATAATGTGGTCCTATCCCTATGTGTGTGTTGGGGGAGCTGACTGATTGAATGTAAGGTGCACAGTACAAGTGTCTCAACTCTTACAAATGCATTCACTACAGTTTCATACATTCACATCTCCACTGTACAGAACACTATTGAGTAATGTTTGCTGCATTCTTCTGTTCTCATGTCATTCCACCCACTGACTGTGGTATTGTAATATGTGCCTCTCCTAACTATGGCCTGAGGCATTCATAGTCATTATCCATTGCTAAATGATTAGAGAATTGAGGGTTGTACATTAGAGATGACAGTTAATGTGATATGTGAAGAATATTCTGTGACTGGTGATTTTTAGGTAATCTCTGGGGCCCCTGTTTAGGAGGTATTCTTCTCCGGGCCTCACATATTTGAGATGCATATGTAGTTTGTGTGGCTCCATGCCTTCCATCCTGTTGGTAGTATCTGTCATTGTTATTTTGCAGGTTGGAATTCTGACTATACTCTTGTGTGGCCCTGGATTTTTGACTCTCTGACATCTGTCCTGGAACATGTCTGTTGTACTATGTCTCCTGTTGAGGATGCCTCCCTCTGCTGTCCATTACACTGCCTGCTGGATAAAGGGGGCATTACCACATAACATTTTTCAACCATTACATTTTGTGATGTTTTAATGAATACACTTATACAGTAGCTGTGTTCCATTGGTGTTTATTGTGCATATTATATAACTGTGAGTACACATTATGGTGCATACATTGTTTAAGAGGTTATGAGTAAGGTTATGGCAGATGGAATCATCAGAGTAAGTGGTTCAGCAGTTGGTTGCACAGGTCCACTGTCCATGTGCCAATGCAAGATGAAGTTATGTCATTGAACAGTCAACAGGGTGTTGCAGTGGCACACAAGGGAGACAAATCAGGTGAGGTTCACTTACCGGTAGTGGGTTTGGTCTTGGCACCTGCTCCAGCCGGATGCCTGGATGGACAACCACGTTTTCAGGGGGGTTCTTCTGCTAGAGAGGAAAGGGTGTCTGAGCGCAGTGGTTCCCCTGGCAGGACCTCCATTCTACTAACTGCCCCTGATGTTGATGGCTCTGATGTTATGTTGCTAGTGGAAGGGGCCTGCTGGTGGGTGGTGGAAGCATGCAGGGTGGTGTTGATATCCGGCAGCACCCCTGCAATGGAGGATATGGTGGCATTGTGTGTAAGCCACTGCTGCATGACCTCCTGGTGGTACTCCTTCTGCAGCCTTTGGTTTTCCCACAACATGGTGATGATCTGGTCAATCCTGTCCTGGGATTGTTGATATACTCCCAGGAATTCCTGGTCAGTAGTGCCCCTTGGAGGCCCCATCCTCAGGCCCACAGCTCCTCTCCCACGCCCCCTGTCCCCATGTGCCTGTGACCTGGCACAGTGTGCCCACTCCCGGTGTTTGCAGGACCTTCATTGTCTGGCATGTGAGAGGTCGACTTGTGTCCCTGTACTGTGAGGCACACAATAGTTTGAACAGTCCTTGGGACATAGGTTTGGGGACGAAGGGTTGACTGTGATGTGTAAGCCACAGGTTTGGGGAGGATTGATGTGGGCAGGGTGAGCCAGGGAGTGGTAGACTAACCAGGTGTTCCAGATGGGCCAGGTAGGTCGACAGTGACCTGACATCCAGGCGTGTTGTCCTCACTGGAACCTTCATCCTGGGGAGGGCCGGTACCCTCACCATGGTGGCACTGGCAGTGGCAGGGGTACCTGTGGATAGAGTGTGAGAGAGGGTGTTGAATATTGAACCTGTGTTTGGTTCTGTCTTTAACATTCACATACCGTGGCTTGTCATGATTCGCAGCAATGACATTGACAGATTGACAGCATTCCATTGGTGGTAGTTAGTGGTCTGTGACATGTGTACCATAATCCATTTTGGTTGGAGTCATTCAGGTTTACTAACTTTGGCTCTGTGGTTGGGTTCTGATTCTGTCTGATAGTTCATATGACTGTTCTACACTGTTAGCTAGTGACTATTCAGGCTTGATAGTTGTGATAGGTAATGGATGTACATTGCAGCATGGTGTCCAAGTGGGAGGAGGGTATCTGTGTATGCAAGGTAAATTGTCCTGTCTGTGCATGTTGCCATATTGCAATCCATACCATGGTGGGTAAATATCTGGGTTTTGGATCCTGATTAGTGATCAATTGGATCAGTCACAGTGCTGTAGCTGTATTTAGCCTTGTTTGGCATTGTGTTGTGCCATTGCATTGTCGTCATTGCCATGTAGAGGTCTTAAGTTGTACCATCCAGTTTGTATAGCTAGTACATAAGTAAAACATGCAAGGTATGTGCTGTGCACATTCCATGTATTCACGTAGATGGGCTAGTATGTGGGAGTCGTAGTGATAGTATTAGCCAATGCCGTCCATGCCTTTGCCAACAGCTGTGTGGCATTTGGGCTGGGTGGAGTTTGGCCTGCAGGAGTGGGCCATTAGGTGATTGTTGGGGGATGTAGTGAGATATACAGTATTTGGGTGGTGAGGAGGTATGCAGGACAGGACAATTGTATGACTCGTAAGTTGTAGGTATTTACCAGAGTCCAGTCCCCCAGGCATTCCAGTCAGGCCCTCGGGATGCAGAATGTCTAAGACCTTCTCCTCCCATGATGTGAAGTGGGGGAAGGAGGTGGGGGCCCACTGCTAGTCTTGTGCACAGCGATCTGATATCATGATGCCTTGGAACACACCTTCCCCCGTAGGTCGTCCACCTCTTCCTGATGTCCTCCCTTGTGCGTGGAGGTTTGGCTACTAAGTTGAACCTGTCAACTATTCTCTACAGCAACTCCATTTTTCTGGCTATCAAGTTTTTCTGGACCAGTGCTTCAAATAGTTGTGGCTCTACCCTGACGATTTCATCCACCATGACCCTCAACTCATCTTCTGTGAACCGTGGGCGTTTTTGTGGGGACATGGTAGTGGTTGTGTTGAAGGTGGAGGGGGTGTTGTGTGTGTAACGATGCAGTGTAGGCTGATTGATGTGGTGTGAGTGGTGCATGGTGATTGATGGATACTTGTGGTGTGTGTGGGCTTTATGTGTGTTTTGTGTTGATAGTGCAGTTGTGTGGTGTGTGCTGAGTGAGATGTGTATATGTGCCTATGGTGTATTGGTGCTATATGAGTGTATCTGCATGCTGTCTGTGTTTGTGTGAATCGAATTTGTTGCAAAGGTTTGGGTTGTGTGGGGGTGTGGTATAAAGTGCAGTGAATAGGTGTGTCTGGTGTGTGTGTATGTGTGTCAGGTGTGGGTTCTTCAAACTGTCCAATGTGGTGTTGTGTTCTGACAGTAGTAGATTCTGAACCCGGCAGTTTGGACTGCCAATTGTTTTCTGCCATGAAAGAACTGCTGTAGTGAATTGTGGCTCGTAAATTTGTGGGTGGAATTGTGTTGGGCTGGTGGTGCTGGTGGTGCAACCACCTCTTTCCTGCCTTCCTGTCTCCTGGCGGTGTCAGATTTGTGGCTATTTTTTGGTGGTTTTCAAAGTGTGTCTCATAATACGGCGTCGGATTACCACCAACTTGATGCTCTTTTGGTGGCTGCCACCACAGCGGTCTTCTGAAAAGACCGCCCAAGTCGTAATGTGGGCCAAAGTGTCTGATGACACATAAATCACTAAGCTGACTAAGGGCCTCATTATGAGTGTGGCGGTCCAGGGGCCTCCACACTCGCATTGACGGTCGGACCGCTGTACTCTGAATAGTCTGACCACCCAATTACGACTTAGGTGGGTGGACCCACCTAAAGACCACCGTCTCTGCCAGGATCGCAGATCCCGACGGGGTGACAGTGATTAGGCATTTTACAAGCCATTGCGGCGCTGAACTCAGCACCACCTGGCTGATTACAACCCCACTTTCCACCAGCCTTTTAATGGTGGGAGCCCCACCATGAAAAGGCTGGCAAAAGCCAGTGCCAGGGTCCACAGGCAGGACCCTGCACTGCCCATGCTCTTGGGCTGTGCTGTGGCCCCCTGCCCAGCACCGTCAGAGTGTGCACTGTCTACTTTACAGACAGTGCGCATTCTGGAGTTCTAGGATATTGGCTTCGGCTCCCTTAAAGGAGCCGAGGCCAATTTCCTAGCACTGTTCCCTCTGGTCAGCCTGGCAGGAACGTGTATTGCAATGTTCCCAGTAGTCAGCCAAGCCAGAACATTGTATTATGCTCGGGGATGTTACTGCCATGGTAGTGGCATCCTTCCGGTGGCTTTGGCGGTCCCGTGGTGGGACTGTCAAAATCGTAATCAGGCCCTAAGTCTATAGCTTGCCTAGTGTCAGATATAAATTCATATGTGTTAGCTATGTAACCGCAAATATGAAACTCAATTACTAGTTAAAATTCCGAAGATAATCACTAGGGTATAGTTTTAATATTAGATCTTCCTAAACAGAAGTGCACCAGTACCACATGAGAATCACTCACTTCAAAAATGGATAATGAGCTCAAATTGTGATTAAGACTTAGAGATGAATTTAAAGATTCAACAAAGGGAACACAATGTAATATGAGTACATTGTAATTGGAGCTGTATCTAGCATATTGCTAGCCAGCCATCTTTGTTGCAAAAGGTGCAGTGTCTAGTGCGCAGGACATCCACCATCTTAGAACGAGCAGGCAGACAGTTGACTTGAAGTGCACTGGTACATAAGGACAATCACCCTTCTCAAAACTGAAAACAAGCTCTTTCCCTGCCGCTGCTGAGATTTGATTGGTGAAACCCACCTGACAACCTTCTAATGATGGGCAAGGAGGGCACTGCTGCGGGAGGTGTAAAGGATGTTAACACTGCTCCTCGGGAGGTGTTGAAGACCATACTCGTCCATAATGAATTAGCCCATGGCATTTGTGAAGCTGCCAAGACCCTGGGCAAACACTAGGCTCACCTTTGTGTGCTTGCTTCCAACTGCCACCAGTCCATGTATGTCAAGTTGGCTGAGGCACTCTGTGCTGAGTACCAGATCAGTTTGATTAAAGTTGATGACAAGAATAAGCTGGGTTAGTGGGGTGGCATTTACAAAATTAACTATAATATAACTGGCTGCAGCTGTGTGGTTGTCAGTGACTATGGCAAAGAATCTCAGGCCATGTATGTCATCTAACAATACTTAGTAAACCATAAGACATTGAATTGAACATAAACTCAATTTGTCATTAGGACTGTGAAATGGATTCTCATTGCATGTTTCATGCATAGATGCCATTATGCTTTATATTTGCTAGGGCAAAGCACCATCCTTAGTGTTATTTCTTTCTTAAGGACTCCCATTTGATAGGCCTGTTGTTTGTAGGTACTTTATATAACTCTATCAACCAAGGCACATATGTATTGAGAAAGAGTTCCTGCGGTGGGGCTCCCATTGACTCTGGTTTGATCTGTTCCTGAGACAGGCACTAGGCCCAACCAACAAGTGGGGAAGCATTTATATTAGGACAAGTGGGAAACTCTAGGTAGTAGTAATTTTCTGGATCCCTGTGGATTCTGGAAGGTTACATCACAGAAATGCAAGAAAAATTTGTAATTTTAGACACATTTTGAATTTTGCATGACATTGTGGATTAGAATGTGCTGTGGAATCCATGCAGGGCACACAACCTTGGACTCCCACAAGTGTCTAGTTTTCTGGGTCTGGAAGGTTTGCCCAGGTGGCGGCTGAGCTTGGGCCCAGTTAACTCAGCTACCCTTTTGCAAAATCAGGTAATTCTTCTTGATCGGTCTCCAGATTGCGTTTGGGCCTTTCCCTGTCACATGCATTAGGCCCATCCACACAAGTGAGGTATGTTTTTTATTGGGGGAATATGTGGTAGGAAATGTGAGGCTCCCTGCAGATTCCAAAACTTTCCCTCACAGAAATGTGAGGCAAATGTGTGTTTTTAGCCAAAGTGTGAGATTTTCAGGGTGTCTGGTTAAGAAAACCTGGTGAGAGCCATACAAGCCACACCACCCTGGACATTTCTGAGTGTCTAGTTTGCAAAAATGTCTGGGTATAATAGGTTTCCATAGGTGATGGCTGAGTTAGGACACAAAGTCCGCAGCTTCCCACATTGTAAAAGATGTGTGGATTCGGCTGGGTGAAATACAATGCCTCCAGATCAAGTTTTGTAGCATATTGTGTCACAGGTGCTAGGCCCAGCTAAACTAGTGGAGTCGAGTTTTTATCAGATGTGTGAGCTCAGAGTAGTAGAACATTTGTTTTTACCATCTGCATTTGTATCTTTTAAATGTAAGCAAGAGTGCAAGAAAGAAGACATTTTGCAAAATGCCCTCTGAATCACATGATATTACATGAAATCCAAAATTCAGAGGTGTGTCAATAACAACTGTTCTTAAACTCAGTATCTTGAATGAATTTCAGAAATACATAGATTTTCTTCATACCAGTTTTACATGCTTTATATTTTGCCACATGAATTTCTGAATAGTCTGTACACAATGAAAACTCATTGTAAGGTGCAGTGTAGTTGTTGGCGCTGTGTATTGCGAGTTCTTGGAAAACCTACAAAACCTATGTATTGCAGTGACCATGAAGGTAGGTCAAATGCAATGGTGTATTGCTTTTGTAAATCAGCCATTTTGAGAAGAAGTTACAGATGAAAATATTGTCATAAGTGGCTCTTTTTATGGCTTATTTTCAATATTTACTCTAATTAAACAGTTAGAGCCTGATTACGAGTAAAGTGGTCCTGGGACCACCGTACCCACAGTGTCTGTCTGACCGTCATTTTCGTGGAAAGTTTGACCGTCAGGTTATGAAGCTGGCGGTTGGACCACCACAAGACCCCTGCAACCGCCAGGATCATAGATCCCGAGGTTGCAGCGGTGCGGAAAGCCGTGGTCAATCACAGCAGTGCTGATGTCAGCACCACCAGCTGATCACGACTTGCCTTTCTGCCCAATGGGACACCGTCATGAAAAGGTCAGCAAAAAGATAGAGAAGGGGCCACAGGGTGCAGCTGTGCTGGCAGTGTAGACAGTGTGGCGTCATTGGCCTCAGTTCTTCTCTATAGCCGAAGACAATGCTGCCGCACTGTCTGCACCATCCAGCCCCGCGGGAACATCATAATACAACAGTAGGGAAGCCGCCGGATTGGCGGCACCCTCCAGACCTCCATAATTGGACCCTTCGTTTCTTTATGAAAACCTTGAGGGATCTGAATCAATGACCCCTTGCTGAAATCAGAATGTTGCGTACTTTTCAGAAATGTATAGCTTTGCACGCTCACACCCAGGTTTTCACCCATCTTTCCACCACTAAATGGAAGTAGGTTGACAGCACAAAAATCACAAAAAATGGGCTATCTCTATGAAAAATTTCAAAACTGTGGTATAAAATGTTTTTATTCAGCTCTGCTTGTTTCTGAAAATTGGGAAAACAGTGAATTTAGTCAAGCAAACTTTTTGCTGATGCCATTTTAAAGAAAAACACTTTATTGTGCAACACTCCCCGACCAATAAACAACATTTAGCTATATTTTGGCTATTTTCTTGGTCCCTCAAGGGGATTCCTAATGATGTTGGATAAAATGGATGCAAAGCTGTTGTAAATACTTTTGCACCGATTCTGAAAGCTGTCACACAGTGCAGCAGCCACAAAAGCTGTGCTGTGTTGCACTACTAGGAGAGAGCAGGACTGCACCATATGCACTTAGAAATGGCACTCTACACCCCCCTCCCTAGCGCTGGCACTGATTTCAGCTGCTGTGCGCCACACACACACCTTAACACCACACCTCTGCTATACTGTGCGTGGGTCTAGCATAGGATCTC
The DNA here is from genome assembly GCF_031143425.1 of Pleurodeles waltl. Classification (NCBI taxonomy): domain Eukaryota; kingdom Metazoa; phylum Chordata; class Amphibia; order Caudata; family Salamandridae; genus Pleurodeles; species Pleurodeles waltl. The sequence goes on along the minus strand of NC_090445.1, from coordinate 1,412,043,907 downwards.
TGCAGGAAGGTTATCCTTCCTGTACTAAATACTGTGCCTAGACACGTGGAAATGCTTTTTCCACTTTATGTGTGCTTTATAGTGCAGCACACATGCAAAGTTGGAAAAGCAGAAAGAAATGAAAATATTTCTCAGTTTTGCACCCCACCTTTCAAAGGTAAACCCTTTCTTCTGATGTTTCAGAATAGGGTTTAACGTCAAAAAGCATGGGTGGAAGCGCAGGTATGCCCAATGTACCACCCATGTAACGGCCCCTTGACACAAAGTATCGTAAAACAGCGTTTGGCACTGCTTTGTGTTACTTTGTCTCACAAACCAACACAAATACCTATTTGTGTTGATTAGTGAATGCCAAAAAAGGTTTAGAATCAGTTTTGTGTTAAAAAAGCAATGCTAAACTGACGCTAAACCTTTGAGATTCTGGGCCTTTCTGTGGAAAAAAAGTTATAAAGTCTTATGTATTGAGTAACCCAAATTGACAAAAAAGGTCTTAGCACTGGGGTGGCACAGCATCAGCAGTGAAGGGGTTAATGATAATTACAGCCCTGAGTTTTTAATGCATGTAATACAGATATATGTTTTAACGGTATAGCTGTGTAACAGTTTGTTTATGTGCTCTGTTTTATCTGGCAGCCCTGATAAAGTTCCGCTCACAGACGCATGAAAGACGGTGGCTGCACTGAGAAGAAATTAACATGTTTAATAAATAAAGCACTGCTTTATCTTGGAAGAAGACTTCTGACTTTTCTCATCGTTTAGATACGAATAACAATATGGACAGTAATCACTGAGATTTGGAGTCAACTGAATAAAACAATATTCTTAACACATTCAACATTTATGTTGCCTTTTCACCTTTGTATTTTGGCATTCTAAATATATACCAATAGTGCATTGGTCATAGACCTACCAGATTTTAATACTACCATTTTTCATAGATCAGAAGAAAGAGAAAGGCTGCAAACCTTGTTCAAGACCATTGGTATTCCTAGAAAGCACTTTCAGTAACAAAGGAGTAACCTACATTGTTAGAAGCAACTGGAAATCTTAAAGTTACTGGATATGCTCTCTAAATGGAAACCCCCCTAGAGAAAGCCTATCTCAATTCAGTTATAAGAGACAGCAATTAAATTCTCTCCTTGATGTTACCTTTGTGCAGTGTCAAAATTGTCATCATTTTAAAGAAATCCCAATCAAACAACAATGCAAGAGATACCCTGATGCTCAGAGATTCAGTCTTCATGGCATGGGAAACACCATCATTGTTGGAATCCTTTGAGTGATAATATGGTGCTCTTACCGTGGACGAAGAGCACTGGCTGGGCTGGTGAGTCTTTCTCCAGCATTTGGGTAACTTCCCATAAAGACTAAGGGGCTGAATATGAGTTCCGTAGTCTGACTGCCCAAACTCCAGTACAACTGTGTGGAGGCAGCCGTAAAGCCTGTGGCCTCCCCGCCGTTGTATTACAATGTTTCTGACGGGCTGACAGGTAGAAACAGTGTGGCGGCATTGGCCTTGGCTCCCTTAGGGAGCTGAGGCCAATCCCATCACACACAGCACCCTTGGAATGCGCACTGTCTGCCACAGCAGACCGCGCACATTCCAAGGGTGCTGACAGGGGCGCCCCTGTACTGCCTACCTATGCAGAAGCCCCCTTGTGGCCCCAACTCTGCCTTTCTCACAGCCTTTTTATGTCTGGGGATGTCTTCACTCAAGTGTAGAGTACTTCTTGTGGTAGAGTGGAAGTGCCCAATATAACCACAGGTGTGTCTGTTGGTCCTGGGAGAAGCTAGAGTGGGTCCGTGGGGGGTGAGCGGCTCCTGCGGTTTGTTCTCCAGTTGTAAATCTTCACCCGGCTTGGTTGCTACAGATTATGGGTTTGTCCACAGGAGAAGAGAGAGGATCAGGTGGCCCTTGTCGAGTTCAGCTCGCCACATCCCCAATAGTCCAAAGACTGATTACTTAGGGAAGTGGTGTGGGCTTAAAGACACAGATCTCAACAAGTCACCCAACAGAAATCAATAGATGTCCAATGCCCATCCAGAGCATTTAGATTCGAAAAGGTACTCTACTTTGGCACACAATGCAATACTGTACATAACTTATAATTAACTAACTGGTGTATTTTGCAAAAAAGGAAACAAAAAATATTTAAAATATACATCAAAAGGGAAAATAGGGAATACCTTTGTGTAAGGAAGGATCACTGACATAATATAGATTACAATAATATTATGACACACAAATATTGTTTCCTTATACTTAAAGTGGTAAGTACAAACATTGAAAAAAATATATAATTTCACACTAATATCATTAAAAACAATACAAATGTTTTAATTTTGTCAAAATACATATATATTTTAAAACAGTAAATCTTAAATGTTTGTAATACATAATATTAATATAAGGTAAGGTAAATACATTTAAGTAACATTTACTACTAAACATAAATATATATTTATATCAACATACACAGATAAATACCTGTGTGTGCTTATATATACGTATTATATATAATACACCACTTTTATTAAAAAATATTTCATATTATAATTGATTTGTATTTTTTCCAATTTACTACTAGTAACGTCAAGAACTGGGCACCAAATAGTTCTTCATTTAAGAAGGCGGCCCATCGCTATGTCTCACATCCACCCCCTTTGGTGGGTGGAAGTGACCGGGAGTTTCTGGACACTGTGCTTGATATATATATATATATATATATGTATATATATATATATATATATATATATACACACAAAATCTGTGTCCCGTAACTCCCGGTCACTTCCACCCAAAGGGGACGAGTGCAAGAAATGCCAAGAGGTCGCCGTGTAAATGAAGAAATATTTGGTAACCAGAGTTTGTTAGCAAATGAAATCTCGCTCTCCCAGATGCACCTTTGAAGGAAAGTTTTATTCAGCAACGCGTTTCAACCAACAGGTCTTCATCACAGCCATAATGCAAATCAGTTGTGCCCAACCACCTTTAAAAAACATCCTGTGAACAATAGAAATCGTAGAAACACCTGACATTTCGTACTCCCATGAAGGTTCTGTTTGTGCTCTTTGGAAAAATATATATATATATATTTATGTTCATCCTTCTTTCAAAACATTGTGCAGCAAGAAACTTTCATGATACATTCAAACATAAGTAATTAAAAATGTTCATCTCTTCACAGTTCATAATTATAAAGGGATATGTATTCTATACATGTCCCGATCCACCAGGACCAACTAAATATCACATGATGTTTTAAATATACCAAGTGGCTAATAATGTAAATCAGTCTTATGTTGCACATAGCAGCATTCAGGATTGTCATAATTATTTATTTCACAAAACAGCCTTTCTGGCCAAGTGGCTTCTCTAACATCCATAACTTCCAAATTCACATGAATTAAGTGCAATAATTGTCTCAACGCCCTAGGTGCCATTCCTGATACTAGATTAGCAAGATGAAAAAACTACACAAAAAATGATAAAATTTATCCTCATCCCGAAAACATCATCACTTACAATTGTTTAATGCACTTCCTTGAACATCAGTTCTAAACTTTCTATAACAATTGTCCTAACAAGTTATTCTAAGAGTCTGACTAGTAAAATACTTATTTACATGCGAAAAGAAAGAAGAAACAGATAAGCACCAATCATTTCATGGGAAAAGCCACACTATAACGGACACATCAATAAATGCAGCATTCTGAAATCTTTAGAATTGAGAGAAGGGGGTGCTACTGCCCAATGTGGACATGTAGTTCCTCGTTGCATTTCAAACCGCCGGGGAACTTGCTGTTACACAATATACTTGGATTACATTATCCTCATCCTTCTCTCCCTGTCTTCTCCATCTCACTGATTTGCTGGCACCCTGTCAATATAAAAAAATGACACCTTATCATTACTGCCTGCATGATCTTGATGCCAGTGTCCAGCAATCAGGTAATTTTGATCTGTATTTTTGATTGCTCTAAGGTGTTCTAGGAGTCGTTTTTTCACTGGGAAAATAGTGCTTCCAGCATACAATGGACCACAGGGACATTGCAAAACATATACCACAAAATAACGTTCATGTTATAAATTTTTGTATTTTCTTAGATCTCCCTGGTGGCAGCATGTACGTTTTTCTATTTACAATGTGTTGACATGCTTTACACTTGCCACATTTATCGAAACCTTTTTGTTCTCACAGCCAGGAGCCCTTTGTGTCCTTTTGAGTGTAAGAGCTGTGCACCAAAATCTCCCTCAAAGATGTATTTCTTCTGTTGATGAACTTAAGGTTGGGACTCTGCAATATGCCTATTACTGGATCAGATTTTGTCAAATACCAGTGTTTGTCCAGCATGCATTTAATCTTCATAGATTCATTATTTATGGCCTCATTATGAGTTTGGTAGTCTTTTGAGAAGACCCCCATGGTGGTGGCCGCCAAAAGACTGTATTGTTGACGGTAATATGACTGACATATTATGACTCACACAGCAAATTCTCCCAAAATCCAGCCAAAATCCATAAACTGCCAGGACATTGGTGGGCAGGAAAGAAGCAGTCCCACCAGTAGCACCTCCAGCCCGCCAAAAAACCTCTGTTCCAATTACAACTCACAAATCATAATAGCAGTTCTTCTGTGGCAGAAAAAAATGGCATTGTGGACCACGGCAGTGGGTGGTCACCACAGTAATACACCACACCACAATGGTTAGTTTGAAAAATCCACATCTGACACACACCCACAAACCAGACACACCTATAAACTGCACTATAAAACACACCCCTTCACATCCCAAAATCCTTTGCATCTTAAACGACTGTCCCAACTCCATACAGGCCATACAAAAAATAATCAAGATTCATGGAATAGGCTCCCCTACATTGGTCACAGACCATTCATCCCACACCTGCACAACATACCCCACACATACATTACTACCCCACACATAACACACCACCGTTCCACCACTCACATCACAGCACCCACACCACAACACTAACTTTTTTATTTTCTTCTCCTTCCTCACTGTCACATCCACCACTACAATGTCCCCACAAAACATCCCTGTTTCACAGGTAATGAATTAAGGGTCATGCTGGGTGAAATAATCAGAGTAGAGCCACACCTATTTGGAGCCCAAGTCCAGCAAACATCTATCGTCAGGAAAATGGAGATGTGTCAAAGAATCTTCGTCAGGGTGAGTGCTGTAGGCACCCATTCACGCACAAGGAAGGACATAAGGAAGAGGTGGAACGACCTCAGGGGGACGGTCCATTTCATGGCTGCCAGGTACCAGCTGGCGGTCCTCAAGACTGGCAGTGGGCCACCACCTCCTACCCCTACTTTCACATTATGGGAGGAGAAGGTCTTGGACATCCTACATCCTGAGGGCTTGACAGAAATACCTGGGGGAGTTGAGTCGAGTACGTCACAATACAACAACTGTCACCAAACTGCAATGTCTTGCATGCTCACTGATCACCTCTGGCTACCTTTTACAGCAAACCCACTCACCACCCCTGTGTCCAAATTTTTAAATAACCCTCTCTGGCATATCACATGTCAACTAAACCCCCCCGGGGGCACACTGTGGGACAGGGACAGAGAGCACTGCAAGTCCCAGCAGGCACAATTCCACCTGTAAGAAATCCGAAACAGTGTACTACAAGTCAAATAGCCTTGTATGTCAAACTAACAATCAAGACAACCCAGCTGACTTCTCCACTATTTTACATTGGCAATGACATCAATGCTATGGCGCTCTGCCAGTACTATAACAAGCAACACACAGCTACAGCTGTGTACCCCTGTAAACCGGCTGTAAAATTACCATCTAAACAACCTCATGTACTCATCTGGGGGAGTGGGGGCACTAATATAGGAAGCTGGATTTTCTTGCAGTATAGTCATACAGAGGCCCAGGTATAATGGTTACTCCTATACAGTTGGCTAGCTCTGTTTCTATAGTACATTGTGCAGCTGTGAGTTGAGTCAACGATGATATACACTTAACTTGGAGATCACTTCAAAATATAATATCAACAAACTGACAATATATGAGTCAATGAACAGTCATCTAACCACCAAGATACTTCAACATCATGTAGCAAGGTGTATGCAATCAGAAATCTCTTTTTCCCACGTAGCTCTCAACCAGATTTGGAAGCCGGTGTAATTGTCATATCAGGGATCAAGTAAAGGTTTTATGTGTATGTCACATAGCATGTCTACAGGTCACAGTTTGATATCACTTGTTTCATCACTTTCAGTAATTGTGTGTTTCACATCTCCTACAGGTAACCTAGCCAGAGTCACCATGAAAAGGACACAAGAGACTGACACTTCCCCTCTGGATGAAGCCCTCAGTGAGTAAAACACACCTGGATATGTGGGCAGTGAGGATGAAGCTGGCCCATCTGGGACACCTGGTCAGTCAACAACTATGAGCCCCACCCTGCCCGCATCAACTCCTCCCAGCCCAGTTGCTTCAACATCACATGCAACCATTCGCCCCCAAACCTGTGTTCCGAGGACAGTGTCTACCATCTTGTGCCCCCCAGTACAGTTACCTGAGTCTTCTGTCATAAACCCAGACAATGATGGACCTGGCACCAGTGGGAGTGGCCAAACTGTGCTTGGGCACAGGAACGTAGGGGTAGGGTGCATGGGAAGGATGGTGTGGGCCAGAGGATGGATGTACCTAGGGCTACAACTGGCCAGGATACCATCTCCCAAGTTTTGCAGGCTTCCCATCAAACCCAAAGGGTGATGGGCCAGGTACTTACCATGATGGGGGAGATCAAGCAGCTGCAGAGGGACAACCACCAGGAACTCATGCTGAAGTGGCAGACCCAAAATGCCCATTTGGCTTCCATTGCAGGGGTGATGAGAGACATGAATACCACCCTGAGTAGGTTTTGTACCCAACGGCTCGCTCCTTCCACTAGCAATGAGACATCAGCCCCTTCTACATCTGTGGCTGGTAGTGGAATGGAGGCCCTGCCAAGGGAAGGACATGCCTCATGCACCCCTACCTCTTTAGCTGAAGAACCCCCCGCAAACGTGGACGTTAACCCAAACATCCAGGAGGAGCAGATGCTCAGACCAAACCCACTGCCAGGAAATGAACCTCTACTGATTGGTTCCCTTGTGTTTCATGGAGATACCTTGTTTTTTTTAAACCTATATCCATTTTCCCATGGTACAAGGACACTGGACGTTTGTCTACAAATGTTGTAGCAGCTACCCTGATGATTTCATGTACCATGACTAAACCTTTCACTGTTTTTCTTGTGTTACAGTTGGTCCAATTCACTTATTTTGATGTGCACCCCTTAATAAATACTACTTAACCACAGATCATGTGTGAGAGTCATTTATCAACTATATTTACTGTCGTCTAAAATGCCTTTGCACAAAAAAGTGTCTTACAAATGTTTATTAATAATACACAAAAGGAGAGCACTGGGAGTGTTGTTAACCCACACCACCTCCCAAGAGAAATCTATATAATCACTAAAGGTGTGGGGTAGTAGGAACTGAGGGTAGGACTGGGTCAGTATTCCCTCAGTAGGCGGTGTCAGTTGAGTCGTTTTAGGTTCTAAAGCCGGGAAGGCATGGTTGGAAAATGTCCAAGCAAGGGGGTGCTATGTTGTCCTACAGGGGGAGGGGGGAGTTCCCTTACGGACTAGGTGGTCTCACACACATAGGCCCTCATTCCGACCCTGGCGGTTTCAAACCGCCAGGGTGGAGGGCAGAGGAAGCACCGCCAACAGGCTGGCGGTGCTCCCCGGGCCATTCTGACCGCGGCGGTAAAGCTGCGGTCAGAAAAGGGGAACCGGCGGTTTCCCGCCGGTTTTCCCCTGGCCCAGGGAATCCTCCATGGCGGCGCTGCTTGCAGCGCCGCCATGGGGATTCCGACCCCCTTCCCGCCAGCCTGTTCCTGGCGGTTTACACCGCCAGGAAGAGGCTGGCGGGAACGGGTGTCGTGGGGCCCCTGGGGGCCCCTGCACTGCCCATGCCACTGGCATGGGCAGTGCAGGGTCCCCCTAACAGGGCCCCACAAACATTTTCAGTGTCTGCTTTGCAGACACTGAAAATCGCGACGGGTGCCACTTCACCCGTCGCACCCCTGCAAATCCGCCGGCTCCATTCGGAGCCGGCTTCCTCTTTGCAGGGGCTTTCCCGCTGGGCCGGCGGGCGATCTTTTGGAGATCGCCGGCCGGCCCAGCGGGAAAGTTGTAATGACCCCCGCGGTCATTTGACCGCAGAGCAGTCTTTTGGAGGTTTCCGCCCGGCGGGCACTGCCCGCCGGGGTCGGAATGACCCCCATAATAGTGTCTTGCTTCATCATTTGACCACCTAACCCCACCCAAGTAAGATGATACTACTTGGGCGGACTCAACCTCTTGGTTAAAAGAACCAGAGGGAGTGCTGAAATGAGACTGACTGGATAATTACAGAGATCCAGAAGGGGTGAAAATAAAATTACCAAGCATGTCACCAGTTACTACTGCTAGTTTTAATGGGGGTGCATGCTGGTAAGGCTAAGAACAGGTGGGGAGAGGCTCATTAGAGGATAATGTCTCTTGGAGTCTAAAAAGAAATACGTATGACCAACATGTTTCTGCCCTCACAAAGTGCTGGTAGGTCAGGGGCATTCGTCAGGGTCGGAGCACACGCAGTAAGTGAGGTGCTCAAAGTGAATAATGTATGGCCTACCTGAACAAGTAGTTCACGGTGTGGTAGGTCTATAATAGCTAATAGATAAACCACAAATTATTAAGGGTGAAAAAGTGGCAAACCACTGTACTCAACACAGCAATAGGTGATAGTGTATGGAAAAAAGGCACACACACACACATGCAATCGTGACTTACCCCGGAGTTGGGGGCGATTTGCCTCTGGTCTGGCTAGTGCCGGGGGGGGGGTTTCCCTTGTAGTCACACTCTGAGGAGATTGAGGGTTTAACGTAGGGGGAAGAAAAAAGAAATAGAACGAAGACAAACAAAACACCGAGGGAAAAAGAAGGCAAGGGAGTGGGACAGAAAGAACAGAAGAGCAAGAGACCAAAAGCAGAGACAACAGAAAGAGAAAACTCGGAAAAAGGCAAGAAAGAGAAGAAGTGAAGAAACAATTGAAAAGTAGGAGAGAGCCAGGGGAGAAAAGGGGAAAAGAGAGAGAAAGGAAAGAGGGGAAGAACGGAGGGGGACAAAAGAGAAGAAGACCAAGCTTGAGAAAAGTAAAGAAAGAAGAGGAGACAGAGCTTGAGAAAAGAAAAGAGAGAGAAGAAGACATAAGATGAAAAAGGGTGGGGAGAGGGGGGGAAGAGGGGAAAGAGGAACAAAAAGGGAAAGCCAGGACAAGGAGGAACTGAAAGCTACAAGAGAGATACAGCAGGTCACAGAGAGAGAGATCCAAGGGGCCAAGGAGGCCCAGACTTACCACTCCAAAGGGAATACCATGGGGGGTACCTACATTCCGGAGCCAGGCCGCTCTGGTACTGACTGGAGGGCTGGCCTGGTACTTATGGTGGGCACAGCCAATCGGTGCGAGGCTGGGGGCGGCAGCCGAACAACGTCGGAAATGTAAAGCAGGTGTGCCTGGCGTCATTATGTGGCGGGCATACCGAATCGTGGGAGGTTTCAGGCACGTCCGTCTCCCGGCCGCTCCCTCTGAGGGGGTTGCGCCGGATAGGGCACCAAGCGAGGCCCTAATAGGCCCGGTGGGGCGCGACCATCCGCGGGACCCATGGGAAATGGAGTCCCGCGGGGTAGGCCGTGCTTGGAAGGAGTGTAGTTGTGGAAGGTGCTTCCTCCACGGCGCAACTGGCGCACGTGGAGGAGCGTCCTATGACGACGCGTCGCAGCTAGTGCGGCGCGTCACTAAGGACCGCGGGACTCTGGGAGACGGAGTCCCGTGGAAAGAGCCCGGTCACCCGTGAAGGATGACCAAGTGGGGGAGCCACATGGAAAGAGGGGAGGCGGAGGGGGGGGAAAGAAAAAGGAGCGGACAGAATGGTGAAGGGGGAGGAAAAAGGGGAAAGAACAGACAAAAGAAGGAAAGGGGGAGAAAACAGAAAAAAGTACAGAATGTAAAAAAAGGAAAAGAATGTAAAGAGAAAGGGGGGGGGATAGTGAACGAGAGAAGGATAATAAGGGGAAGGGGGTGCAGCCAGGGGGGGCTAAGAGGTTTATAGGAAAAAGATAGTGGAAAGCGAAAAGATGAGGGGGGGGGAAAGAGGGCGAGGGAGAGGGGTATTGGGCCAAGAGGGGGTGGGGGAAAGATAAGGTAAGAAGACATGTATAGGAGAAAGGGTAGAGGAAAGAAAAGAGGGGGGGGAAACAGGTGGGCAAACAGTAGGAAGGGGGGAAGAGAGAAGAATACTGGAGAGATGAGAGAAGCATACTGGAGGAGATGAGAGGAGACTGAAGTGATGTGTGCAGATAAGGAAAGAAAGGGAACAGATAAGGTGTAAGAGGGGGAAAAAGGAAAGAAGGGGAATGCAACAATAGCTCTTATATCAGGGGAGTTAGAAAGACTTCTCAGGTAAGCAGGATTGCTGCGCTGAGCCAAGGACATAAAGGATGCTAGGTCGTGATTACCATAGTAGGGCATTTCCAGGGCACAGGGAATAAGGGATCATAAAGGATGTTATCTGATGCGGGTTATGTGCTTGGTGGAGATTATACGGAGTCTCTCATTGAAGGGAGGAAACCACACTGGTGTCCGGTTGTCAGCCTAAGGCTGACCACTGGATGGTCTCATTCAACCCTATAGTATCCGTTCGCAATCTCCATATCCATCTCTGTTCATATAGTTGGAGTTTCTGTTTGGCATGGGTTGTTGTAGGTTTTAGTTGGTCCAATACCACCCACTGCATGTGATCGGGATGGTGATTATGGGTGATGTAGTGCTCAGTGAGTCTCGTGGCATCTCTTTTGCAACGGATGGTGCTCCTACGCTCGCAGATGCGTGTGCCCACTCTTCTTGTCGTCATCCCAATGTATCTTTTATCACAGGGGCATGTGATCATGTACACCACATTTTTGCTGTTGCAGTTCGTTAATTGTCTGAGTTCCCAGGGTGTTCGTAGTCCCAAATCTAATGTGAGGGTTTTATTGATAAAGGCACAAACACTACAGCTACCGCATGGGAAGTGTCCTTTGGGAGGAGGGAGGTCCCAGAGGGTCTTTTGTCTGCTTGTGGCAGGGCTTACCCGTGGGCGGGTATGTACGATCATGTCCCGGATGCTTTTAGCCTTTCTGTAGGCATTCATTGGGACCTGAAAGGGAAGACCCCCAGAGGTGAGGATTTTCCAGTCCTCGTTTATTATTTTTTTGATCATATTGGACTCTGGGTTGAAAGTGGTCACACAGATCAATGGGTCTCCCTTGTTGGTTCTACTACTAGAATGCAGGAGCGTCTCCCTAGGGCTCACGCGGGCACGTTTGTCGGCTCTCCTCAATAGGTGATCCGGGTATCCTCTTGCTCGAAGTTTGTCAGTGAGTTGTTGTGCATGCCTTTTGTAGTCCGTTTGTTCGGTACAATTCCGCAGAAGGCGGAGAAACTGGCCCACTGGGAGGTTCTCCCTAAGAGAGCGTGGATGGAAGCTCTGAAACTGAAGGAGAGTATTTCGGTCAGTAGGTTTGTAATATACTTCTGTTACAAGGGAACTGTTCCTTTCAGTTATTGGTAGGTCGAGAAAGGAGACCGCCGGGTCACCCAGCGTGGCTGTGAATCTCAAAAAGGGATTCAGGGTGTTTAACCAAGTGATAAAGGTGGTTGCTTCTTCCCTTGTGCCTCTCCAGATGATCAGGATATCATCGATGTATCTTTTCCATAACCTGATATGGTTGACATAAGGGTTCTCTTCAGTGAGGACCATTTCTTTCTCGAAGTGGTCCACATACAGGCATGCCAGGCTCGGTGCGAAGGTACTCCCCATCGAGGTACCCTGGATCTGTAGGAAGAAGTTTTTATCGAACTCAAAGAAATTTCTGGTAAGAGCCAGATGGGCTAGGTCCAGGATAAATTCTGGTGGGGTGATGTAGTTCCAGACACCCCTGTTTAGTAGTTCATTGACCACTTCTAAGGTTGCCTCCTGTGGAATATTGGTATATAGTGATTCCACATCCAGGGTCATAAGATGTTCTTTTTCTTTATCAAATTCAAGGGTGCTTAGTAGCGCAAGCACATCTGTAGTGTCTTTGAGGTATGTGGGAATCTGTTTTACAAATGGTTGTAGGAACCAGTCACAGAATTGAGACAATGGTTCCAGGATAGAGCCAATCCCGGAGACTATTGGTCTTCCCGGGGGTGGATGCTTATTTTTATGGATTTTAGGCAGAATATAGAAGTACAGAGTTTTTGGGTCGGGTTGAGACCAAAGACCCTCTGGGACCTCTCTCCTCCCAAAGTACACTTCCCATGCGGTAGCTGTAATGTTTGTGCCTTTACCAATGAAACCCTCACATTAGATTTGGGACTACGAACACCCTGGGAACTCAGACAATTAACGAACTGCAACAGAAAAAATGTGGTGTACATGATCACATGCCCCTGTGATAAAAGATACATTGGGATGACGACAAGAAGAGTGGGCACACGCATCTGCGAGCATAGGAGCACCATCCGTTGCAAAAGAGATGCCACGAGACTCACAGAGCACTACATCACCAATAATCACCATCCCGATCACATGCAGTGGGTGGTATTGGACCAACTAAAACCTACAACAACCAATGCCAAACAGAAACTCCTACTATATGAACAGAGATGGATATGGAGATTGCGAACGGATACTATAGGGTTGAATGACACCATCCAGTGGTCAGCCTTAGGCAGACAACCGGACACCAGTGTGGTTTCCTCCCTTCAATGAGAGACTCTGTATAATCTCCACCAAGCACATAACCCGCATCAGATAACATCCTTTATGATCCCTTATTCCCTGTGCCCTGGAAATGCCCTACTATGGTAATCACGACCTAGCATCCTTTATGTCCTTGGCTCAGCGCAGCAATCCTGCTTACCTGAGAAGTCTTCTTAACTCCCCTGATATAAGAGCTATTGTTGCATTCCCCTTCTTTCCTTTTTCCACCCTCTTACACCTTATCTGTTCCCTTTCTTTCCTTATCTGCACACATCACTTCAGTCTCCTCTCATCTCCTCCAGTATGCTTCTCTCATCTCTCCAGTATTCTTCTCTCTTCCCCCCTTCCTACTGTTTGCCCCCCTGTTTCCCCCCCCTCTTTTCTTTCCTCTACCCTTTCTCCTATACATGTCTTCTTACCTTATCTTTCCCCCACCCCCTCTTGGCCCATTACCCCTCTCCCTCTTTTTTTTTTTTTTTCCCCCCTCATCTTTTCGCTTTCCACTATCTTTTTCCTATAAACCTCTTAGCCCCCCCTGGCTGCACCCCCTTCCCCTTATTATCCTTCTCTCGTTCACTATCCCCCCCCTTTTTCTTTACATTCTTTTCCTTTTTTTACATTCTTTCCTTTTTTCTGTTTTCTCCCCCTTTCCTCCTTTTGTCTGTTCTTTCCCCTTTTTCCTCCCCCTTCACCATTCTGTCCGCTCCTTTTTCTTCCCCCCCCTCCGCCTCCCCTCTTTCCATGTGGCTCCCCCACTTGGTCATCCTTCGCGGGTGACCGGGCTCTTTCCACGGGACTCCGTCTCCCAGAGTCCCGCGGTCCTTAGTGACGCGCCGAGCTAGCCGCGACACGTCATCATAGGACGCTCCCCCACGTGCGCCAGTTGCGCCGTGGAGGAAGCACCTTCCACAACTACACTCCTTCCAGGCACGGCCCACCCCGCGGGACTCCATTTCCCATGGGTCCCGCGGATGGTCGCGCCCCAACGGGCCTATTAGGGCCTCGCTTGGTGCCCTATCCGGCGCAGCCCCCTCAGAGGGCGCGGCCGGGATACAGACGTGCCTGAAACCTCCCACGATTCGGTACGCCCGCCGCATAATGACGCCAGGCACACCTGCTTTACATTTCCGACGTTGTTCGGCTGCCGCCCCCAGCCTCGCACCGATTGGCTGTGCCCACCATAAGTACCAGGCCAGCCCTCCAGTCAGTACCAGAGCGGCCTGCCTCCGGCATGTAGGTACCCCCCATGGTATTCCCTTTGGAGTGGTAAGTCTGGGCCTCCTTGGCCCCTTGGATCTCTCTCTCTGTGACCTGCTGTTCCTCTCTCTTGTAGCTTTCAGTTCCTCCTTGTCCTGGCTTTCCCTTTTTGTTCCTCTTTCCCCTCTTCTCCCCCTCTCCCCACCCTTTTTCATCTTATGTCTTCTTCTCTCTCTTTTCTTTTCTCAAGCTCTGTCTCCTCTTCTTTCTTTACTTTTCTCAAGCTTGGTCTTCTTCTCTTTTGTCCCCCTCCGTTCTTCCCCTCTTTCCTTTCTCTCTCTTTTCCCCTTTTCTCCCCTGGCTCTCTCCTACTTTTCTATTGTTTCTTCACTTCTTCTCTTTCTTGCCTTTTTCCGAGTTTTCTCTTTCTCTTGTCTCTGCTTTTGGTCTCTTGGTCTTCTGTTCTTTCTGTCCCACTCCCTTTGCCTTCTTTTTCCCTCAGTGTTTTGTTTGTCTTCGTTCTATTTCTTTTTTCTTCCCCCTACGTTAAACACTCAATCTCCTCAGAGTGTGACTACAAGGGAAACCCCCCCCCGGCACTAGCCAGACCAGAGGCAAATCGCCCCCAACTCCGGGGTAAGTCACGATTGCATGTGTGTGTGTGTGTGCCTTTTTTCCATACACTATCACCTATTGCTCTGTTGAGTGCAGTGGTTTGCCACTTTTTCACCCTTAATAATTTGTGGTTTATCTATTAGCTATTATAGACCTACCACACCGTGAACTACTTGTTCAGGTAGGCCATACATTATTCACTTTGAGCACCTCACTTACTGCGTGTGCTCCGACCCTGACGAATGCCCCTGACCTACCAGCACTTTGTGAGGGCAGAAACATGTTGGTCATACGTATTTCTTTTTAGACTCCAAGAGACATTATCCTCTAATGAGCCTCTCCCCACCTGTTCTTAGCCTTACCAGCATGCACCCCCATTAAAACTAGCAGTAGTAACTGGTGACATGCTTGGTAATTTTATTTTCACCCCTTCTGGATCTCTGTAATTATCCAGTCAGTCTCATTTCAGCACTCCCTCTGGTTCTTTTAACCAAAAGGTTGAGTCCGCCCAAGTAGTATCATCTTACTTGGGTGGGGCTAGGTGGTCAAATGATGAAGCAAGGCACTATTATGTGTGTGAGACCACCTAGTCCGTAAGGGAACTCCCTCCTCCCCCTGTAGGACAACATAGCACCCCCTTGCTTGGACATTTTCCAACCATGCCTTCCCCGCTTTAGAACCTAAAGCGACTCAACTGACACCGCCTACTGAGGGAATACTGACCCAGTCCTACCCTCAGTTCCTACTACCCCACGCCTTTAGTGATTATATAGATTTCTCTTGGGAGGTGGTGTGGGTTAGCAACACTCCCAGTGCTCTCCTTTTGTGTATTATTAGTCAGCGCAGTAGCCAGCTGTGAGAGTCTTGTTATATATACCTTAACCCTGTGACACACGTACAGGAGTACTAGAAGCCCCTTCTACACTTCCCGATCATGGCTGAAGGGCTTGCCTTCAGCGAGGAGGAACTCCAGGCCATCCTCGCTGCACCTTCACTTTTAGGAGATTCTTCACTTTCCAAGACAATAGCCCAACTAGGGAATTGGGACACATTGATCGAACTAAAAAGGACACAAGTAAAAACAATATTACACAGGGCTGTCCTAACCGAATATCTGAGAAAAAATGCAGCACCGAATGGTCTGATCATTACCACTGAACCACGTATCTTCCTAGAAGATAAAGAATTTAGGAAGGACTGGTCACTGATAGTGGAAGTGCATACGTGACTGGTTAATCTTAATTATTAAGACAGCCTCCAGACTATCAGATGCCCTGGTGATCCAAATTAAAGCGGCAGAAAGTAACCTAAAAACTGGACTTACAGCCGCTGCATTTAAAAAGAAACTAGAGGAAACAAATAAGACAATCGGCGAGTTCAAAGATTACCTGACTCACCGAAAAATTGCAAAATTCCAGAAAGACCTGGATAGGTTCTCCTTAGAGAAAGTACATCCTTACTCTAAGGAAGACTTTGCAGCCCAACCCTCTTTGCCCTCCGATACATCCTCCGGGGGCTATTCCAGCTCTGATTCCGACACCAGCCGGATACAACCAACACGGCCAAGTCGGAGCAGGAGGGGGAATAGTCGGAATAATTGGCCTGCGCCATTTACAGGCCCTCCGCCCCCGCTGCTTAATATACCTCCCTGGTCCTGGCCCTCTCCCTATGGGCCACCAAACCACTTCCAAGCCCCACTGTATCCCCAGCCACAAACGACCTGGTCTTACCCCATGTTCCTTTTTTTGGGAGAGGCCCCGGACGGGGAAGGGGCAGGAAAAAGGGAGTCAGTTGGAACCTAAAGGAAGGGCCAACAGACGACGAATCCCCCAGCACAAGCAGAACATAAATAAGGGGTCCACCACCGTTGTTAACTTAAGCTCAAAAGCATTAAATAATAACGAGCTCCAAGCCCTAGAGAAAGGTCTGGGTTTCGTCCCCACCCCGAAACTTGATGTCTTTAAACTAAGGATAGAATTAGCGGAGTTCTTTCGTAAGATCAGGCTGAGAACTTTCTTTCTCCAGAACCCCGAACCCAACACTGAACGAGAAAAGAACACTGGGCTACGTCCCAAATCTAAGTTCACCCCCACCTCCCACCTAATGCCACCCGAAGTCTTGGCATTTGAAAAATCAGTAAGCAGGAGAATCGATGATCTACAGAGTACACAGAGGGAGATCTTCCACAACATCAGCACCGAAGAACTCACAGCCCTTCACAATCTTAGCAATGACTCCTCCATCACTATCAAACCTGCCGACAAAGGCGGGCTATAGTGATAATGTTTGACATTACTAATGTTCCCTAGATTTTGCATTAAATGATTATGATGCACAACACCATGTTCACTTTTATTAAACTTTCCCACATAAATGTTAGGAGAAAGCCAATTATCACACAGTGAAGTACCCCTGATCACTTCAGTGTCCCAGCATAGGTGTCAATTACTACCACCCCACAGACTACGGAAGTTAAAGACATGTCACTCTTTCACTATCAGAACAGGCAAACAGATTGGTTCAGTGTATCATCAGCTAAATGCTTATCAAATACCCATAACATATCTCCCATATCTCCCAAATGACCATACCCCATCATACAGACAGACAGACAGACAGAGGTCAGTACTAATACCACCAGTCATGGAACCTTCTGCTTACCATGGTCATGTATCAGTAGGCATGCCGCTCACCTATATCAGTCTTGATACTCATGCATAGTGGTCTGCAATGAGGAAACACAGTGACACCTACATACAAGTTAGTAATTATGAATACAAACTATTCTGATGGTTGAGGGTATGGATAGACAGGAGGACATGTGTGAGAGACAAATTAACAATCACATTTTACCTTTGAACCAACCTCTCATGCCAAACAGGTCTATAGTGTGGAATAAGATACTACCATCCCACTGTCCTGACAGTCTGGGGATAGAAGTCACACACCAGAAATCTCATGCCTAACAGTACCTTATTCAGTCCATGTTCACCTCACTTGTCTATGTGCAAATCCCACCTCCCTGTGGCACTGTCTTGTATTGCCAAATTAGGATGACCTTGTGAAGTAATCTGCAAAATATGAATGCCAAACATAAGGTATAGGCAGCATTAAATCTAAAATATCATACAGGCATTTCCTATATATAATGGTAACTTATACTGTGCAGTTATGGGCTTTGAAGCTACCTATGACCTGTCTGATGGTCATACTAAGACCCCTATCAAGCATCCCTAACCCCATCAATACCCCACTGAGTTACTTAAATTACAAGACATGACATACCTTAAGTCAGATGAATTACTGATTGATGAGATCTGCCCGGATGTCTCCAGCTTCATCCTCACCATCCTCATCTTTACTTGGCAAATCTGCATTCTCACCCTCTGGAACTGCTGGCTCCCCCTCATCTGTATAAATGGGTTTTGATGTCTCAGGGGGAGGTTGTGGAGCATGCAGCAGGTAGCAATGATCTGACACACTTTGGTGGTTGAGTAGAGGAGGGCTTCACCAGACTTATCGATGCTACGGAATCTTGCCTTCAGGAGCCCAAAAGTCAGCTCCACTAAATGCCTTGTCCTTCCGTGGGCCTCATTGAAGCAGACTTCCCCTGGCGTGGTTGGATACCTCACTGGAGTCAATAACCAGGAATGGTTTGGGTAACCTAAGTCCCCTGTAAAGAGGAGTAGTAGAGAAGTAATGGACATCCACACATTTGCTAGCAGAAAAAAGTTACACACATATCATATATGACTTACCAATCAGCCAGGGCCTCTCTGTGTATAGTTATGTCATCAGCAGTGGGATATTGCTGTGCCACATGATGAAGGCATCATGGACTGACCTCAGGTACCTTGCACAAACTTGTGAAATGTAAAGGTCAGCCAAGCAAAGCACTTGGATGTTAATGGAGTGCAAGTTTGTCTTGTTTCTATACACCTGTACATCAGAATTTGGGGGAAACAAGGCTACATGGGTGCCGTCTATGTCTCCCACCACATGTGGTATGTGTCCCAAAGCATAAAAATCAGCCTTCACATGGGCCAAATCTTGACGTTGTGGAAATCGGATGTAGCTGTCCAGGTGTTTCAACAATGCAGAGACAACACCCTTCAAAACCAGATTGAACATAAGCTGAGACATCCTTGCAGTTAGGGCCACCCTATTTTGAAAGGATGCTGTGGCCAGGAAGTGCAGCACTGACATGATGTGTACAATGGGTGGAATGCAATTGGGATTACGAATGGCAGGCATCAGATCTGGCTCTAACTGATGTCAGAGATCCATGATCGTATGCCTATCCAGGCAGTAGATCTGCATCACATGTTGGTCCTCCATGGTCTGCAGGTAGCTTCTAGTGGACCTCACACTGGAGGATCTCTCACTTGCCTCATGCCAGCATAACTATGTGGGAGAAAACTAGTATGTAGGTGTATCTCTCATTCTGTACATCATGAATATGATCATGCATATGTCACATAAAATGCTCCAAACTGCCACATGAAGGTGCTGAAACATTGTACATGGAACATACCTAGGTAAATAATGGCTTATTACTGCATTCACATCCCCTTTCCTCTATCATGATTTAGAAAAGGATAAGCATGTCACTGACAGTCTTTGTGACAATTACATACTTCACATTTCACATTTGTGGCACATACATGATATGTCAGATTGTCATTGCTCTGCTGACTATGCTACTGCATTTACATTACTCATAACACATCAATTTTACAACCTGTACGTAATTCATGCATATTTCTACATGTTTGCTCAAAGCCAGCAATGAACACAATGTCGTTGATATGTTTCAGAGTTTGTGACGCAACTTTTAAATTACTTTACCATTCATATGTGAGCCTTAAAATGACAGCTGCCTGGACATTAGAAAATGACCTTACTCCACCGGCGGAAGTCGTCGTGGCGATAGGCGGCTATAACCGCGGTGGACATCGCCATTGGAACACATTGCTGCCTTTGGAGGTCTTGAGCCAATGGCGATGTCCACCGGCGGTGTTGGTAATTTACATGGTGGACGTCACCGCCATCTCAGACTTCATCTGTCACTTGACTCCTGACACTGTTGCCAGCAAAACCTCCACAACCTAAGCTGCTCTGTACTGCTGCCTCTGGGAGCAATCATGCCACGTTCTACAGGTGACAGGGCCCCTGCTTTCACCCCGGAGGAGCTTGATACAATGGTGGACGAGGTCCTACCCCTGTATGAACAACTCTATGGTGCACCAGAGGGACAGGTAGTTGTAATACAATTGCAGTGTTTGAAGGGTAAAGTGTATGATGATGTCCAGGAATTGTGGTAGAATGAATGGTTGTGGCAATTTGTGTGAGTAGATCATCATGTGCATATGTGTATATATAGATTTTGAGTCCTGAGACATAGTAGAGATTGTGTGATGTATGTACCCTGAGCCACCTAAAGACTGTAATACATGATCATTGAAGGTGGTGCAAAAAATATTTTGACACATATCCCTTATTTAGAGATATGCTATTGGTCTGGTCATATGTTACAATCTGACACCTGGTGCTGGATATTCATGTTGTATGCCTGTCTCAACATCACATGTGACCTGACTGCAGATGGTCATTCCTCAATGAATGGGATGTCGAAGGCAGTCTCTGTATGGCTACTTGCACTATCTTGTATTTTCACCCTGCTTGTTTTGGTATTGTGTTTGTGGACATGACATTCTCTTCTTGTCTGTGTCATCCATGCAGGTCAACGCCCATCAGAAAAAGGGGATTTGTCATGCCATTACCAAGAAAGTATGGAACCTGGGGGTCCACAGCCGGCTAAGCACCCTCTATAGGAAGCAGTGGGAGGACCTGAGACACTGGGCCCAGAAGACCACAGAGGCCCAGCTGGGGGTGTCTTCCAAAGGAGGATGGGATGCCTGTTGGACCTTGACCCCCTAATGGCCTGCATATTGGTGGTGGCCTACCCGGGGATACCATCTTAAAGCAAATCTGGCCACCTTTCTCTTCTTTTCTGTCTCAAACAAACCTGGATTACTGCAATTTTGTTTGGCCCTGAGGATTTCCCCAGAGGGTATACTCTATTTCCAAATGTTTTGGTGGTGACTGTGAGCATGCAGAACACTGTTCTCCGCTGTCTCTTTTCTAAAAAAACAAGTGTTCACTGTATCACCTTCTATCTGAACAAAAACATCCAAACATTCCACTTCTGGTTTATGAATTTTGTGTGTAAGTCTCAAATTCAAGTTTTTATCTGAAATAAATTACAAAACATCTTGTAAATCCATCCGTGAACCATCCCAGAATAAAAGGAAAGTGTCTATGTATCTGGTCCAGAACACTAGGGCCCTCATTACAACCCTTGTGGTAAATCCCGATTACTGCCGTGCAGACATCCGCCAACATACCGTGCCCGCAGCGGTAATCCGCCACAGGTATTATGACACACACAGAGAATACCGTCACAATACAGACACCCACACAAGTCCACCAGATCAAAGGTCAGTGATAAACTGGTGATAGCAAAACCCACACCGTCACGCCAACAGGAATACTCCCACAGTATCTGGACCCACGAATCAAAGCTGCGGTATTTCAATCGCGGTAAACCATTGGCGGTACACACACCGTTGTGCTCAAAATACACACACATATACAAAACAACACCACATTGGACAATTCAAACTACACACACCTGACACACATACACACACCACACCCACACACTCACATCACTATAAAACACACACCCACATTACCCACAACCCCTAACAACTAAAAAAAGAGACCAGCACAGAGAGACAAGCAAAGAGCACACACTCAATCAGAGGCACAGAACACCTTCACTCATACACCATCCACGCACATCACAGTATACACCCCAACACATCACCCCACACATCACCTCACACATATTACTCACACCATATCCATGGCACCCCAAAGACACCCCAGGTTTTCTGAGGAGGAGCTAAGGGTCATAGTGGAGGAAATCATCCGGGTAGAACCACAGCTCTTCGGATCACAGGTGCAGCAGACGTCCATTGCACAGAAGATGGAGCTATGGCGGAGAATCTTCGACAGGGTCAATGCCGTGGGACAGCATCTAAGAACCAGGGATGACATCAGGAAGAGGTGGAACGACCTATGGGGGAAGGTGCGTTCCGTGGTTTCAAGACACCAGATTGCTGTACAGAGGACTGGCGGTGGACCCTCACCTCCTCACCTGCAACTAACAACATGGGAGGAGCAAGTCTTGGCGATCATGCATCCTGAGGGCCTCGCAGGAGTAGCAGGAGGACTGGACTCTGGTAAGGCAAATCTTTACCAATATATCCCCCGCCCTACCTGCATGCCATCACATACCCCCACCCGTACCCTCACTCCCATCACCATCACCTCACATAGACCCCACCAGCACAACTCACACATCCCAAATACCAAGCCCTGCGTGCAACAATAATGCATGGACACCCATCCCAGCCTTGCATGGACACCCATCACCACAGCATACCCAGTAGAGAGACTCACCCAACCCACACAATCAGCAATCACTCAAGGCCAAGGCGACAGAGAAAGCACAATTATACAGGGAAACACACCCAAAGCACACGATGGCACACACAGATACAATAACAATGCATTTGCATTCGAACAGGACCTCTACCCAATGACACCGGAGAGGAGGTGCCACCAACATCCAGTCCCCCCCAGAAGAGGCCCACAGTGATGACAGCAGCTCTGCACGCCTGGATCACGATGACCAACATGGCCCATCAGGGACCTCTGGACAGTTGCTTCCCCTGCCATAGTCCCAACCCACCACAGAGCCTCCCCCCTCAGGAAACACGACCACAGCACCCACCCAGCGGGCCCATACCTCTGTCCCCAGGACACGTCAATTAGCAGTGTGTCCTCCACTACAGGGACCCCAGGCAACCCCACTAAAACAGGACGATCAGGGACCTGGGGTCAGTGGGCACACGGCTCAGGGGATAGAGGCACAGGACAACAGGGAAGCTGGGAGGACTGCTGTGTGACAGGGGGAGGACAGGCCCAGGGAACCCACTCTCCACGAGGCACTCTCCAACATCATGGGAGCATACCACCATTCCCAGGAGACCATGGGCACGGTACTGGCCAAGTTACAGGAGAACCAGCGGCTGCAGGAGGGACAGTACCTGGGGATCAGGGAGGACCTCACAAAAATCTGCACCATCCTGGTCACCATAGCAGGGGTGCTGGCTGACATGGGCAAGAACATGAGGGAGTCAGTGGCACAACAAAGGGCCCCTGACACTAGCCAAACTGAGGAACAGCCTTCCACCTCTGCCAGCACTAGTGGACAGGAGGCCCCTCCACAGGACCAACAGGCCACCAGAACCCCACCCCCGCAGAAGGAGAACCACCCCGCAAACAGTCCCTGCGATCCAGGCAGAAGCCAGAGAACATTGCTAAGACCCCCCGCCAGGAAATAGGACTCTCCTGATTGTCACCTGTTGGACTTTTTTGCTTATGCAGGGTCATCCTCAATCTTTTTGCCTCCTACCTCCTATTTTTTCTGACCTGTTGCTGTTGGCTTTTGAACTCTGAGGACTTTACCACTGCTAACCAGTGCTAAAGCGCATATGCTCTCTCTGTAAAATGTGTCTGTGATTGGTTTATCTGTGATTGGCATATTCGATTTACTAGTAAGTCCCAAGTAAAGCACACTAGAGGTGCCAGGGCCTGTAAATCAAATGCTACTAGTGGGCCTGCAGCACTGGTTGTGCCACCCACATAAGTAGCTCTGTAATCATGTCTCAGACCTGCCACTGCAGTGTCTGTGTGTGCAGTTTTACCTGTAAATTCTACTTGGCAAGTGTACCCACTTGCCAGGCCTAAACCTTCCCTTTTCTTACATGTCAGACACCCCTAAGGTAGGCCCTAGGTAGCCCCAAGGGCAGGGTGCAGTGTATGGTTAAGGTAGGACATATAGTAATGTGTTTTATATGTCCTGACAGTGAAATATTGCTAAATTCGTTTTTCACTGTTGCAAGGCCTGGCCCTCTCATAGGTTAACATGGGGGCTACCTTTAAATCTGATTAAAGTGTAGATTTCCTTTGGGAGCGGATGGACATGTGGAGTTTGGGGTCTCTGAGCTCACAATTTAAAAATACATCTTTTAGTAAAGTTGATTTTAAGATTGTGCGTTTGAAAATGCCACTTTTAGAAAGTGAGCATTTTCTTCCTTAAACCATTCTGTGACTCTGCCGTGTTTGTGGATTCCCTGTCTGGGTCAGTTTGACAGTTGGGTTGTTTTTCACCTCACACTAGACAGTGACACAAAGGGAGCTGGGGTGTAACCTGCATTTCCTGATTAGCCATCTCTGCTAGGAGGGAGGGGTGGAGTGGCCACTCTCATCTGAAAGGACTTTGCCTGCCTCTGACAATGCAGACTCCAACCCCCTGGTGTGTGTCTGAGGCCTTGCCTGAGTAAGGCAGGATTTCACAAGTAGGTGTGAGTCCCCTTTGAAGAAAGGTGACTTCAAAGGGGTATAAGAAGGGCACCCAAATCTACAGACTTTAGAAACACTTCTGGAACCTCTGCCTGGAGAAGAGCTGATAGCTGAGGAAGAAGTGCTGCCCTGCCTGTGACTGTGCTTTGTGGAGCTTTCCTGCAGTGCTGCTTCTGCCAGAGTAAGAGGGCAAAGACTGGACTTTGTGTGCCTTCCATCTTGTGAAGAAATCTCCAAGGGCTTGATTTAGAACTTGCCTCCTGTTGTTTGAAGTCTCAGGGACAGCAAAGACTTCTCTCTGCCAGCACCTGGAGTCTCTGGAGAGACTCCTGCTCTGACAAGTCCAGTCCCTGGGCCCTTGAAAGGAAAGCTGGTGGAAATCGACTTCAGACGACTCCGGACCAAAGCCGCTGCTGAATCCGGTGACGCCGCCTGCACCCGACGCCGTGACCTTCGCTGGAACATGACGCTCTTCGCAGGCCCGACGCCGCTGCAGCCCCGCTGAAGTCCGCGACTCTGTGGAAGTCGCCGCACCACGTCGTGACCGACGCTGCTCGAAGTGCATGGATTCAACGTTTCGCACAGACGCCGTGATCCCCGACTTCGCGATTCGGCTTTTTTTTACTCTTCACCAAAGGTACTGTACTTGGGGGTCTACACGACTCCGTGTCCGGCGCCGCTGGTGTCGGCTTGTTGGGAACGACTCCGTCACGACGCCGTGTTAACATCACATCGAAGCATTTTTGTTTCTAAATGCTATTTTTGAGTTTAATCTTTAAAAATTCATAACTTGACTTGTGTATGTCGGATTTTTTTCGTTTTGGTCTTGTTTTGTTTAGATAAATATTTCCTATTTTTCTAAACTGGTGTTGTGTCATTTTGTAGTGTTTTCATTAAGTTACGGTGTGTGTTGGTACAAATACTTTACACCTAGCACTCTGAAGTTAAGCCTACTGCTCTGCCAAGCTATCAAGGGGGTAAGCAGGGGTTAGCTGAGGGTGATTCTCTCTCACCCTGACTAGAGTGAGGATCCTTGCTTGAACAGGGGGTAGCCTGACTGTCAACCAAAGACCCCATTTCTAACATCACCCTTCTGTTCCACTCTGTCACCCTGTCCGCCTTGAACTGCCATTACTCCCCTTCCTATGCCCCATTGGACAATGCACCTGTAATACCAAGAGACTGGACTCTACCATAGACCTTCCTCCACCATTACCCCAGCCCCTTGCCCGTACCCCCATACTATTTAGCACAAAAAATAAACACCATTGAAATATAAACCATACTGCAGTCAGTGTAATGATTGGAAAGATGTATTCTTACAAAATTCTCAAAGCATTACAGCGTCTATGTTCATTGAATTATACCAATGTTTGACAGTTGGTGGGCAGCAGTACACATAGCAGTACACATAGCAGGAGCCAGAATGGGGTACACAGATCTGAAAAGAGGGAATCCAAAGGGAACAGTCAGTGGCCATAGACACAGGGTAAGAGGCTGTCATGTACAATGTCCAAAAGTGTACTGAAATGTGAAGAGGAGTTACAGTCCCTTACCTGTGTGTCACTGGAAGTACTGCTGTATAATGTTTGTTCTGTTGTCCACATCTTCTTCACCTGCCTCCTCTTCCTCACTGTCCACAGGCTCCACCGCTGCCACAAGACCATCACCAGGCTCATCCTCCAGCAGAAAAGGCACCTGGCGTCTCAAGGCCAGGTTGTGCAACATACAGCATGACACGATGATCTGGCACACCATCTTGTGTGAGTAGTACAGGGATCTACCAGCCAGATGGAGGCACCGGAACCTGACCTTCAGGAGGCCGAAGGTCCTCTCAATAATCCTCCGTGTTCGCCCATGTGCCTTATTGTAACATTCCTCTGCCCTTGTCCTGGCATTCCTCACTGGGGTCAGTAGCCATGAGAGGTTGGGGTAACCAGAGTCACCTGCAAATATCGAGGGACAACTGTTAGACACACACTAACCCTTAGGGAAAACCCCATACCCAGACACCTACTTATACTGTGTGGGGACCTTGGGCTCATCTATTAGCCACACCCGGTGCCTCTGGAGTTGGCCCATCACATAAGGGATGCTGCTATTCCTCAGGATATAGGTGTCCTGCACTGAGCCAGGATATTTGGCATTCACATGGGAGATCTACTGTTCCGCCAAACACACCATTTGCACATTCATCGAATGATAGCTTTTTCTATTCCTCTATACCTGTTCATTTCTGCAGGGTGGGGGACAAATGCCACATGTGTACCATCAATGGCAC